>NC_056727.1:989444531-989751198 GCF_019279795.1 Protopterus annectens
CCTGAAAAGGAGATGAATGGGGATATGAACATATGCATCTCTGATGTCCAGAGACACCAAAAAGGCCTGAGGCAGTAGAAGTGGGAACAAAGATTGGAGGGAGAGCATGAGGAAGCTGGGAATCTGCAGAAAGAGGTTGAGGTGAGACAGGTCCAGAATAGGTCTCCATGGGCCATCCTTCCTGGGAACTAGAAACATCATTGAGTAAAAACCTCTTCCTCTTAGCTGTGAAGGGATTTCCTTAATGGTTCCCTATGAATTCAGGTCCTGAAGTACCTGTGGGAAAAGAGAAAGCTGGTCTTTGGGGATTGATGGATACCCATGAAGGGTGGAATGGACTTCCAAACCATGTAATATCCATTTTGGACAACTGAAAGCACCCATTTGTCTGTAGTGATGTTTGAACAAGAAGAACGAGAGAGAGAGGCACTGGGAAAGAGGAATATTTGTAGGAATGGGCAGGTAGTCACAGACTACCTGGTTTGTCTGGAAAGGGGGCTTTTGAGTATTGGCAGGCTGAGTCCTGGAACAGCCTTGTTTGTGTGGCCCTTTCATGGAAGTGAATGTAGTGGTACGGGACTGTTTCCTCACAAAATGTGCCTTGGAAAGATAATTCCTGTGATACGTAAGAACTGGGAACACAAAAATATACATAAGTTTCTTTAACTCCTTCCCTTTTTCTTGGAAATTTGAAAAGGGCAGCAGCATTACCTCCAAGGAGGGCAGAATTATCAACAGGAGCATCCACAAGTTTTGCCTTGATATCAACAAGCAAGGGTTGTGATCTGAACCAAGAATATCTTCTTAGGACCAAGCCAGATTTAGCTGATCTGGCAGATAATTCAGCTGCATCATAGCTGCAGTTCACTGAATGATGAGCCACTTGGGAAGAAGCTGTCAAGAGGGAGAAGAGTTGAACCTTAACTGCAGAGTCTGGAAGGTCTTAAAGCAGCTGTGAAAACAGAGAGTGAGGTCAAAACATATTTGGACATGTGTTTGATAATTAATGGCCCTGATGGCCAGTGTAGACTTTTTTACCCAGTCTCTCCATCATCTTACTGTCTTTATCAGATAGAACTAAGATAGTGAAAGATAAATTTTGAAAGTCTGTCAGCAGACACTGAGATAACAGCAGGATCTGCAGGAGGACGTTTAAAAGAAATGTACTTTCCTCTGGCACCTTGTAAAATCTATCTGGCTTTTTAAGAGCAGGAGGTTGAAAGTCACCTGCCTTGGATGCTGACATGAAGGCATCCAAAAAGGCAAGCAACACTGGGGGTATAGCAGAAGGGGAAAGGGTGTCTATCTGTAAGAGATCATAGTGCCTCTTCTGTACCTCTGAGACTTGGGAGCAGTCCTGTTTAAAGAAGTCTCTCATCCTAGAAATAATTTCTCCAAAGGAGATGTCCTCCTCAAGGGGGTCAGTATCATTTGACTCTGCTTCAGGGAAGGCATAACCAAAAGGTGAAGCTATCTGAGTGGAATAGGCAAGAGACTCATCTGAAGAGGAAACTGCCTCTTCAGAAGGCTACTGCTCCAAATTAGAGCTCCTTGGGATAGAACTGGGAGAAGCCGGGGGGGGGGGGCAGCAGAGGTAGATCTCAAAGCCATAAAGTCATTAAGAATACCCAGAGAAAAAAGGCATGTCAGTCTGGACACTAAAGAGGGAGAAAAGGACCTGTACCGATTGGCTAGACAGAGGGACAGAGCTGGAAAAGATGTGCAGCAAGTAAGGGTGATAAAGGATAGTGAGGGAAAGGTACTCACAAGAGAGGAGAGTGTGTTGAGTAGATGGAAAGAGTATTTTGAGAGGCTGATGAATGAAGAGAATGAGAGAGAGAAGGTTGGATGATGTGGGGATGGTGAATCAGGAAGTGAAACAGATTAGCAAGGAGGAAGTAAGGACAGCTATGAAGAGGATGAAGAATGGAAAGGCTGTTGGCCCAGATGACATACCAATGGAAGCATGGAGGTGCTTAGGAGAAATGACAGTGGAATTTTTAACTAGATTGTTTAATGAAATTTTGGAAAGTCAGAGGATGCCTGAGGAGTGGAGAAAAAGTGTTTTGGTACCTATCTTTAAGAATAAGGGTGATGTGCAGAGCTGCAGTAACTACAGAGGGATAAAATTGATCAGTCACAGCTTGAAGTAATGGGAAAGAGTAGTAGAAGCTAGGTTATGAAGGGAAGTGATGATTAGTGATCAGCAGTATGGTTTCATGCCAGGAAAGAGCAGTACAGATGCAATGTTTGCTCTAAGAGTGTTACTGGAGAAATACGGAGAAGGTCAGAAGGAGTTGCATTGTGTTTTTGTAGACTTGGAGAAAGCATATGACAGGATGCCTAGAGAAGAGTTGTGGTATTGTATGAGGAAGTCGGGAGTGGCAGAGAAGTATGTAAGAGTGGTACAGGATATGTATGAGGGTAGTGTGACAGTGGTGAGGACTGCAGTGGGAGTGACAGATCCGTTTAAGGTGGAGGTGGGATTACATCAAGGATCAGATCTGAGTCCTTTCTTATTTGCAGTGGTGATGGACAGGTTGACAGATGAGATCAGACAGGAGGCCCCGTGGACTGTGATGTTTGCAGATGACATTGTGATCTGTAGTGAGAGTAGGAATCAGGTTGAGGAGACTCTGGAGAGGTGGAGATATGCTCTAGAGAGCAGAGGAATGAAGGTCATCAGGGCTAAGACAGAATATATGTGTGTAAATGAGAGGGAGGGTAGAGGAATTGTGAGGATGCAGGGAGTAGAGTTGGTAAAGGTGGACGAGTTTAAGTACTTGGGATCAACAGTTCAGAGTAATGGTGAATGTGGAAGAGAGGTGAAGAAGAGAGTACAGGCAGGGTGGAATGGGTGGAGAAGAGTGTCAGGAGTGATTTGTGATAGACAGGTACCAGTAAGAGTGAAAGGGAAGGTCTACAAGAGGGCAGTGAGACCAGCTATGTTATATGGGTTGGAGACAGTGGCACTGACAAAAAGGCAGGAGTCAGAGCTGGATGTGGCAGAGTTAAAGATGTTAAGATTTGCACTCGGTGTGACTAGGATGGATAGGATTAGGAATCAGTATATTAGAGGGTCAGCTCATGTTGGACAGTTTGGAGACAAAGCAAGAGAGATGAGATTGCATTGGTTTGGACATGTGCTGAGGAGGGATGATGGGTATATTGGGAAAAAGATGCTAAGGATGGAGCTGCCAGGTAAGAGGAAAAGAGGAAGGCCTAAGATAAGGTTTATGGATGTGGTGAGAGAGGACATGCAGGCGGTTGGTGTGACAGAGCTAGACGCAGAGGATAGGAAGAAATGGAAAGAGATGATCTGCTGTGGCGACCCCTAACGGGAAAAGCCGAAAGATGATGATGATAAGTCTGGAGTAGGGTCCTAAGAAGGTGACACGTGCTTAAGCTTTCTCTTCCTTTTAAGAGGAAAATCTGCCTTAGGCTGGGAGGAAGGGACCGACTTAGGCCTACCCTCTGGCACAGATGTCGGAGTCACTTCACTGTCTATTAAAAGAGAAGCACTGCATTTCGCATCTGAAGAGATGAGCTGTGGTTCCCCCTTACCATCCTGACTGGATGTTTGCGAGACCTCTGTGGGTGTGCTAATGGTAATTTCCTTAGCAACCTCCAAAGCAGTACCCTCAGCAGGAAAACAGCCAGCAACTGGACGGGCATCCAGGCATTCATCAGCCTCGAGAGAGATGTCCGGATTCAGAGGCACAGCCAAAGGTTCGGGCCCAAATTTTTTGACCTTCTTCTTCAGAGGTTCACTGGACAGACCAGATGTACCCTCCACAGCAAGCATTAGTCGCTTAAGTCTCTGGTTCTCCAGATAAATATTTAAGGCAGAAAGACGACTGAAGTGTCTTATGGATAAACATCTGACAAATTGCACATGCCTTGTAATAGTGTGCAGACGCTAGACAGTACAGACACTGGTTGTGATTGCCTTTGTGTGGAATCTGTTTTCTACAATGGCATTTGCCTTTCTTGGATGACATGAACCTCAAAAAAACATGCAGTAGCAGTAAGTGAATACAAGAAAAATCCCCAGCGGGGCAATTATCTGAAAACAGCAGTCACTCAGAGATCAGACAAATGAGAGATGATGATATTCAGACTGGCGGCAGACAAGTTCTGAGGATGGTATGTATGGACATCACTTTTACGGCCTACACTCCCTGCTGCCTTCATGCTTTGTCTCACATACCTTGCAGCAGTAAAAGTCTTTTGTATACTGGCCGGATGTCCAGGTTGCCTAGGTGGAGAATCCCTCATGTTATGGATACTGCAACATGGGAATAGAAGTACATATAGTAATAGCCTGCTGAGTAGCCTGGAGACTTTGGGTTGGCTGTCCCTGTGGAGTGGAATGATGGGGCTCAAGACACAGACACATATGGGACTCGGAGAGGGGAGGAACTGTCCATCTTGCAGAAGTAGGGAACACTCTCTCTCAACCACCTCAATGGCAGAAGGCTCTGGGGAGAAGGAAGTCAAGAGAGCAGAGAAGCCAAGCTTCTGACCCATCGGCTCCTCCTGCCCCGAAGGTAATCTTCCCGAGACAGAGTTAGGAGCCAACTAGCCAATGCTAAGGCTCTGAGGGGTAAAGAAGGCTCTAACAACTTCAAAGTAAACTCTAATGCTTTGGATCTGACAGAGATAATTTGGCTCAGAGAATCATCCAGATCTGAAACTGTCGGTGCTGGTGCACTGAGAGAAAGCCTTGGAGCCATGGATATTATGATCTTCAGATCCAGTCTAGACGGTCCTGGAAGACTCAGACCCAAGGGCTCCGAAACAATAGGTCAATTTGGAGAATGAGCCGAGACTGGTGGTGTAGTGTCAACAAGGGCTTCTTGACCCAAAGGGGTAGAAGGCAGAAGAACTCCTATCTGTATCTGTGCTGAGAGAAACTTCCTCATCATTCTGTCCACATCAATCTCAGTCAGACGTCTGGAAGAACAAGATGATGTCACTGATAGTGATCTACAGTGCCAGCTGGACTCCAGGAAAGGGGAAGGTACTTGGGATGGTACCGGATCTATAAATGAAGAATAGGATGTTCTTGGCAATGGCGTCAGGTCAGAGAAACTGGGATCCAAAGAAGCCGTTTTACTATCTGATGCCAGCTGGGTAGGAGATGTCTTCAGATCCACCTTCTTGCGTTTCTTCCTTGGTGGTTCCATGGTCAGATTCAATGAGGGAGTTGAGTATCCGGAAGGACCAGAAGGCTTAGTAGATGGCTCCTTGAGTTTTAGTTTGGGGGGATGAGCCCCAGATACAGCTTTTAAAAAAAAGGTAATAGCCCTTTCAAAATAAGTTTGTTCTATCTGTTTTAGCATAAGGAGTGAAAGCTTTACAGATTTTACAGTCGACTTGTAGGTGTTGTGGGCCTAGACAGTACAAGCATAAAGTGTGTGCATCAGAAAGCAGCAATTTGTTTCCACATTCCTGACACTTTTTGAATCCATATGGACCTTTTTCACACATATCCTATAAAATAAGGTAAAAGGATAAGCAATAAAAAAACATGCTAAGAGAAAAATACCAACAATAGTATTTAAGAGTGCGCAAAGTGTAAGTAAGAAAAGGAAAAGGAAAAGAAACTTACCAAGCATACAATCACAGAGTCACAGACCAATAGTTCAGATAATATGGCAGAAAAAAAAACTTCTTTTGCTGCTAAAGGTCTTCCCAGGTGCAAACAAGTGAAAAAAAAAACAGAAAAACAGGACTGAACTGAAGAAGGCCTGAACAGGTTGAAAGCGTTTTTCTTAGTTTTTACCCTTTGGTTTTAAATGAACTTTTATGTTTAAATAAAGCCTAAAGTTTTAAATTTTCAACATTAAGATTTCAATGCTATCTTCTAGCTCCGTGGTGGTCAACTCAGGAATATTTTCTGTTTTTTTCTCAATAGTTCAGATAATGTACACAGCCACTGCAAAGATGTTCCAGGAAGGAAGACAAGCAAAAAAAATAATATTGTGCCAGTGATACATGCTCTAAGGAAAGCGCCAAAGTTAAATCAATGGGTGAATACTTTAGCCGATGCTCTAAAGAAAGACAAAATCGACAATTTACAGATTCTCAATATCAGAATATAGACTATTATGAGTGGGTCGTTAATCCTAACCTACTTATTATGTGTTTGAGACATGGATGCCAAAGATTTCACCTTGAGAGCTAAGTACATAAGCAATAACACACGCAGCACAGGTGGCTTTGAAGGTACTGCAAATAAAACTGATGTTCTTTTAGTGTGGGGTTAGACACAATAATAGCAAGGCACATACCTGACCAAGCTGCTGAGCAGAATAAGACAATGCAATTTCAAGCTGAATACAAGTAAAAGTAAAATAACTTAAGTCTGAGATATATGGGTGACAGTCTGATGTCAAACAGTCTGAAACGTGATGTAGAAAAAGCCAAAGCAGTTGTGCAAATGTCAACACTAGAAGAAAAACAGGCATTACAGAGTTTTAAGGATTCCTGTAGTCTCAGCTTTGCACACTTATCTTCTCCTTGCCTGTAGTTTAATTGATATTGCTTTGCTGTATCTTCAAATCTCCTTACTGCAGCTGCTTCTACTGATTGTTTTTCATGCTTTCTCTGTCTTTTCCCCTCGAGGGTTTCCCATGCACTGGTCCAAGCCACTTCATTCGCCCTAGCTACACTTGGGCTCACGCAGCTCCACTCCCCTACCCCCATTCCCACCCACCCCTATATTCATTACATTTATAGTAAACTAACATTCCACATCTACCTAAGCACCTCCCCTAGCTACTTCAACAAATTACACTCGTTCTTTTTCTCTCCTCCTTCCTCCCATCGCTCTTCTCCCTCCCTAATCTTATTCCCCACCACCACACCTTCCACTAACTCCACCTATTCTTTCCCCTACCTCCTGTCATTACTCTCACTGTGACTTGACACTCCTCCTATCTGTCTCTTACCCCACCTCTTAACACATTCTCCTCCCCAATCTTATCACACTACTCCTATATACTTTTCTACCACTCCTTACTCACCTTCTCATTACCAACCTCTATTCTTTCACCAACTATCCACTCTCCCTTGCCATCTCCTCACTTCACTCCCTCTTCTTCTTAATAGCTCTCATCTCCCCACCATCTCTATAAACCTTACTTATTTAATATTATTGCTTCAGAAGAAACACCCTCACACTGCTATTTCCCTACTCCTACTTTCCTCTTTACTTACTTAATAAAACTTCCCCTTCCATACTAATTTTCTAAACCACAATATGCTTACCTACTTCCTCACTCCCCTTCTTCTATCCTACCTCTCCTCCTTTCACACACAAATTAAACCCCTGCACATTCTACCAACCTCCACACACATTACCACTATAAACAAATCCAACACTTCTTTCCTATTTCTCTCCTCCAAATGGCTCCTCCACAAGATCAAAACATCTACTTGGACAAGTAATTTCCAAACTTCTACACATAAACATCACTTCTATCACCTTATATCCCTAACTCTACTCAAGTCCCACAATTCCCTTCTCCTCTCTGATGACATACACCCCCAACTTAGGACCAATCCTTAACCCCTCTATTACCAGTATTAGCACACAGCCTCCATCCTATTACACTAACTCTCCAAACAAACATCTAACCCTTTTCTTTCTCAATATTCATAGCATCATGAACAAAACAAGTGAATTGCATGCTTGGATGACCCTCTACTCTCCTGATAGAATAATTTTAACTGAAACCTGGCTTAAACCTCACATCTCTGATAAAGAATTCCTCCACCAGATATAACATCCTTCTTTTGGACCGAGCATATAAAAAGGTGGTGGTATTGCCATTCTGTCCCCTGTATTAAATCCACCTCCTTCCTTCCACCCTATTAAACTCCTAACTGCTAACTGTAAGCTCAATGACTATAAAACCTTAACAACTGCAGCAAACTACATACCCCCTGGTGACAACATTCCTCTACATGAAAATACCCTTGCATGGCTTCCCCACAACATAATTAACAAAACAACTCTTTTAGGTGATGTTAATGTAAATTGGCTATCTCTATTCACCAAATCACCCTGCTCTTTCATTAATCTGCATGGTTTTATTCAACTTATCACTATGCCCACACACTTTAACAAGCCTACCAACTCCTCCTATATCACTGATTGGATGCTAGTCTCTAAATCTGACCACTACCACCATTCTCAAACTTTACCTGACTCCAACAGTGACCATTCCCCTATCTGTGTCCAAAGATACTCTGTCCTCCCCTACAAACAAAAAATCAAAGAATGATGTAGCCTTTCAAGCCTTCTCCATGAAGTATTCAGTAACCTGCTCTCTGCTATTAACTGGTCTTTTCTATCCCACCTTCCCCTTGATGAAGCAGTTCTCAAATGTAATTATATTTTTCTTAACATATTTAACTCACCCGCCCCTCTCCGAAAAGTTAAATCCTATTACTCCCTTTGGCTATCCCAGGCCACTAAAACTCAAATGCACAAAAGGGACAAAGCCTGGAAACTCTGGATTAAGACCAAATCCCTCACTCCCCTCCAAACCTACAAAGAACAAAAATATCTCCAAAATTATGTCATCCTAGACAAATTTCTACCTTAAACCACTATCTGTCAAAACAACCCAAAAAATTCTGGAACACTATAAACCAAATCTTCCATCCAGACAACCCTAATTCTCCTAATTCCTGATAACACTCCCCTTGAAACAGCCACCTTACTTAACTCATACTTTATTGATACTATTAGTAAACCTGCTCCAAATTTAAACTTCTCTAACCATTCCAACCACCCCCAGTTCTAACCTAAACCATTCCTTTTCATGCAAACCAGTGCCTACAAACTACATTAAATACCTCCTGTGCAAACTTAAACCTTGCTCTCCTTCTGTGGACAACCTACCTCCACTCTCTTAAACTAGCTGCAAACTCCATAGCCTAGCCCATCTCCATTCTCATCAACCACTCTCTATCAGAATCCATTGTCCCCTCATTATAGAAACAGTTCTACACTATACCTGTTCACAAAGGAGGTAACTCCACTAATTTTGCTAACTACCACCCCATAGCAATATTATCCTCCCTGACAAAAATACTAGAAAAATGTGTTCATAAACAAATCATGGGCTATCTGCTCCTTGAAAACCTGCTCACTCCTACCCAACATGGATTTCATCCTTACCACAGCACCTCTACTGCCCTTATTTCCTTTTCTCACTCCATCTATCTGGCCAGAAAAACAACAAATTGGTCTCCTGCCTCTTCCTCGACCTCTCTAAAGCCTTTGACACTGTTTCTCACCCAGTCTTACTCTCCAAACTTTCTGATCTCAACCTCTCTCTATCTCCTGGTTCTCGAGCTACCTCTCCAATCTGCAACAATCTGCAAAATGGCTCTCCACTATATCTCCCTTCCTACAAATCCAGATGAGAGTCCCTCAATGTTCTAACCTTGGCCCCCTTCTTTTCAACATTTTCATTAATCATCTCGCTACATCATGTCCTAACTATTCTGTCATACCATATGCCGTGACACTACTGTCATCTCTACTGCTGACACCATCTCTGATCTCCAGACCCTCACCCAAAATTCCTTCACCTCCACAGAAAAATGGCTAAATAACAACCAACTTATTCTTAATCCCAAAAAGGCCAAACTTCTGCTTTTTCTCCCTAAATCTCTCTCCCTTCAAATCTTATTTCTCTGTTACTTCACTTAACACCACTATTAATGTGGGACCTCATACAAAACTCCTAGGGTTCATCATCGATGACCACCTTAAATTTGATCTCCATGTCCACCACTGCATAAAGAAAACACACCAAAAACTAGGTTTACTCTACAGAAATAAAACGTTCATTAATAAAGACTCTAGACTCTCATTAGCTCATGCTTATCTTCTCCCCAGTCCCCTCTATGGCTAACAAATCCTTACTAACCTACTGACCTCCCTATTGCCAAACTTGAAAGCACTTACAATAAAGTTGCCCGGTTTGCTGCTAATCAGTCCCCAAACTCACATCACTGTCTTTCACTCTCTGCTCTTAACTTCCTTGAGTTCCCCTTGAACTTCAACAACCTCAGCTATATATTATCCATTCTATCCTCTACAAATCCTCTGCCTGCCCCAGCATCTCCAGTCTGGTCTCTCTCTATATATTCCAGCTAGACCCCTCCGGAGCTCTCACCAACATCTTGAAATTTTTAAGCCCAATAAAAACACAGGCAAAAACCTATATAGCTACTCCCCTGCTCAAAAATGAAACGAACTTCCCCTTGACATGAGGAAAATACCTTCTACTCATGAATTCAAAAAATCTCTTAAACAATACCTATTTAACACCTCAACTTGTAATTGTACATCCTAGCTAATATCTAATAACACTGTCTCTTCATACCTACACATTTCTGATGCTGTATCTGTTTCCTCAACTGTTCTACACTGACTGTGCATATATCTCTATTGTTAATTGTTCCTTTACAGTTTTACATTGATGTTCCATTGTGTTAATTGTAAATAACTTATCCCCTGCTTCAAACAACTGTTCATTGTATATAGCCTGTCTCAAATTTCCATGGTGTCAGCATCTTCTCTTTGTAATCATCTTGTAAAGTGCACATAGTCTGAATACTGCTGTAAACTAGTTTACACTGTTTTACTTACTTTATTGTAAGCACAGATATTTACTTTAGATTACTGTCTGTCTGCAATTAGTTATTTGTGTTATTGTGGAGCTTTTCTCCCCAGGCCTCCACTGAAAAAGGGCTTTTGCTCACCCGGACTTTCCCAGTCAAAAAATGTCAAATAAATAAACAAACAATAAAATATCTTTACTGTGCCTTTTCTGTCATGCCCACAGGAAAACTATTACAGAAGCACCTAGAAGTAAAATTATTTTAGTGGCCAGCTGTCAAGCTACGGTAATATCAACAGATCCTTTGGCAAGACTTATGCCATCATGGGTCAACACCTCAACACTCCAGGCAATGGTAAAAGCCTAAATGGCAAAACTTTGTACTATAAGTGGTGCTCTCCTGAAATATGAGGAATCTCATCTTTGTACTGGAAGTGATGTTCACCTTCAATGAATATGAGGAATCTCCTGTGCGGACTCCAAACAATGATGTGGCTAGAGTCCCCCACTATATCCAAATACACCATGCAGTCTCCATATAGCAGAAGGGGCATGACAACCCTGGAGATTCACTGTCTCACAGTGGATGCTAAGTGAAAATGCTGAAGTCCAGAATGAGATGGAGAACATCTACCTCTTTCAAAACCAGGAGAAGGCAAGTAGCAACATATCGTGCTCTGTCCTACATGAGGGACTACAGCTCTTTTCAAGAATATAGTCTAGACTTGTCCAAAAAAACTCTGCTGAGATAGCATGATCCATAAGTGAAGCTTTTAACACAGAAACATGTATGAGCTATGGGAATTAGCCTAACATGACTACATTCAGTTCCCCTACCAGGTCTCCAAACTGTACTCATAAATTGTGTGACTGGGTTGGTGGAACTGCCCTCTTAGGTGACTTGGTTTGTGCAGAAGGACAGAAGACAATATAACTTCTGATTGCCTTTCTCAGACGGCTTCTTCCAGGGTTGCCTGGGATGAGGAGAAGAAAAGGAAGGAGGCAAAGGGGAAATTATAAAGGTCCTCCCACAGATGAATGGTCCTGTTCTCCCTTCAAGAAGTCATACACCAAGTACTGACAGGCCTGGCCAAATAGCAATTCCACCTTAAAAATGGACATTCAGAATGTAGCTGTGAAGATTCTCCTTGAGAGAGGACAGTCTCTGTCATTCCATGCTGTACAGGTACATACGCAATCTGCAGCTCTAGTTACAGTGTCAGCACAATCAAAACTATGGTGTCCTGTATGGAAACCCACACTGAAAGCTATAAATACAGTCTGAATAGGTCCTCGTCATTCTTCAGCCGGACATGGGTGAGATCTGCAAGCTTTCCCAAATCCTGGTCCACTAAGAAAGATTGGAATTTAGATAGATGAAAAGCACAGCTGTGGGGTATGAACCCCAATATGATAGAAGAGTATATTTCTTCTAGGTGATTCGTTGCCCCTATTTCTACTAACCATCAAATTTCTGGTAATATCACTATGTCCATTCTATCCCCTGATTGAGGTATCTCCTAGTAAAGGGGTGACACCCATATGTAGGTGTTATCATCCTGGCATCCATGAGGGTTGTTTGCGTCTGTCTATCTTGCTAGTGGCAGGGTAGCAAAATGCTTTGATCTCAAGCATGACTCTGTGGTAGATAAGGATGAAGCCCTGACTGTGACCCAAGCAACCAGGGTTCCATTAACAAAGCCCGACACTGGAGGAGCCAAACAGGGTGGGGGAAGGAATGAAGTACAGTGGCGCACTCACCTCTGCCAGAGAGTTGGAAGAGTTGCACACAATCAGGGGCACACTAGGCAGTTTGAGTTTTCTGGTGGAGATGGGGGAAACCACAGCTCAAACTTGGGGGGGGGGTTGCTTAGAAGCAAAGCTCATTGTACAAGTAATGGGATAGCCTCAGCAGACAGAGCACTGAAAGCCCTCACCCTGACACTTCCACTGATGTGTGCAGGGATTAACGTTTAAAGCAACAAAATCTATACCCACCACAGTCTAACCATGCCCCGCTGACGGGAAACAAATGGGCAAACTAACAGGAAAGGGGATGATTGACAGACAGCAGGGACAGAGCTTGCAAAAAAATAAAAACAACTTTGATCTCTGGAAGCTGTGCTAGACCAAAGAAAGCATACAAGTGTCAGTTTGAGGATGGCTGGTAAAGGACTCACTCCGTTCAGCTGGGACAGTTTGCCTTTTTGACAACCAAAGAAGCAGGGTTGTGGTGCTTACTGAATTTCCAAATATCACTGCTGGTAACTGACTCCATTGAAGGGGTGACCCAGGGTTCTTAATCACAGTCGTAGCTGGATAATTTGCTACCTGTTGTTGCCCCTTGTCTGTGTCTAGATTTCCAATCTCATGCTCCTTCCTTCTCTCCTAAGGAGGAACACCAGGTTCCTAACATCCTGACACTTTAAGTGTGAGTAAAACCTACACTCTCTGATCATGCACTCCTCTCTAAAGGAGAAGTACCAGATCCTTACGCTCACCCTTCTCCACTCAAGCCCTCACATTTCAGAAGCATAAAACTGAAAAAAAAAAAAAAAAAACCCAGATCTGCTTATCGTGTTCCCTGGCATCCAGTGCCTGGGTAGCTGCTGCCCCCGCCTCCCCACTCAGTTGTCAGTTCTGAAGCCTACCACATACAACTATGCCCACCATTGTCATAAGCAAACAAATTATCCCTCTTATGTGGAGGGACCTAAACAGTCCCTGCCTAAATTACAAATGTCTCCCAAATGAAGGTGTTATATACAGGACACTTGGTATCACACTAACAGGCAAACAAAAAACAGACGGTACAGAAAACATAACTACATAAACAGGTCATTTAAGTGTCAAGTCAAACCCTTAAAGAAGCAAGGCCTAGACAGTACATCTAGTAACATCCTAGTCATAGGTGACTTTGTAGTTAGGCACACAAATACATCACTCACTAGTCTAAGCAAGGAATGAGAGACAGTTAGTTGCCATGCAGGTGTCAGAATCTGCACTGTCATGGATCATGGACCTCAAGATCCTTCAACCCAAGTACACATATGACCTAGTCACTGAACATGTGTGACTGAATGACTCCAAACATATCTCCTTGGTTCACATGAAGATGGTCATGAAGCTCTTAGAATATGCATGTGAAACTGGTATGAAACTAAACCAGAGCAGCATTCTACCATTGCCAAGAATGATGTCACAATACAAACAAACGATAACTGACTTCAGTTATTGACTTAGTTATTGGCGTCATTCTAAAGGGATCCAACATTTATCAGCCTGGCAGGAGATGACCAATAACCCTTGCTGCTTTGCTAAGAATGGCCAGCACCACCCTCTTCATCCATCCACCCATCCCTCACCTCTTATCCTATTTTTGCACATAAGGTCAAAGAGTCTGTATACTGGACTGGACTTTTTCCTTCCCCATAATGTCTTTTTTTTTTTTTTTTTTTTTTTACGTAAGGTCAGTCTCCTCAAATTACTTACATAACCAACAAAAATCAAGACTGCATAAAAGTAGTGCTGCTCAATGTTAGAAGACTAAATAACAGGTTGCACTTCTTACAGACATTCCTAACTCTTGGAAATACAGATATCTATGTAGTTGCTAAAACATGGTTTCAGACCAGTAAGAGCACATCCACAGTATGGGGTTTCAATAAGTACCACTCCTTCAGACCAAATGTGGAAAATGACAGTGTTACTGGAGGGGGGGGGGTGTCTGTACTCCTATGAAGCCATCTCACCTCCAGACTTGTAAGACAGGACAATGGCCTTGAACTCCTCCATATCCCTTTTACAGTATAAATAACTCTGTACCATATTATAAGCTGCTATCATACTCCCTCAGTGTAACCCATGGCCCATGAGGCATATCTAAACAAACTGACATCCTTCCCTATTAAGCCTTACACTATTCTCTTGGGAGACTTCAACTATCCTTACATTAACTTGGAAACCTGTACCACCTCAAACAATCATGTACAAAGACTACTGGGCTTCATTAATGCCAGCTCCATAGACCAAATGCCTCAAGTCCAAATTAGAGGGCTCAAAAATACTGGACCTGGTTCTCACCAAACAGGCATCCAATGCTCATCACCTACAGTTACCACATCACTGGTCAAATGAAATCACCACTTAGCAACACCGACAACCTAACATACCATGCAACCCTTCTGCCTTCAGCTAACTGGTGACCTAATAAAATTTAAGCACCCTCTTCTCCTTGAAAACACTGTCTCACATGCTGCCACATTTGAAGATAATTTCTATAACCACCTCAAAGCATGCTTCAAGACATCTGTCCCCATATCAAACCTCCAAAACCTCAGAAAACTTCACCTCTTAAAAACAACTAAGAAACCTAACTAAGAAGCAAATATTATCTGACAAAAAATCTTATTTTCTAGCCTGTCAGCAAAAACACATAAATAACCCACAAAAAATTTGGCAAAACATTAAATACCTTCTCAACCCTGGCAACACCTCTACCCTGCACCATCTACAACAAATAGAACAGAATGCTTATCATCCCAGTTTAATTCTTATTTCATCACAACTATCACCTCACTTTTAAGCAACAATAAATCTAGCCAACCCCTTACAGTGCCTACCTTCACTAACTCTAAACCTGACTACCTCTCTTTTAAACCCATACAAACCTCTTATATCAAAAAAACTCCTATCAAAACTAAAACCTACCTGTCTAGCAGCTGACCAACTCCCTAATTACTTCTTAAAAACAGCTGCAAGTTCCACTGCCTATCCCATATCTATCCTAATCAATTGATCCATCACAGAACAATATGTCCCCATACTATGGAAAATATGCCATATCATTCCCCTCGACAAGGGAGGCCCATCTAAAGATCTCTCTAATTATCGGTCCATTGCCATTCTCTCACCCCTAGCCAATATCTTAAAGAAATGTATCCATATGCAGCTCCTAGACCACCTCACAACAAATAACCTCTTATCTAGCTCACAGCACGGCTTCTGTCCAAAACACAGTACCTCCATAGCCCTCATAAGTTTCACTAACTACATCAACCTCCTCAAAAACAATGGACAACTAGTCTCTACTACATTCCTTGATATGTCTAAAGCTTTTGCTACAGTAATCCAACCAACTACTAAACACTCTAGCCTCCTTCAACCTCAACTCTAAAGCTCTCAACTGGTTCTTTAGCTACCTTACTAATTGACAACAGACAACTAAATGGGATAATAAACTCTCCACTCTACTCCCAGTCTCCATTGGGGTTCCTCAGGGTTCCATCCTTGGCCCTCTCCTTTTTATTATATTCAAAAATAGTCTAAACACTGCCACTAAATCTGCTTCTATCACTCTATATGCTGATGACGCTACTCTTATTTGCTCTGCTCCCACACTCCAAGAACTCCAAGATAAACTGCAAAAGTCATTTTTTGATATTGAAAATTACCTAAATGAACTTCAACTCATCTTGAACCCAAGCAAAACAAAATTAATGATGTTCTCCAACAGGAAATCCAAAGCAAAACCACCTTCTCTCTCTATCTACTCCACTAATGGCACTACAATAGAACCAGTTAACCAAACAAAACTACTTGATGTCACAATAGACAACAACCCAACATTCAACTAACGCACAATTTATAAAACTTTTCTCAATAAAAATTGGGGTAAACTTTAGAAAATGTACAACTGTGTAAGCAAACCTACCATAACAGCAGATAACTGAATGACCACTGCTGCAGTAGCCTTAGCTATGTGGGGTATATCTTATAAAGGATATAAAACCTGGTCAACTTCCAAAGCTTCAGGGCACCTTCCATGTGCCCAAACAGTCATTCAGCTTGAGCTGAACTGATTAAAAAGACATATTTGGGTACCATGCTCTTCTTAACTATCATGCCAAGAGAGAGATGTAATCTGAGTCATGAAAGGACAATGCTAGGAACAACAAAAATATGTATTCACACCCTGTCATAAACAACACACCAAAAAACAAGGGGGTTCAGGTAGGGATCAGCTACTGCAGCAGTAATCATTTGAACATCTACTGCTATGGTATGTTTACTTACAGAACTGTACAATGTTCATCATACTGATCACTGCTGCAGCAACCTTAGCTATATAGGTAGATTACTCCAGCTACTTTTGGGAGGTGGAAGGAGAAGGGCCTGGGAGCCCTTGATAATGGTCCTAGCACGGCCTAATCTAGACCTAGAAAAGGAATCAAGCTTATAGTACTTTCTAAAAGTATATACAGAGGACCACAACACTGCCTCTAGAAAACTTCTAGAAGCCAACCCTTTCCAAAAAGTCACAGATTAAGTCAAGGGCCTGGCAGAGTTGGCTTAGACCATTCTTGGAATAATTTTGTTGTGGTGAGTATAACAAAGGGAAGAACAAGGTCCCTTGAATAGTCAATCTGACCAGTCTGCTTTGACACAGGCTGTCCCTTCCTCTTACCTTCACAAGAAATGAACAATTGATCTGAAGATCTACAAGATTTATTTCAGTTAAGATAGTACCAGAGTTATGTGTGGAAATCCAAGGAATGGAATACCCTTTCCCTAATTTTTAGCTTCAGGGAAAAAAAATGGGAAGATGGATAGTCTGGCATTATGTAAACTCATATATCACTTTTGGTATAAAAGGAGGATTTTCTCTCAAAGAAACCCTGTCTCTGTGGAAAAGATACGGCTAACTCAAAATAAGAGAGTGCAACTCAGATATTTTTTCAGGCAGAGGTCAGAGCTATCAGTAAAACCATTTTCCATGTTAAGAACCTCAAGTCAGCCAGATTATCTGGTTCAGAAGCAGCAAGAATTAGCTTCACTAACACAAATTGAAAATCCCAAGGAGAGGTCACTGGTTTTCTTGGAGGTCTCTTATGTAAGACTCCTTTCAAAAACACTCTGACATGAGAAGCCACATGAGAATGCATTGAAAGAGGAGCATCCATGGGCAGACATGATGAAATGGTTGATAAATGTACCCTGACAGATAAATAAGAAAGGCCACAGAATAGTAACTCATGCAAATACTGTAAAACCAGAGAACAACTAGCCCTGCACAGGTGCTGGTTATGTTGCTGGCACCAACTAGAAAACCTTTTCCATTTGCTAATATATAATCTTCTAGGCTTTTCTGACTCCATTAGTACCCGATGCACATTTTCAGTAAACAGGGGCCTAAAAGGAATTAAGACCCTATTATCCAGGGAGTCAACTGAAGGTGAGTGGGGTTGGGGTGTAATAAACGCACCTGATTTTCTGCGAGAAGCTTGAAGTAATTGCCCCTGGCCGTTTCAAAAGAATTGAGAACCACTGCTGTCTGGGCCAGAAGGAGTTCACCACAATGATCTTGGGGGGATGCCTTTTAAATCTTCAGAAGTACCCTAAATATCAGAAGACATGGTAGGAAAGCATACAGGAACGTTCCTCTCCAAGGAAAAGAAGAGGCATCTATCATCCAGGCCTTCGTACTTGGAGTCATGGAGCAGAATCTTGCCAGCTGACTGTTCAGAGAGTAGCAAAATAGTTCTACTAACAGAAACGCCCTAGAGGTGAATCAAATCTTGGAAGCCCCCCTAATCTAGTTCCATTCATGAGGGTCTGCCCTTGTCCTGCTCAGCCTATCACACAATTTTGCTCTGTTGGTATGTAGAATGCCTGTACAGTGAGATTGTGCTGTGAAGCTATATTTCAAGCTATCATTGCTAGTCTGCGAAGGGGGTATGACCTGGCTCCCCCTTGCTTGCTGCTGTACTACATGACTGTGGTATTGTCTGTAACCACTTGAAGAGGTCCCGGGAAACAAAGATCAATCAGAGAAATTGGTGCCTTGATAAGTGCAAGCATCTCCTTTATAGTTGTATGCTTGTATCTGTCCCTGGTTTCCCCACACACCATGCACTTTGATCCATCCTGAAAATGCTTTCCCAAGCAAAGACCAAGCAGTCGGTGGTGACTGACTACTTTGGAATAGGGAGGGAGAAGGGCAGACTCAGATTTAAGAATACTTCTGTTGCCACCAAGTGATTTCTCTTCTGACAAACAGCAGCACTGAGACTTGAAAAGACAAAGGATATTGGTGGTGGGACCAAAGATGCTCCAGATACCACTGTATCTTTTTCATGTGGAGTCTTTCCAGGAGTACCACGAGAATCACGATGCCATGAGACCCAAAATCCTGAGGTATTCCCTTGCAGTGACTGAAGACTGGATGGAAAACTTTAGAAAGAGATCTAAAGATCTATTTTTCCAACAGAAAAAAAAGCTCTTTGAAATGAAGTGTCTAGTTGATAGCCCAGGAACACAATCCTGTGTGAAGGAGTCAAGAAAGACTTTTGAATATTCTTTAGGAATTATAGCTTGTGTAAGAGATGTCTCACCCAAATTAAAAATACCTGACACTTTTTAAAAGACTTTGTAAAGATAAGCAACTTGTTTAAATATGGAAACATGGGGATTGTAGCCTTCAATGAACTATAACAGGAGCTAAACACTTTGCGAACACTCTTGGTGCAGGGGATAGTTAAAAGGGTAAGACAGAGAACTGATAATATGACCCAGACACACAAAACTTTATTAAACATCTAAAGTCTGAATGAACATGGATGTAATGATAAGCATCTTTCAAATGTAGTGTTACCAGGAAACTTAAAAGAGGAAGAAGAGGTAACAGATTTTGAAGGAATGTAATTTTGAACATAGGAACTATCGCAAACAGGTTTTGGAAAAAAAGATCCAGAACTGGTCTTCAAGCATTTTCTATCTTTGGCATTAAAACATCTTTGAATAAAAACCTTTCCCCACATGGGAAGGAGGAACTGGTCACTCCCTGGGATATCATGTGATGGAAGGACAGGTGGAAATGAGTCTTGTCTGGTAGATGAAGAATTACCCCTTGAAAAGGAGGAATTTCCTCCTACTGCCATCTATAATCTTGATGAATGATCTTCAGAACCCATTTGTCTGAAACTATCTGCTGCCAAAAGAAAAGTGGAGATCCAGTCTTTCTAGAAGGGAAAGGGTGTCTGTCAGGGTGGAAGCGGGAAAACAAGGTCCCTTGAATACTCATTCTAACCTGGTGGACTCTGCTAAGTTCGGGTGGTTCTTGAATTATTAAATATCTGTTTACATACTCTGGAACAGACTATCTGTCTATGTCAAACAGAGCTCCTCATTTGCACTCTTCAAGAAAAATCTTGATGATTGGATGGAAAATAGGAAATTCACCCCAGGGATCACTTCTGTGGCTCTGCTCGACAGGGGCACAGGAAAATAATTTTCTTGGGTGGCGAAAGCTGGGGTACATTTTTGGCAAGGCTTATATAGGCTCTAGGGCCAATAGCCTAGTACCTACCTATGAACATGTATTTTGTTGAGACTGTTTATTTAGTTTTTTGCCAAAACTGGAAGAGGGGTTAGAAAATCTGGAAAAGGAAGGCTGAAAATGATTTGAAGAAGGCCCAACCACGGGGCTGGTAGTACGTTCCTACTCAAAATGAAAACAGTGCCTCTTTCCTGCAGAAAACAAGCAACAAAAGCCGGTAAAAATTAAAAGCCTTTAAAAGTCATTTTTTTTCAAATAAAAACACAGTAAGCTTTTCATCCTGGGCCGCTACTAAAAATGGACTCCTGCCCAATCTGACTTTCCTGGTAAACAAATGTCCAATAAATAAAACAAATAATGATTCCCTGTATTAGCTTACCCCTTTCATCACACTTTTTGATTACCTCTGCAGCACAGGAACTAAAAACTAAATCTCTACCCAAAGGAGAATTTAAAATCTCATTTTTATCATCATCTGCAGCCACGCAAACCTCCGCAAAACAGTACCAGTGGCCATAGCCCTGGACGAAGTACCATCAACTGAGTCAAACACACATTGTAAGCAATGAGTACTGACTTATACAATTGAATAAACAAATCTTATTTAAAGCAGACTTTTCCTCAAAACAACTGTAGACAAAATATTCCTCATATTATCAGTTACACATAAAACTTTAACATATGAGCCTGACAATTCAAATTTCTAAAAATCAAAGTCGCTCAGACATACACATTTTTTGCCCACACTTACCATTAATCTTACCATCCTTGTCTTTATAGTTACACTCAACTTATCAAAGTACACACTAGATTTAATAATACCAACTGTGAAAATGTGAGGTACTGCCAACTATGCCAAGAGAAGTACGGCAGTGGATGTGCAACATATGCCAGCATAGCTACCTGGCATTTTGCACATAATTATATGCCATTTGTATATCAAACTGATTTATACAGATGCTTGTGTTGAAAAATGTACCAACAGTGGGTCCTGACTGTATTTTAACTGATGAAATGTATATATTTTTAACAGAGGATACTGGAAGAGAAGAGGTTAATCTCAGTCTAGCAAACTTTGAAAAACAGTTTGAAATTAAATTACCTGGTAGGCCATAAAGATTGTATCTTACAGTTCTGATTGCAGCCAGAGACAAAATGTCTGTGGAAACAAGGACTAGGAATCCTTGTTGTATTGTCAGTAGAGGTGAGCTAATTGCTACCCTGGAAGTGTGGAAGTGTTAAAATGGTTTTATAGTTTCAGGATGCTATAATACATCTTAGCAAAGCTCTATGTGTGTGTATGGTAACACATATGTGCAAGACTCTGGCTCAGCTTCTAGACAAGGGGGTAGTATGGGAACCAGAAATCATATGATCAGGTGTGTGTGATGTCATTCTATAAGACAGCACTGTAATGATGTTTTAATACTAGATGAGACAGAAGTCTCAATAGCACTCTGTTTTTGAAACAGGAAATAGAAGTATCCCTCACTTACTTCATCTTGCCTTGCTCTAGTAAGTTACCAGGGAAAAGTAATTGAGATCAGTCATGAAAATATAGTGAGACTAGTTAAGTGCTGTTTTTCTGTATCTGTATGAATCTATTTGTCTGTGTTATTTTAATATTTTTTGCAACTGAATCTCTGGTGTTTATTGTAAATAGCTATTCCATATTTTCGTGATCTTTTATTATTTTTTATTAAATACATTTAATTTTTTATTGTGGCTTGTCCTTCAGACAATATTGTAACCTTTGAGAGTACTTGTATCTATTTGGTGACTTTGTGGTCACTCCTGAAAGCCTTACTGCATTGGTCAAACACTATCACTTGCATTAAAGTACAGTTGTGTACACTTACCATAAATGTAGATGTTCGAGTGGATTCACTGTTGCAGTCATTACATTTGGGTAATCTGCTGGCAGATTGCCCTCAGTCGACCTGAATAACAAAGTCTTGGGTCCTGCGTCGGTTGCTGTCTCTTCTTCCATGACGTCAGGTCATCAGCAGTATAAAACATGCAGCCGACGCCATTTTATTCAGTTTTGCTTGCCCCAGATGTCAGGTGCCCCCCAAATGGGGAGCAAATATATATATATATATAAAACAGTAAATATATATAAATGCACTTTTAGAAACATAAACTTTACCTTCATCTAAAAGCAAATACACCACAAAGGCTTTTGTGTATAGTGAAGGAAAGAACAGGTATAGAAAAGGGGGATGGCAGATGGGTAACCCGGACTGCAACAGTGAATACACCCGAACATCTACATTTATGGTAAGTGTACACAACTGTACTATGTTCTTCGTGTGTTACTGTTGCAGTCATTACATTTGGGTAGAATCCCAAAGCTGTGGATGGGAGGATGGAACAAAACAACATTAGGAGTGGCTATAAGGCCCTGCAGAACTGCAGTGGCAAAGCCTGCCCTGGATTTGGAGAAGAGAGGCAAATGATAATGCTTTGTGAAGGTATGAACAGTGCTCCAAGTAGCAGCTTCTAGAATGTCTTTGGTTGGAACCCCTCTGAGAAAAGATGCTGAAGTAGAGGCCACCCTGGTGGAATGTGATCTGATCCCCTTGGGCACAGGTTTACCATGGTGAAAGTAGCAGAAATGAATGCAGTGGCTTATCCACTTAGAAATAGTCGGCTTTGATACAGCCTTCCCCTCTGACCCTGCAGAAAATGCTACCAGTAGTTGCTCAGACTTTCTTAGAGATCTGGTCCTGTTTAAGTAGAATCTTAGTTGTCTGTGTACGTCCAATGAATGCAGAGTGTGCTCCCCCTTGTTCTGCAGATTTGGGTAAAATGTTGGCAGGTGAATGGTCTGGTTAAGAGCTACACTGGATACCACCTTAGGCATAAAAGAAGGATCGGTCCTGAGGGACACCCTGTCCAGGTAAAATATAATAAAAGGCTCCACTGCCATGAGAGCCTGTAGTTCTGAAACCCTTCTTGCTGAAGTGACTGCCAAGAGAAAAGCTTTTTTCCAAGATAGAAATTTTATATACGCAGTAGCTGCTGGTTCAAAAGGAGGCAGGGTGAGTTTTTCCAGCACAAAATTGAGGTCCCATGCAGGAGTTGGTGATCTTCTGGGAGGGCTTAAATTTTTGGCCCCTCTAAGATACTGTTTAATCAGAGGATGAGAAAAGAGGGGAAGCTCTGTGTTGTAATGAGCAAAGATGGCAGAGGCATTGATTTTTATTGAAGAAAAAGATAGGCCCTTGGCAAGCATCTCAGTCAAATATTGTAAAATCTGAGGAATATTGGGCTTTGCTGCGTCTGTTCCTTGTGCCTGGTTCCAATCAAAAAATCTGTTCCATTTATCAGCATAACATTTTCTAGTACTAGGCCTTCTGGCTTCCAAAATGACATCCATCACAGATTTACTGAGATGTGTTGTTTGAATAATTAATTGATCAGCCATGCTGCAAGATTCAGAGTTTGGAGTCGAGTGTGCAGAATTTCATTGTTCTGCTGAGACAGTAGATGAGGCATTTGAGGCAAGTACCATGGAGGAAGTTGAGACATATTCCTTAGAAGTGGGTACTAGTGCTGGCGAGGCCAGACTGGAGCAACTAGGATCATTTTGTTTTTTCCTGTCTGACTTTTAGTAAGACCTTGGGGAGTAGAGGCAGAGGGGGAAAGGCATAGACTGACAGTTTTTTCCAGCTGAAGGATAGGGCATGCACTTTCCATGCTTTTTTGTGATGAGTTCTTGTGCAGAATTTGTCCAACTGATAATTTTGGGGTGAGGCAAATAGATCTATGTCTGGGCTCCCCCATTTCTGTGTTAACATGCTGAAGATTTGTGGATCCAGTTTCCATTCGTGCGGGTCCATAAAATTCCTGCTTAGGTCTGCCAGAGTATTTTGTTTTCCTGGCAGGAACTGAGCTTGAAGATGTATTTGGTAAGTCAAGGCTGTGTTCCACAAGGCCATGGCTAGTCTGCAAAGGGAGTAGGAATGTGTACCCCCCTGCTTATTTATGTACCACAAAACTGTGGTGTAGTCCGTCTTTATCAGTAGTTGTCCTGGATGAAGTAAGTCCTTGAAGGCTGTCAGAGCATTCTGAACAGCTAGCATCTCTTTCTGGTTGATATGTAGATGCATTTGGTTTGGGCTCCCTTTGCCCTGACTACATCTCCCCACCAGGTGGGCCCCCCAAGCATAGTCTGATGCGTCTGTAGTTTGGGTTTGGGTGGCAGGGGGTAGAGTGAATGACAGTCCCTTGTTTTGGTGACATGTCTCTGCCCACCAAAGAAACTCCTGTTGTAAGCAGGGAATGAGAGGAATCATTGTTTCCAGACTGTGACAATGTTGACTCCATAAACTTTTAGGTACCACTGCAGCTTCCTCATATGCAGTCTCGCATATGGAATTAGTAGAATGCAGGATGCCATGAACCCCAAAGCCTGCAGAATTTGCCTTGCAGATAACTGGGGTTTTGTTGTTATTTGTTTGAAGTATGATGTCACTTGCCTTTGTCTGTCTGGCGTGAGGTAAGCCATCTGGGCAGTTGTATTCAAGCTTGCACCCAGGAATGTAATTATTTGAGAGGGTACCAGCTGTGATTTCTTTTTGTTTATGGTGTACCCTAGGCATGCTAGAAGCCTTTTTACAAATGCCAGATGTTGAAGAAGAGTGTCCTTGTCCGCTGCTTGAATGAGACAGTCGTCCAGATAAGGATAAATTTGAATGCTTCTTTGTCTGCAGAATGCAATTACTGGTGCCAGGCACTTTGTAAAGACCCTACAGTAGATAAGCCAAAAGGCAGTGCAGAGAATTGGTAATGCAAAAAACCTGCTTTGAAGCGGAGGTATCTTCTGCATGATTCCCTTATTGGGATATGCAGGTATGCCTCTTTTAAGTCTAGAGTTACTAACCAAGCATTCCTGCCTAGCATAGGCAGTAGTTGTTGTAAAGTCAGCATTTTGAATTTTGGAATGTCCAGGAATGTGTTCAAAATCGATATGTCCAGTATTGGACGTCATGAATTGTCTTTCTAGGTACCAGGAAAAGTCTTGAATAAAAACCTTGTCCTTTTTCCCTTTCTGGTACCGGTTGAATAGCCCCCATATCCATGAGGGACATGACTTGTTTCTGGGCCTCTGCCCACTGGTTTTGTGGCAGATCTGGCCATCCGTTTGGAATTGGCAAAGTATGGAAATGAAATCTGTACCCCTGGGATACTATGTTTAATACCCACTTGTCCTGGGTAATTAACTGCCAATTTTGAGCAAGAAGTGTTAGTTTTCCCCCCAAGGGGGCTGCCAAAAGTTAAGTGCTTGGAGATGGTAGAGGAAAGTCATTGAGACTGTTTACTGTAGGGTTGTGCTTTGTTTCCTCCAGATTTGGAGGTGGAGGCACCCCATTGCTTTGACCTGTAAGAACCCTGTGATGGGTATCTGGAGCCTTTTGAGTACCTGGATTTTCCTTGAGTGGCTCTGTTGGACACAGGAAAGGACCAATTTTTAGTAGGCCATTGTCTACTGAACCTGGGTGGCTGCACTTGCAAGAAATCTTTTACAGTTTGCATAGATTTAGCTTCGTCTTCCATTTTCTTTAAAACCTCTTCTGCCTTATTACCAAACAGAATATCATGCTGCAAAGGGGCATCCAACAATTTGCTTTAACATGATCAGGCAGATTTTGCTCCTTGAGCCAGGCATGCCTTCTAATCACAGATCCAGTAACTGCAGCCCTACAAGAAGCCTCCAAGGAATCAAAACCACATTGCAAAGTATGCTTTCCAACCTGTTCTGCTAAATGCAATAATTCCTGTAACTTTTTTATTTCCACACAATCAGAAATCAACATAATTTTCTGTTTCAGTAAGCCCATAACATGCTGTTGATATTTAAGCATATGAAACTGGCAGTTTAAGGGCCTGATTTCCAAGGTTGCAAACGTATAAACCTTCTTTCCCCATCTATCCAGCGCCCTGGAATCTCTGTCAAAGGGGGTAGGATTTTTGGCTGTAGAGGCCTTTACACCCTTGGGACCCTGAGAAATAGTCTCAGGATCAACAGCAGGATTTTTGAATAGAAATTTGTGGGAGTCAGGAACCCTGAAATATCTGTCTGACTTACTAGGAGCCGGAGGCAGGGAAACAGGAGCCATGCTTGATTCCGAAAACACATCATCAACAATGTCTAATACAGGAGGTATTGCCAAAGGCCTATGCTGAGGAAGAAGGAGGAAATCCCTAAGCCTCTTTTTTGATTCAGAGAAGTCCTGACTCTCCCAATGAAAATGTTCCCTTAAAGTATGCAAAGTCTCTCCAAAAGAGTAATCCTAAGGAGGAGATGCAGACGGGTTGGATTCCTCTGCATCAGAATCCTCATAGGGTGGAATAGAAAATTCCTGGTCAGAAGAGGAATCAGAAGAAATGGAAACCTGATCTGAAGATTCATAATCAGTGCCTTGCCTAGGCCTCTTAGCAGGGGGGTTGGGAACCCCTGATCAAGGTAATTAAATCCTCAGCCATTTTGATCATCTGTTTTTTAGGCATAGGGGCCTGTGCATGTGGCTCATGCATCAGTTTTCAAGACATAGAAGATGTTTTTGGCCTTGCTTTTGAGACTGGCGTCAGTTTAATATAAAAATGTTAATGCCTGAAAACACCCTCAGAAGCCAGTGACTGCTCAGCGGCTCTGGACCTAGCCAAGGGAGAGACATCCACGGGTTCAATACTCTGAGAATCTCGCAGCATATCGGACTCCGATTGGGTCTCAGTAGAGGCCTGCGACTCAAAAGTAGCGGGTATCAGGAGCTGCGAAAGCACCTCACTGAGTACCAGCGAACCGGCGACTGGCTTAGGAGAAGCTTCGTTGTCGGTTTTGGACCTTTACGGTCTCTCTCTTTTTCTTTGAGATTTTTTCTGAACTCCGGTAGTCAGACTGCTAACCGACGACATTTCAGGATAATTAAATCTTGTACCAAAATATTTAGAAGCAAAAATATACCGACGCTTAATAGTGCATTGATTAAATCTAGCACAAAACCGACAGCAAGGCACGTTGTGATCTGGGCCTAGGCAAGGAATACAGTACAAATGAAAATCCTTATGAGGTATTTGCTTCCCACAAGTAATGCAATTATTAACTTTTACTGACATCGGTAAGGAGCAATAAAAAGTTTCCCCAATGGGGTACTTAGCTTTAGTTTGAAGACTTCGGTTCTGAAACTCGAATATGAAAATTTCAGGAGTCGGCCGGCCAGCACTTGCGAACTGCTTCTGCTTCGGGCACCGCGCAGCAAGAAAGACTGAATAAAATGGCGTTGGCTACAAGTTTTATACCCCTGATGTCATGGAAGAAGAGACAGCAACCGATGCAGGACCCAACACTTTGTTATTCAGGCCGACTGTGGGCAACCTGCCAGCAGATTACCCAAATGTAATGACTGCAGCAGTGAAACATGAAGAACATTATTAATCTCACTCAATACAATACGGTACCTTTGTAAGAGTCTTAGAGTAACTGGCTTTGGAGTGTCTGGTGGCAGTGTAACTAATTTAAAGTCTGGGCAGAGGGGGGCACAGCTAGTAAATCTGTGCCAGCCTTTCCCAGGTGTGTGTGTGTGTGTGTGTGTGTGTGTGTGTGTGTGTTTGTGTGAAAATCAAATCTCAGAGTGTGTGTGTGTGTGTGTGTGTGTGTGTGTGTGTGTGCGCACGCGCGCATGTGTGTTTGTGTGAAAATCAAATCTCAGAGTGTGTGTGTGTGTGTGTGTGTGTGTGTGTGTGTGTGTGTGTGTGTGTGTGTGTGTGTGTGTGTGCGTGTCAACCGCTTGCAGTAGGGACACAGAGCACTGGTTTCACAGAGAGAGAGCGAGAGAGTGGTGGAGGACTTGGCTTGGACACTTGGTTAAGGACTCAAGTCTACAGCTGTGCAAGTGTGGAGTCTTACTGGGGACCTGGAGAGAGAGACAGAGAGAAACCCAGACCTAGAGTGCTCCCTGTGTGCTCCTAAGGGACTCCAGCGAAAAGACATGGTTCTTGGTTTTCTTGAGCTTGGGGTGATAAGTAGCTTTAAAACTTTTTTTTTTCTTTAAAAACTTTTAAAAAGGCGTGTTAACTAGTTAGTCTTTTCTCCCTTACCTTCTTTTCATTAAAAATCTTTATTTTTCGTTTTTCCCGTTACTGGTATATCTAGTTACTATCATCAGTAACTTTCACCTCTTCTATGAATTATCTTAGTCTTCCATACCACTGTTGGTACTTTCTTTCACCTTTCAAAAAAAAAAAAAAAAAAAAAAAGCCTTTGTTGTTTGTGGTTGTTTGTTTTTTGTTATGGCTGATAAGGAAAAGAGCCTGGTGAGGTTCAAGAAATGCGTAAAATGTGGTCAGAAGATACCCGTTTCTGACGGTGTGTATTTTTGCTTAGGCCCTCTCCACCTCCAGGAGAATTGTGTGATCTGCCATGCTTTCAACCCTAGAGCGTTGGTAAATTGTAGAAATAAGCTTATTTTAAAATAACTTTTCCCTTCATCTTTTGACGAATCTATCGCTGAAGCATCCAAACAGAAAACAAAGAAGACATCTCATACTTCTCCCAGCACCTCTTCTACTTCCTCAAGTTTCTCAGAAAAATCTATGAAAAGATCTTCTTCAGGTCCTACAGATCTACTGGATCCTATGAAGAAGACATCAAAATTATTGATCCAGCCCCTTCTTCAGACCTGACAAAGTCCAAATACCTGTCCTTAGATCCAACGTTTTTCTTCGGATCCGAAGTCTCTGAAAAGTAAAGATTTGTCAGAGCCTAAGGCTTCGGATCACATATCAAAATTAGAAGTTATGTACTCACCATAACGTTCCATCTGAGTAGGTGTATTCATTTGTCTGCAACCTGTGGGTTATGGATCCGATATCGGATCCGAACCGGCATGGTTTTCCAGCTATGGATCCAAGCTCTCAGCTCCTCCCCTCACCCATAATGCCCTGCTCTACCCTCATGACCTCAGATCGAGTTTGCCAAAGCAACAACACCCTAAAAAGGGTAACATGGAATATGCAGGAAACTGAAAGGCCAGGGGATAGGAGGGCGGATGGTTGCAGACAATGAATACACCTACTCAGATGGAACGTTATGGTGAGTACATAACTTCTAAATCTGAAGTAGGATATTCATTTGTCTGCAACCTGTGGGACAGAGTCCCCAGCTACCTGAATCTTGGGCGGCCATCATGGAAGGATATTCCGAGCACCGCTGAGCCAAAGGATGCTCTACCCTAGATGCAAGATCCAACTTATAGTGGGAAATAAACGATGAGATGAAGCCCACGTGGCTGCTGCACAAATATCATCTAGAGGAATCCTAGCCTTGAAGGCTGCCGAGGTAGATACTGACCGGTCGAATGGGCATGAACACCTCCGTGCGGGCCTTCCTGAAGCTTGATAAGCCAATAAGATGCACTGTGAAATCCAGCGACAGAGAAACTTTAGAGATTGGCTTGCCCAAATTGAATTTTGCAAAGAAAATAAACAGCTGGTCGGATTGCCTATGACCAGTCAGTCCTGTTCAGATAAAATCTAAGTTGCCTGTGAACATCTAGTGAATGTAGCTTATATTCACCTTTGTTTTCATATTTAGGGAAGAAAACAGGAGGTTAATGGACTGATTGATGTTTGCTTCAGAAGCGACTTTAGGAAGAATGGACGGGTTGGCCCGGAGGTAGACCCGGTCCCGATGAAATACCAAGTAAGGAGGTTTAGCTGATAATGCTTGAAGTTCAGAAACTCTCTTGGCCGATGTAATGGCTACCAAAAGGCTGTCTTGTAGGACAAGAATTTGAGATCCACCGTCAGCTGGCTCGAAGGAGGGGCGGTCAAGGCCTGTAGGACCAGAGAGAGGTCCCAAGGAGGAACTGCTTGTTTTATAGGGGCCTGAGAAGAAAAGTACCTTTAAGAAAAATTTTACACAATTTGGCTGACATAAGAGGATTAGAGTCATGGCCAATGTGATAGTGAGAAATAGCCGCCAGTTGTACTTTGACTGTGGAACTGCTGGCACCATCGTTAAAGAGAGTGGTTAGAAAGTCAAGCACTAAAGGAAGAGGAACCGTGAAGGATTCAGGCCTTGCCGCCCCACAAAGAGAAACGCTTCCACTTGCTTCGTAAACCTTTCTAGTGGATGGTTTATGAGCTGCCACCAAAATTGCCTTAACCGGTGATGAAATACCGGAGTCCTAATCAAGAGTGGAACTGGAGCAGCCAAGCGGTCAGCTTCAGGTTGTCCACATTCGGAGGAGGAATGCAGGATGGATGGGATATCAGATCCGGATGGGATCTAGAATCCAAGGAGGATTCACCGAGTGAGACCTTAGGAAGGGGAACCAGATCTGTCGAGGCCAGAACGGAGCAATGAGAATCATTCTGCAACCCACCGAGAGGCTTTCTGAAGAACTTGGAGCATCAGAGGCAAGGGTGGATAGGCATACAGAAGACCGGGTGGCCAAGCATGCACCAGAGCTGCTCTTGGGGTACCTCCGGGAGGAGGTATTAGAGCGAAAAACTGTCGCACTTGGTGTTTGAGGGAGAAGCAAAAGATCGCATGAAGGGTTCCCCACCGTGCGAATATGCGTTCCGCTACTTGACAATTGAGAGACCACTGTAAGGGGTCAGAATGGTGCGACTGAGCTTGTCCGCTAGGATGTTGGACCGACCGAATGTTGCTATTAGAAAGCGATTGGTGGAGATTGCCCTTCCCAAACTCTCATGGCTTCTCGACAAAGAGGGTAAGACCTTGTTCCCCTTGCTTGTTGATGTACCAGACAACAGACATGTTGTCCGATTGAATCGCAATTGTTCCCAAGGAAAGAAAGTCCTGAAGTGCTAGCAACGCTAAGAGCACTGCTCTCATCTCTAGAACATTGATATGCAGTAAGGTCTCTGAATCGCTCCACGTGCCTTGGACGGTCCGCCATAAAGTGCCCCCACCCGAGGCGGAGGCGTCCGTGGTCACCGTGGCGAGAGGGGAGAAGCACAAAAAGGGCGGCCTTTGTGGAGATCCGGCGAGTGGAGCCACCACAAGAGGGACCGCTTGCAAGCCTTGCTGATCGCTATGGGATGATGCATGGGGAGAGCAGGGTATGACCACTGTACTAAGAGCGCCCACTGTAGAATGCGATATTGAGCCTGGCAAGAGGAAGAAGTGCTATAGCCGATGCCATGGACCCTAGAGCCCTCAGGACCAACTCCGCTGAACAGAAGTTGAATGGAGAATGGCCCGCACCTGGAGCTGCAGATTTAGAACGCTGTCCGCAGTGAGGAAGGCTCGTAAACTCCTTGTGTCTAGCCTGGCCCCTATAAAATCTAAGAGCTGTGTGGGCCAGGTTGGATTTCTTTGTATTTATTGTGATGCCCAGAAAGGAGCAAGATGGAGAAAGGAGTCTCGCCAATAGAAGTAGATGCCTTGTTGGGGCGGTAAGAAGCCAGTCGTCCAGGTAGGGAAAGACCTGCACCCCTGAAGCCTCAGGTGGGCCGCTACCACTGCTAATACTTTGGTGAACACCCTGGGGCTGTGGTGAGACCAAAGGGAAGGACCCGAACTGGTAGTGACTGGCTCCCAGCCGAAGCGGAGAAACCTCCTGAGCGCCTGTCCATCAGGATGTGGTAGTACGTCCTTGAGGTCTATCGAGCACATCCAGTGATTTTCTCCCAGAAGGGGAGAATAGATTGCAGAGTGACCATTGGGAATGTTACTTTGGGGAGAGCCAGATTCAAGAGAGAGAGGTGTAGGAGTGGTCTTAGTGCACGCGTCTTTTTTGGCACTAAAAAGAATCTGGAGTAGAACCCTGATCCGATCTGGTCTGGGGGAACGGGCTGGATGGCTCTTTTCTTTAGCAGATGGCCAATTTCTGCCAAAGCGGCCTCCCGCTGACCGGGTGGGACGTCTGGGAGGGACTTCAACTTTGGAAGGTAAAGGAAAGGAATGCGATATCCTCTGGATATGATTTGGAGAACCCAGCGGTCCGATGTTATGGACTCCCATGCCGCTAGGTGCCCGAACGCCCCCGACTGCCTCCAGAGTAGAGCAGTCGGGCAACCCTCAGGGTCGCTGCGGGCCGCTCAGAGAAAGGTTCCCTGGACCCAAGTTTCTGGGAGCCCCTCTGCCTCTAGGGCGGCGTCCTCCTGTCCTCCTCTGCCACGGAAGGACTGGTTGTCCGAGCAGGCTGGGACTGCTGCGACTTCGAACCACATCTTCTTCTGACCCTTTGGTTCCTAGAATAGGGCCTCTGGGGTGCAGAGAAGCGGATTCCGACGGCAGACAGCGCCTTCCGCCCTTTCGCTCTGGGTCAACGTCGCGAACAGTCTTGCCAAACAGAGCAGAACCATCAAAGGGGCGCTCGCAAACGACGCTTTGAAGGGCTCAGAAAAATCGCAGGACGGAGCCAGGCCTGACGCCTAGTGACCAGTCCTGTCCCGCAGCTCTAGCGGCCTTCCGCTGCATGGGAGAGTAGCCGCATAGAAGTATTAGTAACTGACCTAAGAGTGGCCATACGGTGGAGTGCAGAACTCTGTCCTCCTCCGAAATGGACTGGGGATGCAGCGTATTCTTTAATAAGATCTCGCTGCATCCTAATGACATGTGCCAAATAGTTCAGCGCCCTTACGAGAAGGTCGCCGAACTAAACATCCGCTTCCCCAAGCGGTCCATCATCCGAGACTCCTTGCTCGGTGGGTGGACTGAGGGACTCTCCTGAGCCAGTTCCCTCTTTGTGGCCGCCGCCATCAACATGGCATCTACCGGAGGCCCCTTACTCCAATGGGCCCGGTCGGATGGCGGACTAAGGATCCTATCCGGTCTCTTGGGAATTGGCTCCACGGTGTCCGGTTCCTTCCACGCCCTGGTGGTAATAAGGTCCACCAGGGGTCGGCAGGGGGACACCCAAGAGGTAGACGGGCCCGCTTCAAATGCCTCCAAGAACACGGACTCGTCCGAGGAAGACTTGGGGCAGACCACCCCTTATACGGAGCATTTCCATGATGTCTCCAAATGAGACATCCTCGGGGTGACCGTGGGGAGCCTTCCCCTTCCTCCAAGTCCGTGTCTTCTGTGAGAGACTCGGGAGTCAATGTGCCTCCTTTTGCACGTATGCTTGCGAGGACATCCTCTGGGGGCTGTCAGAGGAGTCCTCGCAGCAATTTGCTCCATAGGAGCAACTTGGGGCACAGAAACGGGCTGTCCCAGGGGCCGGATGGTGGAAGCCTGGCCCAGTGCAGAGGAGCGCGGGACGGAGCCAGAACAAGTGCCGGGGTCCGGAGACCTCAACAGAGCCCTCTCCACTACATCAAAAGCCGAAGGGGAGCCGACCTCACCAAAGGATCCGACAATCGGCTCCCTCGGATCAGAAGAGTGGACCGGAGCCGGCGGCGCCGGATCCGGGACAGTACGCCCGACACAGACGGCGCCAAGGAGCACTGATCCCCGGATCCGAGGCTCGGATCCAGGCTCCGGAGGTCGGATCCGACGCACTCGAGGGCAGGGTCGGATCCGGCACCAGTACTATCGGGCGCCGACCCACCCCGCTCGGCTGCTCGGCTCCAGCTGCTCCGAACCCGGATAGCGGGTCGGAGAAGGAGCAATAGGCTTAAAAGGGTGTTGAGCTCCCCAGAGGGGGAGGCAAGAGCACTCCCATCTGCAACTGGGCCTGGATGAACCTTCTCATCATCCGTCCAGATCAGCATCAGAAAGGCTATATGTAGATCTCGACGAGGCTACCGAGGTAGGCCTGGAGTGCCTCCTCGATAGCCTCGACGGAGATCGGGTCTCCTCCTCCTCGGACCCGTGAAAAGCACACAGGGACCGGAGCCGAGAAGGAGGAGACCGAGCCGACGGAGCCGGGAGAAGCCGCTTGGCTGGCGGGCTGAAACAGAGGTCTCGCCCGCCGCTTGTGGTGCTTCTCCTCCGTCCTTTTTCTAGCATCCTCTCCTCTCCAGAAACGGGAGGTTGAGTCCCAGGAGCAGGAGGGGTGCCACAGGGGAATAACCGTAGCCACAGTTGTTCCCGAAGGAGCGGAGGCCGGAGCCGAGTCTGGCGGTAAAAGACCCGCCAAGACAAGCTTGGACCTCCGCTCCCTCAGTGCCCTGGGGTTGAACCCTGCACAAATGGAGCAACCAGATGTGAGGTGTTCAACCCCGAGACACTTAACACACCGAGTGTGGCCATCAGCGGTGAGAGCTTATGGCCACACTCGAGTATTTTGAAAAATAGATTTGGGCTGATCAGCCATTCAAATCTATAAAGCTACTAAAAGTAACTTAAACAAATACAGACACACAGGCCCAACACACACACACTCTACAGAGGGAGGGAAAAAAAAAAAATTACTTAAATTAACTGTAAACAAAACTATCAAAGAGGGAAACCTAAACTTTCACACAGAAATACACAAAAAACTTTAAATTTTCTGATTTAACAGGTAAGAAATAACCACTTAGCTGAGAGCTATGAATACAAATCCAGTCACCAGCGCGGCAAACGAGATCTGAGGTCATGAGGGTAGAGCAGGGCATTATGGGTGAGGGGAGGAGCTGAGAGCTTGGATCCATAGCTGGAAAACCATGCCGGTTCGGATCCGATATCGGATCCATAACCCACAGGTTGCAGACAAATGAATATCCTACTTCAGATCTGACCTTACCAACTCAGACTAGAATAAGGTACTCACCTTTGTTGGACCCATTTCCATCAAGAGTGCCTTTTCTGTTTTTGGAAAGGCCAAAATCTCAGCCTGCTGTATCCACTCGATCCACTAGAAGTCTCACTCAGGAAGATGTGGAGAGGCTAGTAATAAAGATCCTCTCTGAGCACAGCCTTTTTCTCGGCTCCTACCCTATTGGATCATGAAGCCCATACATTCACAACTCCTCCTCTACCAATTCCTCCTTTGACTCCTATCCAGGTTTCAGAGCCCTGGAATCCAAGTCGTCCGGGACCATCTACTTCAATCAGAGGATTTTTGGATCCGAGACTTGTTCTGAGCTCTATGGTCCAGTTGCACCCAGACAGCTCTCAGAGCAAATTCTACCCCATGAGGTCTGAGGTGCTGCAGTTAACTCCAAGGATTTCAGAGCCATCTCTGCATCTCATAGCCTCGGTAATTGTCAGTTCAGTTTCAACTTCACCCTCTGGGCGGCTGTCCTCAGGGCAGGGTGGGACTATGGATCAGAGATTCGGCCTTTCAGATCCATACCCTTATTCTTCTCCAGGACGGTCTGCCTTTAGGGTTTTGGAGAGAGCTCTGTCTGCACCTCAGACCCAAGTGATGCCTCCCCCTTTGGATCCTATCTCCTCTTCTGTCCCACCTCTGCACCTAGAGTCTCAGCTATCCTCTTTACAGGGAAAGTCGATACCAAAACCCCAGGCTTCCCAACAGGGTATCACCCTCCTCTTCTGATACCTCCCCAAAGTACCCCACCAAGGAGATACCCAAGAAGAGGACATGCAAGAGGAAGCACATTGATTTCCCTGAATCAGTCACAGAGGACACAGATTTTAATGAGGGCAAAGGGTCCCCAAGATCACCTCCTGAGGATGTCTCATTCAGAGGCATCCTGGAAATCCTGAAATAGAGAGGTCGCTGGAAACCCACCAACCCTTTGCCAGAGGAATCTGCACTACTAGAGGCTTTTGGTACCGGCCCATCTACTACCTGGGTGGTCCAACCTGCTGATAAGATTCTGAAGTTGGTCTTGCAGTGGGTGTGGAAGGAACCTGACTCCAATGAGCCCAGAGTCCATTCCGAAGAAGTCAGATAAAATTATGACCTCTCCAGAGTCTACATAGTTTTGATTGAAAGGTCCTCTTGTTGATGCCATGGTTGTTACAGTGGCAACTAGAAAGGAACTTGCTAATGAAAGTGCCTCTGTTCATCCGCCTGACAAGGAGTGTCGGACAATGGACAGATTTGGGATGAGTGTCTATGCTTCAGCGACCTTTGCTTTAAGGTCTCTGGATTATCTGGCACATTTTACTAGGCTTCAGAGGGTTCTGATTAAGGTACTTTCAGGTACTCTCAAAGGAACCATGTCTGAAGAGGTGAAAGATTCCATCACTTCTCAGCTGGCAAACCTACAATCAATTTCCAATTCGTCCATGAGGCTTACTTCTAATGTGACAGAAGGAACATCAAGGGCAGTGGGGGTTCAAGCATAGCCATCAGGAGACACAACTGGTTGTGTTTCTACAATTTTGTGGAGCCTTACAAGATGTTTCCTTTTATGGCCCCCTCTCTTTTTGGCCCCAAAGTAAAAGATATGCTGTCCAGGTGTGAGAAGGATGGAAAGAGCCTTTCTGTCGTGGGCATACATTTTTCCATCCCCTGATCCTTTCTGAGGAATCATTGAGGTGGTGGAAAAATGTGGTTCAGAAAATCACAAGGTTCTTTCTAGGACGCGTGTGGAGGATCTTCTCCCAGAAGCAGAGGGGCAAGTTCAAATGGTGGACGCCATGCTCGCAGCAGAGGAGGCTCACATCAGTGGTCCAGAAAAACTTTCTTTGGCAAACCCTTCTAGCACTCCTGAAAGGAGGCCAGACCCTTCCCCCTCTGGAGCAATCGGGGTTCATTTGTCCCTGCACCGGAGAGCCTGGTTAGAAATAACAAAAGACACTTGGGCTCAGAGGATTGTATCCAAAGGTTATATAATTCCATTTTCCCTTTGTCTGCTAAATTCCAGGAAAATCCCCAATGTTCCACACAGTCAGACAGAACAAACAGCAAATCAAATACAAAAGCTGCTAAACAAAAGAGTCATCTAAGAGGTCCCGAGATTATTTTTACTGCCAAAGAAAACAGGGGACTGAAGACTGATTCTGGATCTCTGCAGTCTGAACAACTTTGTTTGGAAAATTAAGTTCCTGATGGTCAAAGCTCAATTGATTCTTCCATTTCTGGAGAAAGATGACTGGATGTGCTCAACAGATCTCCAGGATGTATACTATCACATAAAAATTAACAGACAATCCAGGAAATTTTTAAGCTTCCAGCTAGGGGCCAGTCATTACCAGTTTAGAGCACTGCCCTTTGGTCTCACCACAGCCCCCAGGGTGTTCACCAAATGTATGGCAATGGTAGCAGCTCACGGTTTCCTTACTTAGAAGACTGGCTCATCTCTGCCCTGATCAGGCATTAACTCATCATGACAAGAGAAAAAGTAATCCAGATTTGTGCTCAGTTAGGCGTAAAAAGAAGTTATGTACTCACCATAACGTTCCATCTGAGTAGGTAACTTCATTTGTCAGCAACCTGTGGGTATCGGATCCGAATGGGATCCGAGCCGGCAGCTTTATTCAGCTAAGATCCGAGCTCCAAGCTCCTCCCCCTTAGCCATAACCCCCTGCCATCCTTCTCTGTCCTCAGATCGAGTTTGCTTAGCATTATAGAATACTACAACCAAAGGATCAACTAAACATCCTAACCTGATGTCATTTGATACAGGGAGCACAAAGTTCCTAAAAAGGATGAACTACAGGTTAGGGGGACGGAGGGGGGGTTGGTTGCTGACAAATGAAGTTACCTACTCAGATGGAACGTTATGGTGAGTACATAACTTCTTTATCTGAAGTAGTTAACTTCATTTGTTCATCAACCTGTGGGACAGAGTCCCCAGCTAGCAAAAAACTTGGGAGGTCCTCATGGAAGAATATTCCGGAGCACTGCAGAGCCAAAGGATGCCCTCCCTCTGGAAATTATATCTAGCTTGTAATGGGTAATAAAGGTATGGGATGAAGCCCAAGTGGCTGCTGAACAAATGTCATCCAAGGACACCCTGGACCAAAAGGCAGCAGAAGTGGAAATCAATCGAGTAGAATGGGCGTGAACTCCGACAGGTTCTGGTCGGCCAGAACTCTTATATGCAAGAAGTATACATTGTGAAATCCATCTGGACAATGTAGCTTTTGACACAGGTTTACCCAAAAAGGGTTTAGCAAAGGATACAAGGAGTTGCTCAGATTTCCTATGATCAGCAGGCCTGTGTAAATATAACCTCAATTGTCTGTGCAAGTCCAAAGAATGTAATTTGTATTCACCTTTGTTTTGATAATTTGGGGGAAAAAAAAACGGTACATTGATAGATTGATTAATGTTGGACTCAGAGGCGACTTTAGGTTAGAAGGAGGGATTGGTCCTGAGGGAAACTCTATCTTTATGGAAGGCCAGATATGGAGGTTTGGCGCAAAGGGCTTGAAGCTCTGAAACCCTTCTAGCCGAAGTGATGGCAATGAGAAAGGCCGTTTTCCAAGATAAGTATTTAAGATCCACTGAAGCTGCAGGTTCGGGGGGGGGGGGGGGCAGTAAGAGCCTGAAGAAAGTACAGTTTTGTACCTACCATAAATGTAGATGTTCGAGTGCTAATACAGCTGCAGTAATCACAGATGGGTTTTCAGCCGTCAGGCGGTCCCTCGGTCGGCCGAATTCCAAAGTCTTGGTCCGGCGTCGGTTGTCGCCACTCTTCTGACGTCAGAGAGACCAGAGTATATAAGACACAGCCGACGCCATGTTCTTCAGTCTTTCTTGCCCCAGATGTCAGGTGCCCCCAAAAAGGAAGGCAATACATAAATAATGCTTATCCACATATACAAGCAATGCAATATAAACTAAAATCAGTGGAAGCAAGCAAATAAAACATAGCAGGATAACCCAGTCAGGTAGTATGAAGAGGTTGTTAGGCCCCATGCCTTTACCAAGTGGGGAAGGAGGGAGGGAAACCTGTACTGCAGCTGTATTAGCACTCGAACATCTACATTTATGGTAGGTACAAAACTGTACTATGTTCATTGTGCATACAGCTGCAGTAATCACAGATGGGTAGAGTCCCAAAGCTATGCATAGGGTGGTAGGTACTAGGAGGAACTGGGTTGAGCCAGAATGCCCTGCAAAACAGCAGTGGCAAAGCCTGCTCTTGTTCTGGAATATAGAGGCAGGTGGTAGTGTTTTGTGAAAGTATGTACAGAACTCCAAGTGGCTGCCTCCAAAATATCTTTGGTAGGAACTCCTCTGAGGAAGGCTGTAGAGGTAGCTGTGGCCCTGGTGGAGTGTGATCTGATACCTGTAGGAACAGATTTCCCATGATAGGAATAACAAAACTGTATGCAGTGGCCAATCCACTTGGAAATAGTCTGTTTTGTAACTGGTTTCCCTTGAGCCCCTACAGCATAGGACACAAAAAGTTGTTCTGATTTCCTGAAGGACTTTGTTCTGTCAAAATAATAACGTAGCTGCCTATGGATGTCTAAAGAGTGTAGCAGCCTTTCCCCTTTGTTTTGAGGATTGGGGTAAAAGGTAGGGAGGTGTATGGCTTGATTTAAAGCTACCCTGGATACCACTTTTGGCATAAATGATGGGTTGGTACGGAGGGAAACCCTGTCCTGATGGAAAATGAGGAAGGGCTGCACCGCCATGAGGGCCTGTAGTTCAGAAACCCTATGAGCTGAAGTGATGGCCAGAAGGAAGGCTGTTTTCCAGGACAAATATTGTAAATCTGTTGAGGCAGCTGGTTCAAAAGGAGGCAATGTTAATTTTTCCAGTATGTAATTAAGGTCCCAGGCTGGTATTGGCTGCTTCCTTGGAGGTCTTATATTCTTAGCCCTCTGAGGAACTGTCAAGAGTGGGTGAGAAAATAAAGGGGATCCGTGTTGAATTCTGCAGAAATGGCTGAGGCATGTATTTTTATGGAGGAGAAGGAAAGTCCACTGTTCAGCAGCTCAGCTAGATACTGTAATACCTGAGGCAAGTTCAGTTTTCTAGGGTCCTGGCCTCTTTTCTCATTCCAAGAGCAAAACCGCTTCCATTTTGCGGAGTAAGCTTTTCTAGTAGATGGCCTTCTGGCCTCCAAAATAACATCCTGCACCTCCTTGGAGAGTAGGGTCTGTTGTGGTGTTAAGGAATTTTCCATGCAGCGAGATTGAGTGTTTTCAGCTGACTGTGAAGAGTTTTGTAGCTGTGCTGAGTCAGCAGAAGAGGCATTAGAGGAAGGGACCAGGGAGGAGTATGTGTTAGGCTCCTCAGGAGTGGATACCAGTGTTGCCTTGGCCAATCTGGAGCAATCAGTATCATCCTCGGTTTGTCTGTTCTTGATTTCAAAAGCACCTTGGGCAGAAGAGGAAGAGGTGGGAAAGCGTAAACTGTCCATGCTGTCCAAATGAATGAAAGGGCGTCCACTCTCTAGGTCTTTGGATGAAAGGTCCTTGAACAAAACTTTTCCAATTGATGATTCCTGTGAGAGGCAAAAAGATCTATGTCTGGCCTCCCCCACGCTTGGATTATTTCTGTAAACACCTGAGGATGTAACTTCCATTCGTGTGGATCTGTCATATTTCTGCTTAGATTGTCTGCCAGTGTGTTTTCCAATCCTGGCAAGTACTGTGCTTGAAGTTTGATTTGTCTTTCCAGAGCCAAGTTCCAAAGAGTCATGGCTAGTCTGCACAAGGGGTATGAATGTGTTCCTCCTTGTTTGTTTATGTACCACATTACTGTGGTGTTGTCTGTTCTTATCAGTAATTGTCCTGGATGCAGGAAGTCCTTGAAAGCTGTAATTGCATTTATTACTGCTAGCATCTCTTTTTGGTTGATGTGAAGGTGCTTTTCTTTTAGGGACCATCTGCCCTGAATGCACCTGTCCTTCATGTGCGCCCCCCAGGCGTAATCTGAGGCGTCTGTGGTTATGACTTGTTTTGCTTGAGGCTTGCAGAAAGGAAGGCCTGTGTTTACTTGACATGCTTGGGCCCACCATAGAAATTCCTTTTGCAAACATGGAATTATTGGTATAATTGTTTCCAAACTGTGACTGTGTTGAGACCATAGATTTTTTTAGGTACCATTGAAGTTTCCTCATATGCAGCTTTGCACATGGGATTAGAAGAATGCAAGATGCCAAGAATCCCAGAGCCTGCAGGATTTTCCTTGCAGTAAGCCTGGTACTTTTTGCTAGTATTTTGAAGTACTGAGATAGTTGCCCCTGTTTTTCTGGCATAAGATATGCCATCTGGGTGTTTGTGTCCAAGTTGGCACCCAGGAAGGTTATTTTCTGAGATGGTGTTAGCCTTGATTTCTCTTTGTTGATTGTATATCCCAGAGAAAGCAGTAACCGTGTCACATATGCCAGATGTTTCAGAAGTATGTGTTTGCTGTCCGCTTGGATCAGGCAGTCGTCCAGATAAGGATAAATTTGTATCCCTTGAAGTCTGCAGTAGGCGATCACTGATGCCAGGCACTTTGTGAATACTCTGGGCGCAGTAGATAAGCCAAAGGGCAATGCAGAGAATTGATAGTGGATTGAACCTGCAAGAAATCTGAGGTATCTTCTGCAGCTTTGTCTGATTGGGACATGCAGGTATGCCTCCTTGAGGTCCAATGTTACCAGCCAAATCTCCTTGCCCAGCATGGGAAGAAGTTGCTGTAATGTGAGCATCTTGAATTTTGGTACGAGTAGAAATGTGTTTAGGATGGATAAGTCCAAAATGGGTCTCCAGTCGGTTCCTTTCCTTGGTACCAGAAAAAGTCTTGAATAAAAACCTTGACCCTGTTGGTGCGTAGGTACCTTTTGAATAGCTCTCATGTTTATGAGCTTTGAAATTTGCAGTTGTGCCTCTGCCCTTTGATTTTGTGGCAGGTTTGGCATGCCTCTCATTTTTGGAAGAGTGTGAAATTGAAATTTGTAGCCTCTGTTTATAATGTCCAGTATCCATTTGTCTGTTGTGACAATATGCCAATTGCTTGCAAATAATGCTAGTTTCCCTCCCAAAGGTGCTGCCAGCTGAGACCTGCTTGGCATGGAAATGAGGGAGTCATTGGGTTTGCTTCCTGTATTGCTGTGCACTGTCTTCACCACCTCTTAGTGCTGGAGTTTGCCATTGTCTGCCTCTATATGATCCTTGAGATTGCCCTCTGCCCCTTGTGCGTCTGTATCTACCCCTTTGGGGCTTGTCAGTGGCTGGAAAGGACCAGTTTTTTGAAGGCCAATTTCTGCTAAAACGTGGTGGTTGGACCTGTAAGAAAGCTTTGACAGTTTGCATAGATTTGGCTTTTTCTTCCATTTTCCGTAGTATCTCCTCAGCATTAGTACCAAATAGTACATCCTTTTGTAAAGGAGCATCTAGAAGTTTAGCTTTCACATGATCAGGCAAATTTTGTTACCTAAGCCAGGCATGTCTGCGAATGACTGATCCTGTAGCAGCCGCTCTACTGGAGGCCTCTAGGGCATCATAACCACATTGTAAGGTGTGTTTACCCACTTGCTCTGCACTATGCATCATATCCTGTAACTCTTTTAAATCTGGTTGTTCAGGTTGAGACATTTTGTTCCTTAATTGTGATAACAGGTACTGTTGATATTTAATCATATGAAACTGACAGTTTAAGGCCCTCATGGCTAGGGTGGCCGAGGTATATACCTTTTTACCCCACCTTTCTAAAGATCTGGATTCCCTTTCTGCAGGAAGTGGATTCTTGGCAGTAGAAGCCTTCAATCCCTTGGGGCCTTGTGAAATTGTTTCAGGGTCAGCATTATGGCTTTTGAAGAGAAATTGGTGAGAGCTGGGTACTCTGTAATACCTATCAGGTTTGAGTGGTGCAGGAGGCAGAGAATCAGGGTTAAGACAAGCCTCCGAGTAGACATCATCCAGTATGTCCAAAACAGGGGGGATAGCCAGAGGTCTGTGTTGCGGTAACCAAAGAAATTCCCTAAGTCTTTTCTTGGAATCTGAAAAGTCTTGGCCTTCCCAATGGAAGTGTTCCCTCAAGGTGTGCAAGGTTTCCCCAAAGGAAAAATCCTCAGGAGGGGATACCGAAGGAATGGACTGTTCTGCATCTGAATCCTCAAAAGGAGAATAAGAGTGTTCCTCTGCATCAGAATGTTCTGATAAAATGGATCCCTGATCAGAAGAGGGAGAATCTTCCTCCACTCTGGGCCTCTTGTCAGGAGGGGGATGAGAATCTCTGATAAGAGTAATTAAATAATCCTCAGCCATTTTAAGCATCTGTTTTTTAGGCATGGGTCCTGAAGATGGGCCCTGTGCAACAGGCCTCGTGGGATGCCTGGCTGCTTTGGATTTAGTAAAGGCCTTAACTGAAAAAGAGGATGAGGGCCTAAATACACCATGGGTGGAGGTGGACCTGTCCACATTAGTAGGCTCTACATTAGCAGGGGCTTCGGTAGTAGCCTGGGAAAGGGCCGAGGACCCAGCGGTCTCGGGTACAGAAGACACCGCCAAAGGAGTGTCGTCGGTAGTCAGGGACTGCAAAGGCATCTCGCCGAGAACCGGACCACATGTAGCCTGTTTTGGCGTGGTGTCGGCGGGGACCGCGGGCCTCGCGTGTCGGTCCTTTTCCTTACGTTTTTTGGACAAAACGGTAGTCGGAGTGTCCGACGACATTTTATAATTAAAGGCTTTACCAAAGTAGTGTTGGGCGAACTCCGCCCGACGCTTAATAGTGCGTTTATTGAAGGTAGCGCAAAAGCGACAGCCCGAGACGTCGTGGTCTGGGCCCAAACAAGGTATGCAGAGGGAATGGAAATCCTTATGCGGTATTTGCTTCCCACAAGAAATACAATTATTAACTTTTTCTGACATCGGTCTGAGGCAAGAAAAGTTTTCCCAACGGGGTACTTAGCTTTAATGAAGACTTCGTTTCCAATTTTTTTTGTAATCCAGGAGCTGGCCGACCGGCACTTGCGAACTGCTTCTGCTTCGGGCACCGCGCGGCAAAAAAGACTGGAGAACATGGCGTCGGCTGTGTCTTATATACTCTGGTCTCTCTGACGTCAGAAGAGTAAGCGACGACAACCGACGCCGGACCAAGACTTTGGAATTCGGCCGACCGAGGGACCGCCTGACAGCTGAAAACCCATCTGTGATTACTGCAGCTGTATGCACGATGAACATCAAGGGTTAAATCCCATGGAGGAACTGCATCCTTAACAGGAGGCCTTAACAAGAAAGTACCTTTTACGAAAGTTTTGCAGATCTTGGAAGAAGCTAATGAACCGAGATCACTTCCCACATAAAAGTGTGAAATTGCTGCTAATTGGACTTTGTCGGTGGAGGAGTTGGCACCTTGATCAAATAAGTGTGACAAAAACTCTAATACAGCTGGTATCAGGGCTGTAAAGGGATCCATATGTCTATGTACCGCCCAGATCGAAAAATGTTTCCATTTGCTCTTATAGAACTTTCTAGTAGAAGGTTTATGAGCGGCTATTAAAATAGCTTTAACGGAGGAGGAGATACCGGGAGTCCTAGCTATGATTGGAACTGGATCAACCAAGCTGTGAGCTTGAGATTCTCCAGGTTTGGAGTTGTCAACTCCAGGGGGTGAGAAATCAGATCCGGAGTGGGATCCAAAATCCATGGAGGATTGACCAGATGAGACCATAGGCAAGGGAACCACGTTTGACGAGGCCAGAATGTGGCTATGAGGATCACTCTGCTCCCCAACCGACGGGCTTTCTGCAAGAATTTTACCATAAGGGGGAGAGGTGGATAAGCATAAAGTAGACCGGATGGTCAAACATGGACTAGAGCGTCTCTGGGGGATTCCCCTGGTGGGGGAAGTAGAGCGAAATACTCGCTGCATTCTGCGTTCGAAGGCGACGTGAATAGATTGCAGCAAGGTTGACCCCACTTGAGGAAGATCTGCTTCGCTACTCTAGGGTTCAGAGACCACTCGTAAGGTGAGAGGATGGTTCGACTCAGCCTGTTTGCCAAAATGTTGGACCGACCCAGAATGTGCGTTGCTATGAGAAAGCGGTTGGTGGCGATCGCCCATTCCCAAACTCTCATGGCCTCTCGACATGGCAGATAGGATCTGGTTCCCCCCTGTTTGTTGATATACCAGACTACTGACATGTTGTCTGATTGAATCGCAATTGTCCCTAAGGGAAGAAGGGCCTGGAGTGCTTGCAATGTTAAAATAACCGCCCTCATCTCTAGGACACTGATGTGCAACAAGGTCTCCAAGTGTGTCCACATGCCTTGGGCAGTTCTGCCCATGCAGTGCCCCCCCCCACCCGAGGCAAGAAGCGTCTGTGGTCACTGTGGCTTGGGGTGGGGTCATAGAGAAGGGGCGCCCTTCCCGAAGATCCGGAGATTGGATCCACCAGAGTAGGGACCTCCTGCAAACCTTGCTGAGGGGGATAGCTGTACTTAGCAGATGTTGCAGGATGGACCATTGGACCTGCAAGGTCCATTGCAGGACCCTCATGTTTAGATGAGCTAGTGGTGACAGACTGATGGCAGCCACCATGGAACCTAGCGCCCTCAGGACCAATTCTGCTGGGGGAGCCGGGGATTGTAAGAGGGCCATCACATGGAATGTCAAAGTTCGAAGCCTGCCCGGAGTTAGGAAGGCCCTCAACAGGTTTGTATCTAGCCTGGTCCCTATGAAATCTAAGGTCTGAGTTGGTTGAAGGGAGGATTTCTTGAGATTGATTGAAATTCCCAGATGAGAGGCCAAGTGAAGGAAGTAATTCCTGGCTGAATAGAGTAGATGCCTGGTGGGGGCGGTCAGGAGCCGGTCGTCTAGGTACAGAAAGACCTGCATTCCCTGAAGCCTCAGGTGGACCGCTACAACTGCCATCACTTTGGTGAACACCCTGGGGGCTGTGGTGAGACCAAAGGGAAGGACCCTGAACTGATAGTGGCTGGCTCCCAGCCGGAAGCGGAGAAATCTTCTGGATCGTCTGTCCATCAAAATGTGGTAGTACGCATCCTTGAGGTCTATAGAGCACATCCAGTCATTCTCTTGCAGGAGTGGGAGAATGGATTGAATGGTGACCATCCGGAACTTTTCATTGGCAACTGACAGGTTCAGAGTGGACAGGTCGAGGATTGGTCTGAAGTCCCCCGTCTTTTTTGGCACCAAAAAGAACCTGGAGTAGAAGCCTGATCTGGATTGATCTTGGGGGACGGGCTGGATAGCTCTTTTTCCTAGCAGCTGCTTTATTTCTGTGGCTGCTGCCTCCCTTTGATTGGGTGGGACATCAGGGAGGCTCCGGGGTCTGAGAGAGAGATTCAGAAAGGGGATAGTGTAACCTCTGGATATGATTCGAAGCACCCAGCGATCTGTTGTAATGGACTCCCAAACTGCTAGGTGCCTCGAGAAACGCCCCCCGACTGCCTCGAGAGTGCAGCAGTCAGGTAACCCCTCAGGGCTGCTGTGCGGGCCGATCCGAAAAGGGTTCTCTCAACCCGAAATTCTTCATTCCCCCTCTGCCTTTGGGCCGGCATCCACCCTGTCCTCCTCTGCCTCTGAAGGACGAGGGGTCTGGAGCAAAATAGGACTGTTGAGATTTCCGGAACCACATCTTCTTTTGTCCCCTTTGGTTCCTGGAGAAGGACCTCTGGGGAGCCGAGAAGCGGATCCCGACGGCAGACAACGTCTTCCCGTCTTTCTCACTCTGGACCAGCGTGTCGCGGACGGTCTTGCCAAACAGCGAAGAGCTGTCAAAAGGGGCATATGAGAAGGACGCCTTGAAGGGTTCTGCAAAGTCACAGAGATGGAGCCAAGCATGCCGCCGTAAAACAATGCCCGCTCCGCTAGCTCTAGCGGCTCCTTCCGTGGCATGGGACAGAAGTCGCATAGAAGTGTTCAAAATGGACTTAAGAGTGGCCATTCAGGCTGACAATGTTTTCTTATCCTCGGCTGACATGGACTCTGGGGGCGACCCTGCGTATTCTTTGATGAGATCCTGCTGGAGTTGTATCACATGTGCCATGTAGTTCAGCGACCTTACTAAGAAGGTGGCTGAAGCAAACATCTTCTTCCCTATGCGGTCCATCGTCCGAGACTCCTTGTCGGGAGGCTGCTCCGAGGAACTCTCCTGGGCTAGTTCCTTCTTGGTGGCAGCTGCCACCAACATGGCATCTACTGGAGCACCCTTGCTCCAAACTGTCCTATCTGTGGGTGTACTGAGAATTTTGTCTGGTCTCTTTCGTATGGGCTCCACAGTGTCCGGTTCCTTCCATGCCCTGGTAGTGATCAGATCTACCAGGGGATTGGCAGGAGGGGACACCCAAGAGGTAGATGGGCCTGTGTCAAACGCCCCCAGAAACACAGACTCATCGGAGGAAGGCTTTTGGGCTGACCACCCCCCTCTAATACGAAGCATCACAATAATGTCTCCGAAGGAGACGTCCTCGGGGGGTGACCTTGGGGAACCTTCCCCTTCCTCTAAGTCTGTGTCCTCTGTCAGGGACTCGGGTGAGTCCAAGTGCCTCCTCTTGCACTTACGTTTGTGAGGAACCTCCTCGGGGGGGCTGTCCGAGGATGCCTCACCAACCACATCCTGTTCCTCTAAGGGAACCATCTGGGATGTAGGCGCAGGCTGTCCCTGGGGCCGGGTGATGGAAGGTAGGCCCGTCTGAGAGGGAGTGATGGGTGGAACCGCAGCAGGAGCCTGGTGCCTCGTGTCCCTCGACAAGACCCTCTCCACAACATTGAAAGCCAAAGGAGAACTGCTCTCTCTAAGTACTGAGAGCAGTCCCTTCAGATCCGAGGTGCGGACCGGAGCCGGCGCCGATGCAATCGGATCCGAAGGGCCAGTATGCTCCGACCGAGATGGAGCTGAAGGCACACTGACACCTCCGGATCCGAAGCTCAGCTCACGGCTCCGAGAGCTCGGATCTAAAAAAGGACCCGACAAACTCAAGGGTGCGGTCGGAGCCGAAGTAGGGTGTACTATCGGCACCGAGCCTCCCCCTGCTCCGATGCTGCCTGGATCCGACGGCTCTGAAACCCGGAAGTGGGTCGGAGAAGGAGCAATCGGGGCGAAAAAGGGGGTCGAGCTCCCCCCGAGGCAGGAGCACTCCCATCTGCAGTTGGGCCTGGAGAAACCTACGCATCATCCGGTCCATATCTGCATCTGACAAACACTGGGTCGATCTAGACGAGGTCACAGAGGCAGGCCTGGAGTGACGCCTCGAAGACCTCGAAGGCGACCGGGTCTCCTCCTCCTCCGGGGAAAAGCAGGGTGAATGGAGCCGAGAAGGAGAAGGCCCGGAAGCCCTAGGAGAGACTAACTGCTTAGCTGGCGGAGCCGAAAAGGAAGCTTCAGCCCGCCACTTGTGGTGCTTCTCCTTTCTTTTCTCCCTCCTAGATTCCCTCTCCTCCTGAGCCACGGTGGGAGGGTGAGTCCCGGCTAGGGGAGCAGGGATAGAAGGTGGGACTGCTGCAGTAGCAGCCGGTGCAGCCGAGGGAGAAGAGGACGAAGCCGAGTCCAGGGGCAGAAGTCCCGCCAGAATCGGCTTCGACCTCCTATCCCTCAAAGCCCTGGGAGAAGAAAGATGGTCAACCCCAAGGCAGATAACACACCGAGTGTGGCCATCCACCGGAGATAGCTTATGGCCACACTCGGTGCATTTAGAAAAGAAGGTTTTAGGGGCCTTGGCCATAGTAATAAAATAGGCCCAACCCAAACACACCTTCACACACACGGGGAAGAGGGAACACTAGACTAACTAAAAAATATATAAATTTTACCAACAAGACTAGCTTAATTAACTACAAAAGGGAACAACACTCACTCGCTTAACAAACTAAAAAACTAGATGAAAAAAGGTAATTTTCTTGAAAAACTCACAAAACCCTATGCCTGGAACTCATTCTAGGTGCTTGAATAAGCCGCAGCAAACGAGATCTGGGGACAGAGAAGGATGACAGGGGGTTATGGGTAAGGGGGAGGAGCTTGGAGCTCGGATCTTAGCTGAATAAAGCTGCCGATTCGGATCCGATACCCACAGGTTGATGAACAAATGAAGTTAACTACTTCAAATCCATGAATTTCAAAAAGTCACATCTGCAATCATCTCAAACAATAGCTTCTCTTCTTATTTCCAGAGTTCAAATATTAAAGTTAAAAGTCCACAAGATACTTTGCAGTACCACAGTCTCCACTTGTCTCATCCTACAAGCACTAGGAATGATGGTGGCAGTGATTCCCCTTGTTCTGCTGGCCAGATTCTACATGACGATTCTTCAATGGATGTTGGTGTTTCAATGGTCTATACTTCAGCTTCCCCTATCAGCCCCAATTCAGAAACCAACTTGTGCAAAAAAGATCTGATGTGGTGGTCTCAGTAGGAACAGCTACTACAAGGCCGTCTATTTGTCCCTTCTCAGCCCCAGGTCACAGTGACCACGGATGCTTCCCAGCTGAGGTGGGGGGGGTATTACCTGAGAAAGGCTGTCCAAGGCATGCGACCTGCCAAAGAGGCCAATTTGCATATCAACGTTTCAGAGTTGAGAGCAGTGTTTTTAGAACTGCAAGCCTTTCAGGATGCTCTCCCACTGGGAACAACTGCAATACAGACAGACAACATGTCAGTGGTTTGGTACATTAACAAACAAGGGAGAATCAAATCATACCCCCTTGTGTTGAGAAGCACTATGAGAGTGGCAATGGGCAATCTCTTCCAGCCATTTTCTCTTAGCAATACATATTCTGGGGAAGACCGACGTACTAGCAGGCAAACTGAGCAGGTGCATTTTGTTACCTCACGAATTGTCCCTCAACCAGAAAGAAGTGGACATGATTTTCCGCAAATGGGGCCAGCCCTGCTGAGATCGCTTTGCATCTCCCCTAAACAAGTGCAGCAGCTACTTTGCCCTTATCCCCCTCAGGGGCAGCAAACGAGGGATGCTCTACTTCACAAGTGACCACACGGGTTACTTCATACTTATCCTCTGATCCCTCTAATATCAAAACTCCTTCAGAGTGCTACCAGGTTGAACAACAAGGTCATTCTCATTACTTCCTTTTGGCCTTGACAAATTCAGTTTCCCTTACTGTAGCCTTATTTGATTCATCAACCCTGGATTCTGGATCCAGTTTCAGACCTGCTGTCTCACTCGACAGAAGAGGTTCATCTGGATCTTCCAAAGCTCAAGCTGATGGCTTGGCTTCTCCATTTCCAATAATAGCCAAACAATATATGCTCTCCTCCCCCATTTGCCGAATTGTATCATCTTCCTTCAAACCATCTACGAGGAAAAACTTATGCTAGTAAATTGAAAAGATTTATGCATTGGGCACTTAAAAATGATGCAGATCCTTTCTCTGCATTGATTCACACTATCCTGTATTTTTGTCACTGCTTTCTGATCAAGGAGCTAATTCTTCTACAGTAAAGTTTCAGTTAGCAGCAATTTCTATGTTGGTCTTGATGGCTCCTACCTTGCTTCACATAAACTTTTTAAGACTTTTCTACGTGGAACAATTCTAGTGAGACCTCCAGTTAAAGATCCTACTCCACAGTGGGACTTAACTCTGGTACTGCAAGCTTTGCTTCTTCTGCCCTTCGAATCTGCAAATACTTACAATCTGAAATTTCTATCTTGGAAGACTTTGTTTTTGGTGGCTATTACTTCAGCCAAACGAATTTCAGAAATGTAGGCTTTATCGGTGAAACCTCCATACATAACTTTTCATAAAGATAGAGTTACACTGCAAACTAATGCATCCTTCTTGCCTAAAGTTGTATCACAATCCAATATTAACCACTCTATCAATCTTCCAGTGCTCTTCCCAAATTATACAAACAAAGGTGAATATTTGTTGCATTCACTAGGTGTGCATAGGCAATTGTGTTTTTACTTACATAGAACAAAGGACTTCAGAAATTCAGATCAGTTATTTGTTTCCTTTGCAGAAAAGAAATTGGGCAAGCCACTGTCTAGAGTTTCCCTAGCCAAATGTCTCACTAATTGCATTTCTTTCATTTATGATAAAGTGAATTTACCTTTAACTAAGCAATTGTGTGCTCATTCTACAATATCCACAGCAGCTTCTTCAGCATTTCATTCAAGAGCCTCCATGGATGATATTTGTGCACCAGCAACTTGGGCTTCACCTCACACCTTCATATCTCATTACAAGCTAGACTTAGTTTCTAGAAGTATGGCATCCTTTGGCTCAATGGTACTCAGGAATATCCTTCCTTGAGGCCACCCTGGGATTATAGTAGCTGGGGACTTTGTCCATCAGTTGTGGATGGAATGAAAATTGACAACATTAGATAAAGAAGTTATGTACTTACCATAACATTCCATCTGTGTTGTCCATTTTCATTCCTCCTCGACTCCCCACCCACCAACCCATGATCTAATGTTGTCTGAAGAGCAAGTGGACACAGCCAGCCTTGGGGGTCTTTCCCTTGCTTTTTATGAGTCCAGATATAGTTCTGCGCTTCTGTTATCTGCTATTTTTCTGCTTAAAATTCTTTCTACATGAGTAAAAAGTTAGTCTTTGACTATAATCTGCAAACAAGATCTGAGATAATGGGGGTGGTGCATTCAGGTTAGGGAGAAGCTCAAGAGCTCAAGGTTGTCACAAGCTTTTACAATGGCCAAGTTGGATCTGAGGGCTCGGATCCAAACCCATCAATCAAGAAGGAAAGAAAACGGTCAACACAGATGGAATGTTATGGTAAGTACATAACTTCTTTTTATGTCTGTCGGATAAAAAGGCTTAGGATCTAATGCAGAAATAACAGCAGACCTGTCACATCCAAGGAGAACCTAGGATCTGAAAACTACCCTATGTGACTTTGGATTCATAATTATTGTCTGAAGATAAAAATTATGTCCAAAAAAACTTAGGATCCGATGATAGGAGTCGAACCTGTTGGATCCAAGGAGGATTTAAGATCCAGAGGAGATCTTAGAGATTTTGGATCCGAGGTGGCTGGATTTCAACTCTAAGACTCTCTCTCTCTCCTTCTTTTTTATTGTTTTTGGTTTATAATGAAGATGAAGTCAAAGATTTTGAATACGTGGACTTTTTGAAGGGTCCTTGAATATCAAACTCCAGCAATGTTCTGAGTGAAAGCAGTCCCTTTGAGCTTGCTAGTTCCTGCGATTTCACATTCTTGTCTTTGAACACTGCCTTCCTGGTTATTATAACCTCAGCTAGAAGGGTTCTGGAACTGCAAGCTCTTTGCCATTACGTCTCCTTACATGATTTTTCACAAAGACAAAGTTTTTCTCAGGACAAATCCCTCCTTCTTGCCCAAGGTTGCTTCTGAATCTAATCTGAACCAGTGTATTCAGTTACCAGTGTTCTTTTGCAGTTATTCATACAAAGGAGAGTACATTCTACATAGCTTGGACGAATACTGACAGTTATGGTTCTACCTACATAGTACCAAAGGTTTTTGTAAGTCAAAGCAGCTCTTTCTGTTTTTTTTCCCTAACAGACATGGTCTTCCGGTTTCTAAGGTCACTGTTTCTAAATGGATATCTAGCTGCATCTCTACAGTCAAAGATAATAGGCATCTTGAAGTTCCAGGAAGAATCAAGGCTCATTCTACGAGGTCCGTGGCTACTTCTTTAGCCTTTTTGGCCAGGCTTTCTATTGATGACATTTTTGCTGCTGCCACTTGGTCTAATCCTCACACTGTTACATCTCATTGCAAGATAGATTTGATTTCTAGGAGCAGGGCTTCCTTTGGCTCCACAGTGCTCCAGAATGTCCTTCCGTGAGGCCTCCCAGGATAAATGAAGGGGCTCTGACCCTATTGTGATGAATGATGACATTGACAACATCAGATAAAGTTATGTACCTAACATAACTTGGCATATGTGTTATCCAATGTCATCATTCATCACATTTTTCCCTCCTGCCAATCCCTTAGGAGGACAAAAACAAAAGGATATCAGAAACAGAAAATGGATCCAGATTCCTGCACTTGGCCCAGATAGAGAACCTTTTCCACTTGCTACTATAAACCTTTCTAGTGGAAGGTTCTGGGGAGGCTAGAATAATACGCTTACTGGGAGACACTAGTCTGGACAGCTTTAGAATCACTGGAATTGGAGAAACCCTGTGGTTAGAAGAAGGGTCCAAAGGTTTGGGAGTGGAAGCCCCGATGGATGGAAATTAGATCCTGATCGGGATCCAGTACCCAGGGCGGACTGGGCGGATACTTCAGATGAGATTTGATTAAGGAGAACCACGGTTGATGGGCCAGAAAGGGGCAATGAACAAAAGGGATTCCCTCAGGCATTGTGTTTTCTGCAGAACCTTGAAAATTAGAGGAACAGGAGTATAAGCTTACAGGAGACCCAGAAGCCAATTGTGGACTAGAGCATCCCTTGATGACTTCCCCGGAGGGGGGATCAGGGCAAGTAGCTGCTGCATTTGTGGCTGGTTGGAGAGGCAAAGAGATCACAGCAAGGCTGACCACAATGGCTGAAAATCTGCTTCACCACTGAGGGATTGAGGGACCACTTCTAAGGACTCAAGATCGATCTGCTGAGCCTGTCAGCCAACACGTTGGAGTTCCTCGTTATATGCACTGCAAGAAAGAAGCACCCAAAGGACATCGCCCATTCCTACACTCTAATGGCCTCTGTGCACAGTGGGTATGATTGCATTCCCCCCATTTGCTGACATACCAGACCCCAGCCATATTGTCTGTCTGAATTGCAATCATCCCCCAAGGGAAGAAGCCCCGAGTGGCTTGCAATGATAGAAGAACTGCTCTCATCTCTAGGATGTTTATGTGCAACTTGGTCTCTATGGGGGACCACGCACCTTGGATGGTCTTCCCCTGAAAATGCCCCACCCCATCCCAACAGGGAAGCCTCCGTGGTCACTGTGGCCTTGGGCGGAGGGAGAGAAAAGGACATGCCTAGAGTAAGATCCTGAGATTGAAGCCACCAAAGAAGGTGTCGTCTGTACACAGGCATCAGCTTTATGATCATGGACATGAGATGAAACACAGCCAACCATTGAACCGCTAAGGTCCACTGCAACACTCGCATGTGGTACCTTGCCAGGGGAATGAGATGAATGGCCAAGACCATGGATCCGAGGGCTCGAAGAAAGTACAGTTGTGTACACTTACCATAAATGTAGATGTTCGAGTGTATTCACTGTTGCAGTCATCACATTTGGGTTATCTGCTTGCAGTAGCCCTCAGTCGGTCTGATTATCAAAGTCTTGGGTCCTGCATCAGATGCTGTCTCATCTTCCATGACGTCAAGTAGTCAGGGGTATAAAGCATGGAGCCGACACCATTACATCAGTTTTTCTTGCCCCAGATGTCAGGTGGCCCCATAATGGGAAGCAATTATATACAAGGTTACACCTCCACCAAAAAAGCAAATACACCAAAAAGCTTTAAGCACAGTAAACAAGAATACAGGTATAGTCAATAGAAGTCAGGGGGCTGGAGGGAGGGTAACCAGGAATGCAACAGTGAATACACTTGAACATCTACATTTATGGTAAGTGTACACAACTGTACTATGTTCTTCGTGTTTCACTGTTGCAGTCATCACATTTGAGTAGATTCTTGGGAGGAGGTAATTATATAGCATTAGGACCAGCTATAAGGCCCTGCAAGACTGCAGTGGCAAAGCTCTGTATTTAGAAAAAATTGGCAAGTGGTAATACTTGGTGAAGGTATGAACAGAACTCCAGGTAGCAGCTTCTAGGATGTCCCTAGTAGGGACACCTCTGAGAAAGGCTGTAGAGGTAGATGCAGCCTTGGCTGAATGTGGTCTTATCCCCTGTGGGGTAGGTTTTCCATGGTGCTTATAGAAGAAATGAATGCAATGGCCTATCCACTTAGAAATGGTTTGCTTTGAAATGGCCTTCCCCTCTGCTCCTGCAGCAAATGCAACCAGCAGCTGTTCAGATTTCCTGAAAGGTTTAGTCCTGTCCCTGTAAAATCTAGGTTGTCTGTGCACATCCAAAAACACTAAACACTAAAAAGAAGAGCGAGTAAGTACCGGATCCTCTCTGTCTTGCTAGGACCTCTTGGATGGCTCCTTTTTTAATAAGTTGTTGAACTTCTTTGAAGGCCAACTCCCTCTGATTGGAACGTCAGGGAGGCAACCTCTCATGGGAGGGGGTTTTGAAAAGGGAATGAAATAGCCCCTGGAAACTATGTTTAACACCCACTGATCAGATGTGATATTTGTCCAGGCTAGTGGGTGCAGGGAAATGCGACCCCCAACTGCCTCCAGAGTAGAGCAGCTGGGCAAAGCTTCAGGAGTGCTGATAGGGCTTCTCAGACAAGAGCTCCTGGGAGCCCTGATTTTGTGGACCGCCCGCCTCGAGGGTGGAGTCCGTCATTGAAACCTCTCCCCCTGCCTCTGGAAGAGGAGTCATCAGGAGCTTCCTGGAAGTGAGACTCTAAGACTTCCAGAACCACATCTTCCTAGTTCCTCGCTGGGTCTTAGAGAAGGACCTCTGGGGAATAGAAACCTTGATTCCAACAGCAGACAAAGTCTTCCCTTCCTGCTCTCTGTGTGCCAAAGTGTCCTTCACAGAAGGTCCAAAAAGGGTAGAACCATCAAAGGGGGCATTGGTAAAAGATGCTTTGAAGGATTCCACAAGCCTGCATAAACATAACCAAGCATGATGCCTCAAAGCGATGCCGGTACCTGCTGCCCGAGAGTTAGCTTCCAGTGTTGGAAATTAACCTCACTGAGGAGTTCGCAAGGGAAGTCAGAGTGTATAGCTTGGGAGACACCTTTTTAACGTATTCCACCGGCAATAACTCTGTAAGGGGAGTGGAAAGCTCTTAGACCAAATCTCTTTGGAGGCGGGTAAAGTGTGACAAGTAATTAACTATTCTCAGCCCAAAAGTAGCTGAGGCGTACACATGCTTCCCAAAATGGTCTATCACCCGGGAATCCCTGTTCGGTGGATGGACCATGGAGCTCTGCTCTGCCAGCTCCTTCTTGGTGGCAGCAGCAACCATGATGGCATCGACCAGGACACTTTTGCTCCAGAAAAGACAGTCTGCACGAGGGCTAAGAAAGTTGTCTGCTCTTTTTGGGACTGGATCCACAGTGTCGGGCTCCTTCCAAGCCCTGCTAGCGATCAAATCTACTAACTTGTCAGCAGGGGGGGGGGGACACCCAGGAAGTGGACAGGCCCATCTCAAAAGCCAAAAGAAACACAGACTCCTCCAAAGACGAGGGTTGGGGAGACCATCTGTCCTTCTGCTTCAAGATTTCAAGGATGTCCCCAAAGGAGACATCATCGAGTGATGATCTGGGGGACCCTTCTCCTTCATTGAGGTCCGTGTCCTCAGAAATGGACTCCATGGGGGAGTCCAACTGCCTCCTCTTACACTTTGTCTTACGATGTACCTCCTCCTCAGGGGACTCCGGGGAGGACTCTGAAGAAACAGGGACTCCCAGAGGGGAGGGAACCCCCTGCAGGCTCAAACGGGAGGGCTGACCCTGGACATGATGGGAAGCCTCACCAGCTGAAATAGAGAGAGGCAGAAAGGGACCAGGAGGTGTGGTAGATAAAACTGCAGCCCTGTAGAAGGTTCTCTCTACCACCGGGAAAGCAAATGGGCTGGAAGCGGTCCCATCCCCCATGTCCAAGGGAGAAGTCCCCAGAAGAGGAGGGATGAGCCCGGAAACAGCATCACAACCCCTGGATGATACCGTCCAGAGCTATTGAAGGCAGAAGTGGCAAGGGGAAGGGACTGGTCCAAAAAAACGGTACCAGATCCTGCCTGAGTGGAGCCAGCATCGACCACTCCTGCATGGGCTCACTCTGGTCCGAGGGTGGAGGAAAATAACAAGCTAGGGACCCTGATGGGTCGAGAAAAGGGGGATGCTCAGCCTCACTAGGATCTAATTATGGGCATGTGGGTCCTGAGATTCCAAAGCCACCGGGGTTGGAAGAGGAGAAGGAGTAACAGGAAGGGGCAAAGCCCCACTAGCCAGATGGGTAGGGGACCCCAGGACCCCCAACTCTATTTGGGCCTTGAGGAAGTTCACCACCCTGTCCATGTCTGAGGGTAAGAGTCTCCTTGAAGACCTTGAGGAGGAAGAGGAGAGAGTAGACTTAGAAGGAGACCTCAATGACTTGCGGTGTTCCGGGGTTTGGCTCCGAGACCTTGGAGGTGACTGAACTGTCTTTCTGAAGGTAGACAAAGCAGCAGCTACCTCCTCCAAAATTATACCTGGATCCAATGATCCTGTCAGACTGGAAGGCCGAGCCAATATAGACATCAGATCCAATAAACTGGTTGGATCTGAGGCTGGCCTGACCCTTGTCGGATCCAAGTGCCTCTGATACGGAGAAGCCCTGGATCCGGAAGACGGCTCCGTGGCTCTCGGCTCCAAAAACCTCAGATCCGAGATGGACCAGGCTGGGATAGGATCTGGGAACCTGGGATCCGACAGACATGGTTTCTTAGAAGAAGCCGATGGTAAGGAAGGGGTCTTCCTCTTTGGATCTGCAAAGGAAGCCTTAGAGGGGAAAACAAAGGGTTCCCCCTGAGAAAGGTCTTTCAAAAGGAGCTTGTTATGGTGCTCCACCAAGGCCCTGGGGTTAAATGCAGCATAAATGTCACATTCAGCCTCCAGGTGCGGAGCACCCAGACAATACAAGCACTCCTCATGCGAATCAGAATTAGGGATCTTCCGACTGCACGAGGAGTGCTTCTTAAAGCCTGAGGGCTTATCAGCCATAACTAAACTAAAGAACTACAGCACAGACACACTCGCACACACAAAAAAACCCTAACAGCCAAAGCCCTAACGGCTAAGGGAAAAAAAGGCACTAAAAACATAGCTCACTAAAAGGCTAAATGAAGGGAAGGGAGGTACTACAAGAGGGAATACACAATATAAACCCACTAAACTACACTAACTAGCCAAAAAAGTTTAAGTAGAAAAGACTTATCTGTAGCCAGAGCCAATAAATCACATCTGCAAAGAAACACAGCAAACGACATCTGGGGGTTAGAGGGCAGCAGAGCATCGTGGGATAGTGAGGAGTTACAGCCTTGAAATTATCTTTAGTATGTTGCCGTCTCAGATCCGATATCAGATCCTAGACCCTATGGTGATGAATGATGACATGGATAACATCAGATCTAGTGGCTCTTCCTGTAAGTAAAGACATACACATACAGAAATGGACAGGTCTTCTTCTATCGGCAGCAATCATAGACTAGCTCTCTGGCAATCAACAAGACAAGTGCTGCCAAGTCAGTGGAGCAAATTAAGCTAGTGTCATCAAAAGAGGAGGCTAATTGTCTCCCTTGGTCCTTTTATGTGTACATCACTCAAGACAAACTTGTGTTAAGTATAGAGCAACAGTATCATTCAAAGAAAAACAGCAGAAGGTAGAAAACACTAGTGAAAATATGGGTTTGTAGAAAGGGATGCTTACTGTAACCAACTGAAATGTGCTTTCAAAAAAGTTGATTTGATTTGATGTTAAAAAAGTCACAAGAATGTTACTACAACAAATTAAGTACAATCAGTGGCATTTAGCAGGACTGTCGACAAGAATATAAGTAACATTTGGAAGCAACCTAAGTTTTGAGAATACAGATGCTTTGCATAATTAAAAAGTTGTCACAAAATCATTTAAGCAGTAGTTTTCTAAGAACAATAAAGCTCATAGAAAAAAATAATCTGTGAATGGCTGGTGTACTGGGAGGACATGATTTGCTAAACTTCATTAAAACTACAATGGTACAGTGGACAGACTATAATGAGGAAACTGATGCGTTTGCCACCAGTATCAGTTGAAATAAATATGGGGAACTTAAAAGAGTTATTCTGGTACAATCCGAGATCGATCCAGCCATCCATCTACAACCCCTTCTTCCCATTTTTGCACATGGGGTCAGGGTGTCACTTCAGCAGTGATGATCATCTAGAGCCAAGGTTTACACCACCGGATGGCTAACTCTGCTGCTGTAGTTCTTCCACACAACAGACTCACACCTATGGCCAATTTTAGTGTCCAATCTACCTACTACATTGCATGTCTTTTGTAATATGGGAGGAAACTGGAGCAACCGGAGGAAACCCATTCAAACACAGGGAGGACATGTATACTCCACACTGAAAGCACCCCAACTGAGAATCAAATCAAGGAAACTCTTGCTGTGAGGCGACAATGCTATCCACTGCACCACGGTGCACCACACCTAGTACAATCTGACATATGGTATGAAAAAGAAAAGGTTTTGTGCCACTTGTGGCAACTCATAAATGTATTACTGTGGCAGAATGACATGTTTATATGTATGAAGACCATGATTACTCACAGGCTACATTCTGACAGTGGCTGTGCTTTGTTAATGCTACTAAGGAATGTAAAATGTGAAAAGATGCCATGCATTCTGACTCTTCCCACTGTACAGGAGTCAGTTTTCACTAGGAGAATGTTAATGTTCACAAATGCAAAGCAGGTGATGGTTAAGTTAAAGAAGTCACCTATACATATGGATTATGGGCCAAATTAGATTAACTAAATAAACGTGTTATTTGGGAAATTCTGTGAACTCAGTGAAAGTGAAAGATGAGAAGAAGAAACAATTAAGAGTTACAAAGAAAAGGGAAGTTGCTTATGTGTACTCCAGCAGGGTTATGATTGTACTAGAGGATGAACACTATCGCTTGAATACATGTGGCTAAACTGGCTGGGAATATGTTTATGTGCCACTGAAAGGTGTAGTAAGCCAGAATCTTCTGGATGAGTATGTTGAATATGGTTGCATTTGTTTTTAGGTGACACAGGGTTGGATTAGTCATCCACATGCATGCATGAAAGTTATGGGAAGAGTTTCAAATTTCAAACTCAAGAGAGCGTAGAAGGTAACTATGACTACCTGACAGTGTGCTTTTCTATTACTGCTCAGAGGGTTTTATTTATTTTTTTGGTATTTCCCTGCCTATATGAGTTATGCATGACTCTGCTCGTCATCTAGTGGAGGATAGCCGTTTCATATACAAATGCAGGTACTTAACAGCCTTAACTTTTCCTATAACACTAACATCTTAAATCCTTTGAGTATGCAGTACTCTGCAGTTACACAATGGTCCCCTGGTTTGTAGCACTGCTCTTCATGTTCTGACTTAGACTGTCATTTTTACCCATATAGCACCCTAGTAAAACAGTCCTAAATGCCATTGGTACCACTCCCCCCATGCAGCCCAAGTAAATAAATATCTGGAATCATGAATTTGCACTTTCCAACTGTCTCTGTAGCCAGCTTGTTGTAAAAGGACATCCTAAGACAATGCAGCAATTGTCTCAGGTTTACTGACAACCACCTAATATTTAAAGAATGTGATGTACTGTGTGAGAAATGCAGTTATACAATGTCATTAGTGGCAAGGTTCTCTCACACAAACTGGTTGTCAATAACACACAGCACCACACTGTACCTACCACATACATTACAGACCGAACACATAGACACACATATGCTGAGGCTCTTAAAAGTAATCTACCTAAACCATGAAGGCCTCCCAAATGCAACTACAGTACCCTTAGCAACCTCAAAAACACTTAACAGCATCCATCATTATATAAGCATCAATAACTTGCAATGTCTTAATGTGAAAGCCCATAGAGCAAACCTCCACACAACCATTCTAGTCATAGGAGGTTCCATTGTGAGCCTCACCAGGCTGTACAAAGAGACGATCACGGTCAGTTGCCTACTGGGGGCCAGGATTCACCATATCACATATGCACTCAAGTTGCTGCACTACAAGTACACAAATGACACAGTCACAGTACATGTGAGAGTAAATGATCTGAGACATACCCCCCTTGACTACATGAAGAGACATAACTGCGCTCTCGGAATATGTGTCCAAAGTAGGTATGAGTCTAGCCCTACCAGCATTTTACCTTCATCAAGAAAGATGCTGCAATACAAACAAAAGATGACTGACTTCAAGAATTGGCTTAGCTTCTGGTGTCATTCAATACTTAGCCTGGGAAGAGATAGTAGATAGTCCTAAACACTTTGCCAGGGATGGCCTTTCCCTATCCACCCCCCAAGGCTTTTGTACATTGGCAAAAACCTTATCCTCCCCCATAGTGCTATCTGTCTTCAAAAACTTCCAACATAACACAACAAAATTCAGATAATATCAAGGTATTACTGCTCCATGCTAACAGCCTTACCAAAAAATAAAAAACAAAAAAACCCTCCACTTCCTACAGATACTCATTACCCATGAACATATCAATATACACATCATCACAGAGACCTAGTACAAGACTATTGAGAGCATCCCCATCAGTGCAAGGCTTCAATGCCCACCATGGATTCAGGCCCACTGCACAAGATGAAGGCACTAAAGGTGGTGGGTTCTCCATATTTATAAAACAAAATTTCATCTCCAGACTCGTTAGACAAGATAATAACTTGGAACTCCTCAATGTCCAATTTACCATTAACAAATAACTTGGAACTCCTCAATGTCCAACTTACCATTAACAAATATCCATATCATGTCACAGGTAACTATAGCACCCCGCTCTATGTTCTCCTTGGCCCATAACTCCTACTTAACTAATATGTAATTCTAAGCATTTAGCCAAACACCATTCTCCTATGGGATTTCAACTACCTTTCCATCAACTGGGAGACTTATAAATCCCCCAGCATACATGCCCATAGACTTCTGGACTTCATAAGTACAAACATGCTGGAGCAGTTAGTCTGCACCCCAACTAAGGGATGCATAATCTAACCCCTCTACTCATCACTCATCAGACCCATCATAGAGTACAATACCCCATTTGGGATGTACCTCACAAGACACTTCCAACAGCTGGAAAGACCACAAAAGCACCTCACCAAGAGGATTACAGGCCTCAAACATATGTCCTATGCAGCTCGACTGAAAAACTCCAGCTGTACTCAGTGGCATATCGCTTACTCAGAGGTGATCTCTGCCTGACTTACAAAGCCATGTCCAACTCAGAATTGATGGACATGCTCCACCTAAAGAAATCCAAGTCACTGCGAGCCATGCGCTCTAGTGAGCTAAACCTCGCCACAACAATAAATAGAAAATGCTGGAGGGATAGATTCCTGTCACAGAGACTCCCCATGCTTTGGAACAAAATTCCTAACTACATTAGGCAGAGCCCCTCACTAACACTCTTCAAGAGAAGCCTTGACGAGTGGATGGGTAACAGAAAATACACCCCTGGGATCACTTCATTGGCTCTGCTTGACAGAGGCCCAGTTAATTAATCAATGGGGTGGCGAAAGCCGACACACTCTGGCTAGGCTTAAAAATGCCCTCGGGCAGATAGCCTAGTACCTACCTATGAACCTATAATCTTGGACGTAATTCTCACCAATATGGGAGACCTCTGCCACCTACAAATTATAATCTCCTCCCTAGTCAAATAAGACCATAAATCAGTCACATTCACCATAAGGCCAAAGCTGGAAACATTCCGCAATAAGTTGGTATACAGACATCATACTAAAGCTAACCTACTAAAACTGAGTGATGAGCTGGATATATTCAGCATTCCCTTCCACCCTGATGATACCTCTGCGAATGTGGAATCCTTCACTGCTAAATTCTATGCACATGTAAACAGCTGTATAGATACATCTATCCCCCTCCAAAGTAAACACAATGCCAACTTCAAAAATAAACCCCTGTGGTAAAACCCAAATATAAACAGCCTGTACAATAGGAGGAAAAAGCTCATTATACATAAACACAAATGTAACTCTCCAAATGCTAAATACACTCTTGCTAGATGTAACAGGGAACTCTGGTCCCTGATTAAATCAACCAATGTTAGATACGAGGTAAAACAAAAGCCACCCAGGCAAAAGATAATCATAAAGTGTTCTTAAACTGTATTAGAAAACTCGGAAACAATGCTCAAAACTATGCAAAGCTAATAGTAAAAAATACCACACTCTTCAACCCAGGGGATGTAGCCAACCTACCAGCAGATAAATTTAGCTCTAAACTCAATCCCCACACTTCCAAAACATATACTGGCATCCCCCAATCCCTGCCCCCCAAATCTCCAAGAAACAAGTATTCAAAGTACTATCCAATGCCAAGAACACTACTTGAGCAGGAATAACATACCACACTGTCTACCAGTCAGCCCGAAACAAGACCTCTCAAACCACTCCCCCCCAAAAAATGGAGTCTATGCCTGGTGAATAGAGGACTGCAACAGTCTTCCCCCCTGCACAAAGGCAGGGCATCAATGGACACAGGCAATTACAGACCAATAACACTGACCAATTTCATCTGTAAGCCTATGGATCAAATTGTTATGGAATTAATGAATAAAGACAAAGGCAACCTACAAACGCTTGACTCAAGCCAGTTCGGTTTTGTCAAGGGAAGATCCTGCCTACTTAATCAGGCTGAATTCTTCAAGAAGGTTAATGTAGCAATGGATGAGGGGAAATCTGTAAAAAAGTTATATCTATCCCTTGTAAAGTGTTCAACACCATGCCACACTCAGTTGTAGTTGATAAAGTCACATTGCTAAATGTAAACCCCTATGTAATTTGTTGACTAGCAAAATGGCTAACAGACAGAGCCCAGAAAACTAAGGTAGGGTCTCTATCTCTTCCAAAACACCTGCAACTGGCAGTGTAACTCAGAATTTGGTCCTTGCACCTGAGATTTACTTCTGAGGTCAAAACTAATGTTAAGGGCTTATAGCTGACCAACTTTTGCAGGTGACTGCAAACTTAGTGCCATCATAAACTCTGCAAAAAAACAAAGATCCTTCAGGAGGGCCTTTTCCAAACAAATAGCTGGTGTCAAAACCATGGCTTAAAGACTAAACACCGAAAAATGTATAACTGTATGTTTTGACAAGCATGGTGTCCCCCTGCAAGTATCACACTGACAACACACCCCTGAAAAATAATCCAATTGTTAGGGACTTGGAAAACCATACTGACAATGCACCGTGGTTGATTATCATGTATCCATTATTGTAAAAAAAAGTCCTTTTTCATCATGTAGGTTATTATTAAGGTCCAGGAAGGTGATTATTCCACTGAATTCTGCTCTTACTAGGCCAATCATTGAAAATAATGCTTGCTCCCTTATGTACCTGTCTAAACTCCTGGCACAACTTGAATGACCATAATACTTACTTACAAAGAAAATAAAGAGCTAAATCACAAAAGTTAACCTGACCATCTGAAAACCTTGTCCCTCTTCTCAGTACTGTAAAGTATACTGAGGGGTGATTTCTGCCTCGCATAAAGAGCCACTACCAACTACATCCTTTCAGACCTACTGCACAGCCACAAGTCCAATAGTGGGAGAAACAACCACTAAAGAGATCTTAAACAGAACATGCTTGAGGACTAGACATGTTTCAAAGAGTATACCACTTCTCTGGAATCATCTACCTCTCCACATAAAGCAAGTGTAATTCGGATGGATACATGGGAAACCACAAGCTCCGCCTGGATTAGCACCCTTGTCTCTTATGGATAGGGCAACAAGAGTGACTTGTGCTGAGGCACTTAAAAAAAACTTCCCAAATCTGAAAGACTTCCAAAGCCACCCAAAAGCAGCACTGCTCTTCAGTAATCATTAAAACACACACCAAACATCCACATAAGCCTACATCCAATGGTCCCACAACAGCAAAGCAAATAAGGGAAGCATATACTTTACCTAATACTCTTATCAATGGGGACTCCATTGTGTGACACACAGATGCCCCACTCACCAGGTTAGACAAGGATAAGATACTATCTCGAGTCAGGATTCACAATATAGTACAGTTTTGTACCTACCATAAATGTAGATGTCCAATAGGAATGCATCTGCAGTCCTTACAAATGGGTTGTCCTGTCGTCAGGCAGCCCTTCGGTCGGCCGGATTCCAAAGTCTGGGTCTGGCCTCGGCTGGTGTCGCGCTTCACCCGACGTCATAGCTGCAGTTATTCGGGTATAAAGGCATCAGCCGACGCCATTTTCCTCAGTGTTTCTTGCCCCAGATGCCAGGTGCCCTCTTGGATGGCTAAATTTGGATAAATGCCAATGTTTCCAAATAGTAGAGAGCAAACACATAAAATAAGCATGTATGTACATATATACAAACAAATACACCATAATAGATCCCCCCAAGCTAGCTGAAGGATGGCAAATACCCTAGGAGTACCACAGAGGGGAAGGTGGTTGGGTAATCCTGACTGCAGATGCATTCCTATCGGACATCTACATTTATGGTAGGTACAAAACTGTACTATGTCCTTCAAGGATGCATCTGCAGTCCTTACAAATGGGTAGAATACCATAGCTAAACTAGGGGAGGAGGAAAAAAGGAAAAATGATGGTGTAGTTAGGATCCCTTGCAAAACAGAAGTGGCAAAACCTGCTCGGGATCTAGAGTATAAGGGTAAATTGTAATGCTTGGCAAATGTATGCACGGAGGTCCAAGTAGCAGCCTCTATAATGTCCTTGGTAGCCACTCCTCGTAAGAAAGCTGTGGTAGTGGCTGTAGCCCTTGTGGAGTGAGGCCTGATGTTTTCTGGAGTCTTCTTTCCATGGTAGGAGTAACAAAATCTAATGCAATTTCCTATCCATTTGGAGATTGTCTGTTTTGAAATTGGTTTTCCTTCCTTTCCTGTTGCATATGCTACCAGAAGCTGGTCAGTTTTTCTATTGGACTTGGTCCTGTCCAGGTAGTAGCGTAATTGTCTATGTACATCCAAGGTATGCAACAGTCTTTCTCCCCTGTTCTGAGGGTTGGGGAAGAATGTAGGTAGGTGGATAGCCTGATTTAAAGATACTCTGGATACCACCTAAGGCATAAATGTAGGATTTGTTCTCATGGACACTCTATCTTGATGGAAGATCAGGAAGGGTTGCACTGCCATTAATGCCTGTAGTTCAGAGACCCTTCTTGCTGAGGTGATTGCCAGCAGGAAAGCAGTTTTCCAGGATAAGTATTGTAATTCTGCTGTTGCTGCTGGTTCGAAAGGGGGAAGTGTCAATTTTTCTAGCACAAAGTTCAAGTCCCATGCTGGCAATGGTGGTTTCCTGGGAGGTTTTACATTTTTAATTCCTCTCAGAAACTGCCTGAGCAGAGGATGTGAGAAGACAGGAGGATCCAAGCTGCAATCTGCTGAAATGGCTGATGCATGTATCTTGATGGAAGAATAGGACAGGCCTGTATGGAAGAGCTCTGCCAAGTACTCCAGGATGTTGGCTATGTTTACCAGTGCCACATTTTCTCCCTTTGCAGTACTCCAAATGAGATATCTTTTCCATTTTGCTGCATAGTTCTTTCTTGTTGAAGGTCTACGAGCCTCAAGGATTATGTCTTTAACCCTTTGGGATAAATTTGGGTTAATTGTTCTTATGTAATGTTCCAGGCAGTTAGCTGCAGAGTTTTCAGGTTTGGATGCAGGATGTTGTAGTTGTTCTGTGTTAACAGCAATGGGATCAGAGGTAGTGCCCATATTTGTTCCCGAGACATGCTCCTCTGCAATGGGTACCAATGTTGCCTTGGCCAGTCTGGAGCTATCAGAATGATCCTTGGACGTTCCTCTTTGATCTTCAAAAGCACCTTGTGCATCAAAGGAAGTGGTGGAAATGCGTATGCTGTCAGGTTCTTCCAACTGAAAGATAGGGAGTCCACCTTCCAAGCAAGTGGGTGGTACGTCCTTGTGCAGAATCTTTTTAGCTGGTGATTGAGTGGGGATGCAAATAAGTCTATTTGTGGTAATCCCCATTCTCTTGTGATGGCTTTGAAGATGTCCGGATGCAGCATCCATTCGTGGGCATCCGTGGTAGTTCTGCTTAGTATGTCTGCTAGAATGTTTTCTTTTCCCGGTACAAAAATTGCTTGTAACTGAATGTTGTAGCTCAGAGCCACATCCCATAGGTCCAGTGCCAGCCGGCACAGAGGGTATGAATGTGTGCCTCCCTGCTTGTTGATGTACCACATAACTGTGGTGTTGTCTGTCCTTATCATCAACTGACCTTCTTGGAGAAATGGTCTGAATGACTGGATTGCCAATTTTACTGCCAGCATTTCCTTTAGATTTATGTGCAGGCGCAGTTGGTCTTGAGTCCATAAGCCTTGTATGCACTTGTCCAGCATGTGTGCCCCCTAACCGAGGTCTGATGCATCTGTCGTGATAGTTTGGCTTGGTTGACTGTTGCAGAAGGGCAATCCTGTGTTTGATTGACAGGCCTGAGCCCACCATAGGAGCTCTTGCTTCAGGCATGGGATTATTGGAATTTTGGTTTCTAGGCTGTGCTTGTGTTGAGACCACAAATTCTTTAGGTACCACTGTAGCTATCTCATATGCAGCCTGGCATGAGGGACCAGAATTATGCAGGATGCCATGAAGCCTAGGGCTTGTAGTACTTTCCTTGCAGTTAGATGGTTCTGCTTTATTAATGCCAAGAAGTAGAGAGGTAGTTGCTCTTTCTTTTCTGCAGTTAGGAATGCCATTTGTTTTGATGTGTCCAGCTCTGCACCCAGAAAGGTTGATCTTTGGGATGGAATCAGCCTTGACTTTTTTATATTGACTGTATATCCCAGGGCTTGCAGCAGGTAAATGACTCTTTGTAAGTCTTCTGTTAGCTTGCTTTTGTTGTCCGCTTGTATCAGGCAGTCGTCCAGGTAGGGGTAAATTTGGATTCCCTGAAGTCTGCAATGAGCAATTACTGATGCCAGGCATTTCGTGAACACTCTGGGCAGTAGATAAGCCAAAGGGCAATGCTGAGAATTGATAATGCTCTGATCCTGCAAGAAATCTGAGGTATCTTCTGCAATTTGGTCGTATGGGGACGTGCAGGTATGCCTCCTTGAGATCTAGAGTTACCAGCCAAGACTCCTTGCCCAGCATGGGAAGGAGCTGCTGTAGGGTCAGCATTTTGAATTTTGGAACAATGAGGAATGTGTTTAAAGCGGACAGGTCGAGAATAGGCCTCCATTTGCTCTCTTTTCTTGGTACCAGGAAGAGTCTGGAGTAAAATCCCTTTCCTTGTTCCATAGATGGTCCCTTTTCCACAGCTCTCATTCTTAATAATTGAGATATTTGCTTTAGAGCTTCTGCCCTTTGAGTAGGTGGTAGGTTTGGCATTCCTCTCTTTGCTGGTAGAGTATGGAAATGGAACCTGTAACCTTGGTCTATAGTTTGCAAAATCCATTTTTCCCTTGTGATGCAATGCCAGTTCTTTGAAAATAACGTTAGCTTTCTGCCTAAGGGTGCTTCCAGTTGTTCCCTGGTAGGCGGTGCCACAGCCAAGTCACTGTGATTGTGTTGTTGTAGTGGTGGTGGCTGCGTCGTGCCTCGCTGGTTGTTACCTTGCCACTGGCGCCCCTGTAGGCACCCTGGATTGGTTTCTGCCTCTTGAACGCCTATTCCTGCCTCTCTGTGTCTTAGAGGAGTCCGGAAAGGACCAATTCTTGGAGGGCCAGTTCCTGCTAAACCTTGGAGGTTGAACCTGTAAGAAATCTTTCACTGTTTGTACAGATTTCGCCTTCTCTTCCATCTTTTTTAGTACCTGCTGTGCAGGGGAACCAAATAAATTGACTTTGTCCATGGGAGCATCTAAAAGCTTTGATTTGACATGGTCTGGTAATGCCTGCTCTTTCAACCATGCATGTCTCCTGATAACTGTGCCAGTCATGGCTGATCTAAAGGAAGCCTCCAGTGCATCATAGCCACATTTCAAAGAATGGTTACTAACCTGCTGTATGTTATGTACTAATTCCTGAACATATTTCTTATCTAAAGATTCTTCAGAGGACAGCTTTTTAGTTAACTGGTCTAGCATAAACTCTTGATATTGAATCATATGAAATTGGCAGTTCAAAGCCCTAGCTGACAAAGTAGCAGAGGTGTAAACTTTTTTACCCCATCGCTCTAAGGACCTGGATTCCCTTTCAGAGGGGAGGGGGTTTTTAGTAGATGTAGTTGCTACAGCTTTAGGACCCTGGGAGATAGTCTCTGGATCTGCAAAAGGGGCCTTGTATAAATGGTGATGAGTGTCCGGGACCCTGTAGAACCTATCGGGCTTAGCAGGGGCCGGAGGTAATGAATCAGGAGCAGTGCAAGCATCATTAAATGCATCATCTACAACAGAAAGAACTGGAGGTATAGCCAAAGGCCTATGCTGTGGCAAATGTAGAAAGGTTCTAAGCCTTTTTCTGGAGTCTGAGAAATCTTGGCCCTGCCACTGAAATTGTTCCCTCATAGCATGCAAGGTTTCCCCAAAGGAAAGTTCCTCAGGTGGAGAGGCTGAAGGAATGGACTCTTCAGCATCAGAGTCTTCGTAAGGAGAATAAGGAGCCTCAGGAGGGTCTGTATGTTCTGAGTCATCAGAGGAATCATCTGTGGATACAGGCTCTGGGGGCTCTGCTCTAGGCCTCTTCTCTGGAGGTGGATGAGAGGTCCTGTCTGGATGAGGCTGGGATCCACGGATTAAAGAAATGAGATCCTCAGCCAAAGAAAGCATATGGGAACTGGTGCTGGGCCTGTGAGAGGGGGGCTTAACAGGCACCGTTTTTGAAGCTTTAGCTGCTTTAGCCCTGGCAAAGGCCTTAATAGACATGGCTGCAGGAGGCCTAGCAGCTCCACGTGCAGGGGTGGAAATATCCAAGGGAATAGTGTCTGATAATTCCTGAGAAATCGCAACTGCAGGTTGGATTTCTGAAGCCTATTCCACCAGGTTAGAAGAGGCCTCGGTAGAAGGAATGTTTTCGGCTGGGGAAAGAACCGCTTGCTCGGTTTCAGCCGAAACCGAGACACTCGTGGTTGGCTTAACCGCGGTTTTGGCCGAAACCGCGGACCGCGAGTGTCGGTCCTTTTCCCTGCGTTTTTTGGTTATTTGTGAAGTCGGAGGATCCGACGGCATGATATAAGCAAAATCAGAGCCGAAAAACTGTTCTGCAAACTCCGACTGGCGTCTAAGCGTCCGTCGGTTAAAAGAAGCACAGGCTAGACAAGCTGCTACGTCGTGGTCTGGGCCTAAACAAGGTAAGCAGTAAGAGTGGAAATCTTTATGAGGTATTTGTTTCCCACAAGTTAAACAGTTATTCACTTTTTCTGACATCGGAGTCCCCAACGGGGTACTTAGCTTTTTAGAAGTCTTCGAAGTAGTATTCGGTAGTAGTAATCTCTGGTTCTGACCGACCGGCACTTGCGAACAGCTTCTGCTTCAGGCGCCACGCGGCAAGAAAGACTGAGGAAAATGGCGTCGGCTGATGCCTTTATACCCGAATAACTGCAGCTATGACGTCGGGTGAAGCGCGACACCAGCCGAGGCCAGACCCAGACTTTGGAATCCGGCCGACCGAAGGGCTGCCTGATGACAGGACAACCCATTTGTAAGGACTGCAGATGCATCCTTGAAGGACATCATGCATGCACTCAAGTCATTGCACCCTCGGTGCCAATATGATTACATCACAGTCCATGCGGGTGTAAATGACCTGAGATGTACCACACTGGACTATGTGAAAACAGACAAAATGGATCTCTCTGAATATGTGCCACAGATAGGTACAAGCCTTGCATTGAGCAGCATTCTACCTTCACCAAGGATTATGTCAGAGTACGGACAAAATGATTGATTTTAATAATTGTCATAGTTTTTGGAGTCACTCCAGGGGGATCCAATATCTGTCAGTATGAAATGTCATGGTTAAAAAAACATGTTGCTTTGCCAAGGATGTGCTGCACCTGTCCCCCCCCATAGGCATTCAGATATTGGATAACACTTTATCCACTCCTTAGAGCTTTTTTAGGAAATGCCAAAAAGACAAAACTACCAACATAGTGAAAAAGTCTCTAAGCAAACTTAAGCTGCTACTGCTCAAAGCTAGGAACCTAAAAAAAACTCCACACCCTTCAAGCCTTCCTCACTCTGGAGAATGTAGACATCAGTGCTGTGACCATGACTTGATTTAAAGCCAAAGAAAGTACTCCGACAGTGCAAGGCTACAGTGTCTTCCACAGATTTAGACCAACAAAAGCACAGACTGGGGCCAAAGGTGGAGGTGTCTCGATCTACATTAGCAGTAAACATACCTCCAGGTTGGTTAAACAGGATACCATGGAACTCATTCACGTGCAAGTCACCACAGATAACGTCCCTCACCATATCATGGCTAGGTGCAGGTCACCATCAGCGTTACCCCTCCTTCAGGTCACATCCTCACTATGGAGGTCAGATCACAAAGCTGTTTCCTTTAAAGTAAAAGTCAACTCGGAAAACCCATCTAAACCAGTAACAGTCGGGAATTATTCCTATTATACCTTGGTTCTGATTAAGTCATTCTGACGAAAGCGCTTGACTGACGTATGGATTTTAATAAAGTGTGGTAACTGGCTGCATTTGTGGACTTCCTATATTCATTCATCTACAACATTGTGTTCTACATTTGTCAACTGGACTTTCGGGGACTAGCTATTGGCTTGGAAGCGGTTATTTGTTTATTCTGGTGTGGTTGCTGCTTCCCCACCTTGTTTTTTCTTTATTCACAATTTATTAAGACCACATCAGGCAATCTTCAACCACAGCCTCGAAACAGGCTATGTTCCAAGTGAATGAAAGAGTGCAACAGTCACTCACCTCCACAAGAGCAGACCATCAAATGACCCAGAGAGAACTAGAGACCCATCAGTGTAATGAGCCTAACATGCAAGTCGATGGAATGAATTAACATGGAAATGATAAACAAGGACACTAGCAACTGACAGATGCTAGACCCATCCCACTTTGCTTTGTTACAGGAAGGTCATGCCTGCTTAACCCGGTAGCCTTCTTTAAGAGGGCCATCAAGGCAACTAACAAGGATAAAATGGTGCATACTGCACATCCTGACTTGGCCAAGGCATATGATACCATAACCCACTAAACACCAATGACAAGCTCTGTGAGCTAGGCATACATGCATAAATAACATGCTGGATTGAAAGCTGTCTCACAGGCAGGACCCAAGAAGTCAGGATTGGGAAGATCACCTCCACTAACAAACAGATCACCAATGCAGTACTCCAACGCTTCGTGTTGAAGACGCTCTTGTTTGACATCTACTTCTCTGAAGTCAACGGTAACGTTCAAGGCCTTTGTCTCATCATGTTTGCAGATGACTGTAAATTGGAAGCTATTATAGACCGCCATTTCAACAGCATTGTCTTTGACACCAGTTTGCCCAGCCAATCCTTAGAGAAGGAGACAAAAAGTTGGTCTGATTTCCTAAAGGCTTTGGTCCTGTCCAGGTAAAATCTCAGCTATGTATGTACGTCAAGACAATATAGCAAACATTCTCTATTACTAAAGTTCAGGAAGAACTCAGGTAAGTGGATGCACTGATTCAAGGTAGAATCAGAAGCCACCTTAGACAAAAAGAGGGATTAATTCTTAAGGGAAACCTTACCCCTGTAGAAAACCAGATATGCAGGCACAGAGGATAAAGCCTGCTACTCTGAAACCTATTTAACTGACATCACAGCCACTAGGAAAATAGTTTTACAAGGCAGCAACTTGAAACAGACTGTGGCTGAAGGTTCAAAAGGAGGGCTAACCAAAATGTAGAGTGTGACGCCCTCACCCTGGCCCAGCAATCAAGGAGCCTCAATCCTCACCACTTGTACCAGTGAGGGGCATCTCATATAGGAAGAAAGGATAACAAATACACACAGTAAGGTGCAATTTCCCTTAATAACACAAAGACATCACAGTCAGTCTGGGGCTGGTAGCTCCCTTGCTCTCCAGGTCCCCAATAAGACTCCCCACTGGCACAACTATAGGGTCCAGATCTCAGCCTAGTGGGCAAGCTAAAAAGTACAGTTTTGTACCTACCATAAATGTAGATGTTCGAAGATCCACATTGCTGCAGTCCTAACACTTGGGGTAGTCCGCTGTCCCAGTCGGCCCGAATACCAAAGTATAAGGCTGACGTCGGTCAGGGCGCATTAGTCTGACGCCAGGACGTCAGGGTACAAATGCGCATGACCGACATATCCTCAGTCTTTTCTTGCCCCAGATGTCAGAAGACCCTAAAAAGATAAGGCCAAAACCAAAAAACACCAAACACTCCTGTACCAAATATATATACAATATATACAATTTACAAAAGTACAACCCCACCCACACAACCACCCCTAAACACAGAGGGAAGGAGGGAGGGTAAATTGGACTGCAGCAATGTGGATCTTGAACATCTACATTTATGGTAGGTACAAAACTGTACTATGTTCTTCATCCCACATTGCTGCAGTCCTAACACTTGGGTAGAATCCCAAAGCAGAGGTAAGGGAGGCTGGCAAATCATAAAGAAGCTGGAGCTGTCAACATGCCCTGCAAAATAGCCGTGGCAAAACCAGCCCTAGATTTAGAGTAGAGAGGAAGGTGGTAATGCTTAGAGAAAGTATGCACTGAACTCCAAGTAGCTGCCTCCAAAATATCCTTAGTTGCCACCCCCCTTAGAAATGCTGTTGAAGTGGCAGTAGCCCTAGTGGAATGAGGCCTGATCCCAGCTGGAATCTCCTTGCCATGATGGGAATAACAAAATGCAATGCAAAACCCAATCCACTTAGAAATAGTTTGTTTTGACACAGGCTTGCCCTGAGAACTCAAAGCAAAAGAAACAAACAACTGCTGAGACTGCCTAAAATCCTTAGTCCTGCTTAAATAATAACGCAACTGCCTGTGTACATCTAAAGTGTGCAAAATCTTTTCCCCCTTATTTTGGGGATCTGCATAAAAAGTGGGCAAATGAATAGTTTGGTTTAAGGCCACACTAGAGACCACCTTAGGCATAAAAGAAGGATTAGTACGTAATGATACCCTATCCTTATGGAAAATCAAAAAAGGCTCAACCGCCATAAGGGCCTGCAATTCAGAAACCCTTCTTGCAGAAGTAATGGCCAACAAAAAAGCAGTCTTCCATGACAAGTATTTCAATTCAGCAGTAGCCACAGGCTCAAAAGGTTGTAGAGTAAGTTTCTCCAACACAAAATTGAGGACCCAAGCAGGAGTAGGAGCTCTGGGGGTCTTATATTCTTTGCCCTCTAAGAAATTGCTTAAACAAAGGATGAGAAAACAATGGTGGGTCACAATCATAGTGAGCTGAAATTGCTGCAGCATGAATCTTAATGGAAGAGAAAGACAAACCTTTGTCCAATAACTCAGTAAGATATTGAAGAGCCACACTCAAATTTGGCTCAGAAACATCCAAATCCTTTGCTGCACACCAAAATAAAAATCTCTTCCATTTTCCTTACACTTTCCTTGTACTAGGTCTTCTGGCTTCCAAAATCACATTCAAAACTTGTTGAGGAAGCTGAGACCTGCTATGGTTCAAAACAGAATATGCCAGGCTGTTAGATGAAGAGAGTGAAGCTTGACATTGAGTAGATGCCCGTCCTTCTGAGACAATAGGTGTGGAATCAAAGGTAAGGGCCATGGAGGCTTCCTTACCAGACTCCTCAGCAATGGGTACCAGTGCTGCCGAGGCCAATCTGGAGCTATTAAAATCATCCTTGGCTTGTCCTGTCTGACCTTTAGGAGTACCTTTGGGAGGAGAGGCAGAGGTGGAAAGGCATACACATGAAGATTTTCCCAACTGAAAGAAAGAGCATCCACTTTCCAGGCTGTGTGATGAAACCTTTTCGCAAAACTTTGGCAGCTGGTGGTTTAGTGGAGAAGCGAACAGATCTATGTCTGGAGTTCCCAGGACACTGTCAATGTCTGAAATACATGAAGATCCAGTTTCCACTGTGGGGATCCATGATTTGCCTGCTTAACACATCTGCTAAGGAGTTCTGTGCTCCTGGCAGAAACCTTGCTTGAAGATTCAGCTGCAAGCTTAGCAGTCTCCCACAAAATCATTGCTTGCCTGCATAGAGGATAAGAATGTGTTCCCCTTGTTTGTTGATGTACCACATGACAGTTGTGTTGTCTGTTAGAATCAACACCTGCCCTGGAAGAAGTAAATCCTTGAAAGCCAGTAATGCAAACTGGACTGCTAACATCTCCTTCATGTTGATATGTAGACGCTGCAGTCTGGCAGGCCACTTGTCTTGTATCCACTTTCCATTCAGATGAGCTCCCCAAGCTGTGTCTGAGGCATCTGTCGTTAGAATCTGACTCCTCTGGCCGGGTCACAGAGAGTCCCTTGTTTAGGTGACATTCCTGAGCCCACCACAAAAATTCCTTTTGAATGCAAGGTATTATTTGAATGACAGTGTCCAAATCCTGGCAGTGCTGTGTCCATACATTTTTGAGATACCATTGTAGCTTCCTCATATGCAGCTTGGCATTGGGAAGTACCAGAATACAAGATGCCATGAACCCTAAGGCTTGAAGGACTGTCCTTGCAGTCAGCCCGGACTGATGAGATAGTTGATGGAAGTAAAGAGAAAGATTCTTTTGTTTGTCCGGGGTTAAAAAGGCCATCTGAGATGCTGTATTCAGTCTCACGCCCAGAAAGCACATGTCTTGAGAGGGTACTAGACTGGACTTTATTTCGTTCACAGAATACCCTAGGCATCTTAGCACTGCTATCACATATTCCAAATGCTGAAGAAGCACGTCCTTTCCTTGAGCCAGAAGCAGGCAGTCGTCCAAATAAGGATAGATTTGTATTCCTTTTATCCTGAAGAAAGCTATCACTGGAGCCAGAACCTTTGTGAATACTCTGGCAGTAGATAAGCCAAAGGGCAATGCAGAGAACTGATAATGAAAATTCCCAGCTCGAAAACGCAGATACTTCCTGCAAATTAGTCTGATAGGAACATGAAGGTAAGCTTCCTTGAGATCCAAAGTTACCATCCAGTGATCTTTGCCCAGCATAGGTAAAAGCTGTTGTAACGTCAACATTTTGAACTTGGGAATGTCCAGATAAGTGTTGAGGATAGACAGATCCAAAATTGGTCTCCACGTGTTCCCCTTTTTTGGTACTAGGAACAGGCGAGAATAAAATCCTAGGCCCCTTTCTGACACAGGAACCGGCTGAATGGCTCCTATTTGAAGCAACAGAGAAATTTGCCTGTGAGCCTCTTTCCTTTGTTGAGGAGGAATGTCTGGCATGCCTTTGAAAGGAGGCAAGGTATGGAAATAAAACCTGTAACCGTGGTGAATGATATCCAATACCCATCTGTCTTGGGTAATTAAACTCCAGTTTTCTTTGAAGAGTGCCAACCTTCCTCCCAAAGGTGCTGCCAGACGAGAAGATTCTGGCAGCTGAAAAGGCAGGTCCATTGGGTCTGTTTACGAAAGGACTGACCCCTGCCCTCACCAGAAGACTGAGCAGGTGAACTCCCTGTTCTAGGCCTAAAAGAACCCTGAGCTCTGCCCCTACCACGTCTAGACCTACCCCTAGACTGGGAATCATAAGCAGGATATGTCCACCCCTTGGTAGGCCAATTTCTACTAAACTGGAGGCTGAACCTGCAAAAATCTTTAACAGTCTGCATAGACTTAGCCTTGTCTTCCATTTTCTTTAGAACTGCTTCCACAGGCTAACCAAACAACACATCAGATTGTAAAGGAGCATCTAAAATCCTTGTCTTCACATGCTCAGCTAAATTCTGATCCCTCAGCCAGGCGTGCCTGCGAAGAACCGAACCAGTGGCAGCCACCCTCAAGAGGCCTGCACAGCATCAAAACCACATTGCAAAGAATGCTTACCCACCTGTTCAGAAACATGAACTAAATCCTGAAACTCTTTACACTCAATACCTTCCTTAAAGCATCTACCTTAGACTTTAATTGTGAAAGGAGATAATTTTGATATTTCAACATGTGAAACTGGCAATTCAAAGCTCTCATGGCCAAAGTGGAAGAAGTATACACTTTCTTTCCCCATCTATCCAAAGCCCTTGCCTCTTTATCCGGAGGAACAGGATTTTTAACAACAGAAGCCTTAACACCTTTTGGCCCCTGTGAAACAGTTTCTGGGTCTGCCCTAGGACTCTTAAAAGATACTTATGAGCTTCAGGCACCCTATAATATCTATCCGGTTTAACTGGAGCAGGAGGCAAAGAATCAGGGTTCAGAGAAGCCTCTGCAAAAACATCCTCCACCACATCTAGAACAGGAGGTATAGCTAAAGGCCTATGCTGGGGTAGAAACAAAAATTCCCTAAGCCTTTTCCTGGAATCAGAGAAATCCTGACCTTCCCATTTAAAATGCTCCCTCATGGAATGAAGAGTCTCTGAAAATGAAAAATCCTCAGGAGGAGAAGCAGAAGGAGTAGAATCATCCACATCAGAATCAGAGTAAGGGAATACTCCTGCAAGTCTTCAGCCAAGACTCAGAAGCATCCGAACACTGCTCAAAACTCCCAAGCTCAGGTTCCACCCTAGGCCTCTTATCAGGAGGGGGCATAGAACCTCTAATCATTGTAATCAAGTCTTCTGCCATCTTAAGCATATGCTTCTTAGGTACAGACCCTGAAGAACTAGGGGTAACACCTGAAACAAAACCTGGCCTGCCCCTGGGAGAAGCCTTGGAAACAGCAGGGGAGGGCCTAACCACCTTAGGAAGGGAGGGAAGAACAGCTACCTGAGAAGCCCCTTCCGCCTGGCCTACCTCCTGAAAGGTCACATCTTGTAGTAATAAAGTCTCTCCCTGGGATTCTAAAGAAATTTCTGGCTGAACCTCTGGCTCCACCGAACCCTCTAAAGAACCGACGTCCGGTACGGACGGTTCTTCCAGCCTAGGCTTTGCTGTTTTGTCCTTGCGCTTTTTGACGAAAGGCCGGAGCATCCGGCGGCATTTTATAATTACACCGCTTCCCAAAAACTAACCTGGCACAATCTAATCTTCTCTTTATCGTGCGTTTGTTAAATCTAGCACAAGAGCGACAGCCAACAACGTCGTGCTCAGGCCCTAAGCAAGGTATACACAAGGTATGGTAATCCCTATGAGGTATCTGTTTCCCACAAGAAATACAGTTATTCACTTTTTCTGACATCCGGTAAAATACTGAGGCAAGAAAAACCAAAATATTCTCCCCAGCGGTACTTAGCCAACTTGGATTCGGTCTGAAACTCCGACTTGGAAAATCTCAGAACGCCAACCTGCACTCATAAAACTGCTTCTGCATCGGACCATGCAGCAAAAGACTGAGGATATGGCGCCGGTCATGCGCATTTGTACCCTGACGTCCTGACGCCAGACTAATGCGCCTGACCGCCAGCCTTATACTTTGGTATTCGGGCCGACTGGGACAGCGGACTACCCCAAGTGTTAGGACTGCAGCAATGTGGGATGAAGAACATCCTCCAGTGCCCTCTCTGTCCAACCAGTGCTTTGTGTCCCTGCCCAAGTAGCTGACACACACACACACACACACACACACACACACACACACACACACACACACACACACACTGAGAAGAGTTTATACAACCACACAGACACTCCTGGGGAAGGCTGGCATAGGTTCTCCAGCTGTGTTCCTTTTTCCCCAGACTATACGGTAGTACCAGCTGCCACCACCCACTAATATTTATCAGCTACTCAAAGGCCTTTAAAAAGGTGTCCAATTATTACTGTGCAATATTATTATCCAATTGGTAGTATAGCCCAGGGTTAAAGCTACTGAAGTGGCTTTGTACAATTTTACCTAAGGCATGCAAGTTCTCTAAAGAGCTTAACTTATCTCTACAAAAACAGCCACAGTTGAAAGGGTTTAAAATATTTAATAACAAATAGTCAAAACACAAGACAATACTTTTTAATACACAGTGCTAGTCAAGAGTTCAGAGATCACACAGATATACTTAAAGTAATTCAGTAGTACAGTTCTGACATCACAGAAAAACACAGTCTAATCTTTCTAGTTTCTAGCTATTTCTAAGAGAAAACACAAGTCTAAGATAAACATACATATAGAGCAAGACAGTGCTGATGACTTGGATGGTCAAGACAAAAATGCTTAATGCTCTCTGATTCTTTCTCTCTGTTTTTAAAATCACAATCCTGGTTCACATTACATCATTCTTCACACTTTCCCTGGGTTACATTGCATCATTCTTCACACTTCCCTGGGTTCCCAGGCTAACAGAAACTAAATTTACATTCTTCACCTCTGGGCAGAAACCAGAGCAATAAAGAACATTTATGCATGCAAATTCTGGCCATTAACTCTGGCCTTAAAACAATAGCAAGAATTCCTTCATCTAGACCAGCCAGAGCCATGTTTAAATGACAGGGTCACAACATGCTTTACTTGGTCAGTAGAGTGCACTGTTGTTACATTTTTTTCCAGTTCCACATGTAACACTATTTTTACCATTTAAGACAACAAGCCTGTGGTTTACATTAATATTTACAGATGACAGAATTATCTTCAAAGTTCTATATGGCTAGGCTGGCAGCCTTCACCTATCTTCACCCAATCTTCACATATCCACCCCCCCCCCCCCCGGAGAACTCAAGCTAGTTTTTCAAGTGACCATTGAGAAACGCTGCTTGATAGAGTCAGGTCTATCTGAGTATACCTTACCCCCATTTCCTGTCTTGAGAGCCCATCTGCACTGACATTGCTAATTCCACTGCTGTGCTGCACGGACATATCATATGCTTGCAACCCCGGCTCCATCTTAGCAACTTGACATTTTGCTGGCTGGCTCTGTTTAACCATGTTAGGGGGTTGTGATCTGTCATAACAGTGAATTTCCTTACATACAGATAAGGCTGAAGTTTCTGCAGTGCCCACACTATGGCTAGACATTCCTTTTCTACAGCTGCATAGCATTCCTCCCTGGGTTGGAGCCTATGACTGAGATAAACCACTGGGTGCTCTTCCCCTCTGAAGAAATCTGGTTAAGTACATCTCCCACCCAATGGTTCGAAGCATCCACATGTGCAACAAATTATTTGCTGTAATCTGGACTGGCTAACACAGGGGGTCCTCCCAAAGCTTCTTTAAGCTTCTGGAATGCCTGCTCATATGCTGGGATCCACACTACCTTATCTGGCCTGTTATTCCTTGTCAGGTCTGTAAGGGCAGAAGCTATGGTACTATAACTGGGGATGAACTTTCTGTAGTACCCTGCTGTCCCTAAAAATGCCCTCACCTGCTTTTTGGTAACAGGTGCAGGCCATGCCTGAATGGCTTCCACTTTGGCAGGTTCTGACCTTATCTTACCACTCCCCACTCTATGTCCTAGGTAGGAGACCTCGGCCATACCCACCTGACATCTGCTCAGCTTAATGGTCAACCCTGCCCTCTGTAGTCTGCCCAGCATCTCCCTGACATGTTGAAGGTGCTCTTGCCAGGAATGGCTGTAGATGGCAATATCATCTAGGTAAGCAAGGGCAAACCCTCCTGCTCCTGGTAGGATATGATCTACCAGCCTCTGGAAAGTTGCTGGGGCATTCTTCATCCCAAAGGGCATCTTTGTGAACTCATACAAGCCAAAAGGAGTCACAAAGGCTGACTTCTCTCTAGCACTGGGAGTCAAGGGCACCTGCCAGTAACCCTTGGTAAGATCGATAGTTGTAAGATACTTGGCCCCACCCAGCTGCTCTAGGGCCTCATCTGTCCTAGGCATGGGGTAAGCATCTGACTCTGTGTGACTATTTAATTTCCTGTAGTCCACTGGGGAGACCAAGGACTGTTGGACTCTTGAATTACCCCTAGTTCCAACATCTCCTGTATCTCCTCCCTCAGAGTCTGTTTGACTCTCTCAGGCACTCTATAAGGAGGCCTGCCTAATAGGCCTTGGGGTCCTGTATCCACCTGGTGCTGTACCAGGTGGGTGCACCCTGGATTCCCAGTGAACATGTCCCCAAATTCCTGCAACACTGCTCAGAATTCTCGAACCTGGGTAGGCAATAGCTGCTGGGACATTGCTACCCCTTCTACTGAGGTGTAAGCCCGAGCCTCAATGAGGAGATCAGTCACCAGATCTCCCTCAGACTCCTCCTGCAATCCACTGCAAATGGGCCTCCCTATCATGGTAAGGTTTCATCATGGTAACATGGTACAATTGGTGCCCCTGCCTTCTGCCTAGCAGTTCCACCATGTAGTTAACATCACTTACCTTTCTTACCACCTTGTAGGGTCCCTCCCAAGCTGCTTGCAACTTGTTGTGTCTGACAGGAATGAGAACCATTACCTCTGCTGCCCCACAGCATACTCTCTAGCGCGAACATTCCTGTCATACCACACCTTTTTTGGTCGTTGGGCTTCTGCCAGGTTCTCCTGGGCCAAGCCCATGAGTTCCCTGAGCCTTATCCTGAGGTTTAGGACGTATGCCACAACAGGCTCCTTGTGAGACTCGCACTCACCTTTCCACTCATCTCGAAATAAATCTAGAGGTCCCCTCACCCTATGCCCATACAGCAACTCAAAGGGTGAAAAACCTGTGGATTCCTGGGGAACCTCTCTGCACGCAAACAGATGGGGCACATATTTGTCCCACTCCTTGTTAAACTGATCTGCAAATGCCCGTAGCATACACTTGATTGTAGAGTTTAACCTCTCAACAAGACCATTAGTCTGGGGATGGTAGGGGGTGGTCTTCATGTGCTTCACCCCATAAGGCCTTCCACGGACAAGCCAGCAGGTCTGACATGAAATTGGCACCTCTGTCAGTCAGTATTTCTTCAGGGAAACCTACCCTGCTGAAAATCTCTAACAAAGCATTTGCCACCATCTCTGCCGCAATGGAGGACAAAGCCACTGCCTCAGGGTATTGTGTAGCATAATCCACTACCACTAGGATATAATTTTTCCCTGTGGAACTTGGGGTACTCAGAGGACCCACAATATCCACAGCTACCCTCTGAAATGGCTACTCAATCACAGGCAAAGACATCAAAGGAGCTCTCACCTTGTCTCCTGCCTTGCCTACCTTTTGGCACTGCTCATAGGTCCTGCAGTACCCTGTTACATCTCTGGAAATTCCAGGCCAATAGAAGTTCTGCATAATACACCTCTTTGTACATTTTATGCCCATATGACCTGCAAAGGGAATATCATGGGCTATGGCTAGAAGCGCCAGATGGTAGGCTCTAGGTACTACCAACTGCTGTAGTCTCTCACCTTCTAGCCCTCCCTCAGGGGGTCCACTCTCTGTTCAGTAACCCTTTGTCCCAGTATACAGATTCCCCCTTTCCTTGAGAATCAGGTGCCTCCCTAGCTACCTGTCTCAAGCCTTACAATGTAGGGACTGACAGCTGAGCCTGTCTCAACTCTCTCCTTGTAATCCTTCCCAGCTCCCCTTCTACAGGAAGTCTGGCATCCTCTGACAGTAGTGCCTCACTGTCAGCCTGGGTACTACTACTCACCTCTACCTTTGCAGTCACTCTGTCCCAGGGAACATCAGTACCCCCAAGCAGCTGTGGCTCACCTTCAGTCTCACTGCTACAGGGTAGCTCCCTCCCTGAAATAACCACCTCACCAGTCCTGGCTGCAAATATGCAGTCTGTCTGGGTCTCCCCTAGGCTACCAGACCCACATGTTTGTCTCCTAGCCTGACTGCGTGTAACTGCACAAACACATGGTACTGCCTCATCCAAATCCTTCCCTATCAGGGCATCTGCAGGATGATAGTTTGGTACCTTTGTTGTCTCAAGACAGCCTACTATTTGCATTTTGTCTTTCCCACTTACTGGCTCCTTCACCTTTTGTTCCCCAACTTGCCTCTGTGGACACCTGTATGCCATGGAGCTAGCTCCTGGACATGTACCTGGACTAGTGGCTTCCCCTGCTACTAGCAGATTATGTTGGGGCAGTCTGTGATGTCCACCATGGGTTCCTTTAGACCCATGAGCAGTACTGGGGGTCCCTTTCCTGTGCAGGGCTGCCCTGTTTGCCAGATATAGGTCTCCCTTCTTCCCCAACTCATCTGAAGTGGCACATTGTCTATCAGCAAACCAGATCCTCATGTCCTCAGGCAAAGTGCTAAGGGCTTGTTCCCTCACCAAAAGATCTGCCAGCCCTTCAAAAGTGGTGACCTGACATCCACTCACTCACCTATGGAAATAAGTGCTCAGTTCAGCAACATATTCACACACACTTTCATCTGCCTTGAGTCTATGCTCACAAAACATTTTCTTATACATTTCAGGTGTTAGCTTAAACAATTCTAACAAGTGATTTTTAACAGCAGTATAATCAAAACATGCAACGTCAGACATTTTTGGCAAAACAGTTACAGTTTTACCATGGAGTAAGGTGGTCAGGAATCGTACCCAGAGCCTTTGGTCAACACCATACTGTTTGCATACCCTCTCAAACATATGAATGAAACTATCAAAATTATCCCCCTCTTTAAACTGTGGAAGAAATTTACTGACTTTTTGTGCTTCTGGGGTCCAGCTACTCCCTTCCCCATTACCTCCATGACTCTGGCGAAGAGTCAGCATTTCCCTCTCATGCTTCCTCTGCCACTCCTTTTCCTAGGCTTCCAGGCGTAGCAGTTTCTCCTTCTCCTCAGCCTGTAGACTCCTCAGTCTCTAAGCTGCTTCCATCTCAAAATGCCTGGCCTCCAACTCAAGTCTCCTTAGCTCCAGATGGCTTTTTAAGTCCTCTGCGGAAAGGTTGAGCTGTCCATTCTCAGAAGGTATTATATCCCACTGCCAGTCTGACTGTCCTCCTGGGTGCTGTCTTCTGATGCAGCTGTAACCAAGGCTGCAATCAGGTCTGCCTTAGTCATGTTTCCATGCACCAGTCCCCTAGCCTGGCAGATCTCCGCCAGCTGGCTCCTTGTCAGCTTTCCATACCCCTATGCTGAGATGCTGCCTGCTCACCCTGACTAACTAAGCTAACAAAAAAAATAAAACAACTGTGATCTAAACTCTGAGTATTCACTGCGTGGCTGATTTAGAGTACAAAACACCTTCAAAGCTCACTGTACACAAGCTACAGAAATTCACTCTACCCACACCACTACAAGCCAATCAGTATTTGCCAACCAATTAATACGTGGTGTAGATATCCCACCACTGCCAAACAATGAATATGTGACACCCGCGCCCTGGCCCAGCAATCAAGGAGCCTCAATCCTCACCACTAACACCAGTAAGGGGCGTTTCATACAGGAGGAAAGGATAACAAATACACACAGTGAAGTGAAATTTCCCTTAAGAGCACACAGAGATCACAGTGAGTCCGGGGCTGGTCACTCCCTTGCTCTCCAGGTCCCCAATAAGACTCCCCACTGGCACAGCTGTAGGGTCCAGATCTCAGCTTAGTGGGCAAGCTAAAACCTTCAGCACCCTCTCTGCCCAACCACTGCTTCGTGTCCCTGCCCAAGTAGCTAACACACACACACACACACACACACACACACACACACAAACACACACACACACACACACTTTGAGAAGAGTTTATACAACCACACAGACACTCCTGGGGAAGGCTGGCACAGGTTCTCCAGCTGTGCCCCTTTTTCCCCAGACTATACGGTAGTACCAGCTGCCACCACCCAGTAATATTTATCAGCTACTTAAAGGCGCTTAAAAAGGTGTCCAATTATTACTGTGCAATATTATTATCCAATTGGTAGTATAGCCCAGGCTAAAGCTATTGAAGTGGCTTTGTACAATTTTACCAAAGGCATGCAAGTACTCTAAAGAGCTTAAAGTATCTCTACAAAAACAGCCACAGTTGATAAGTCAAAACACAAGACAATAATTTTTACTACACAGTGCTAGTCAAGAGTTCAGAGATCACAGAGAAATACTTAAAATAATTCAGTAATACAGTTCTGACATCAAAGAAAAGCACTTAGTCTAATTGTTCTAGTTTCTAGCTATTTCTAAGAGAAAACACAAGTCTAAGATAAACTTACATATAGAGCAAGACAGTGCTAATGAGTTGGATGGTCAAGACAAAAATGTTTAATGCTCTCTGATTCACTCTGTTTTTAAAATCACAATCCTGGTTCACATTACATCATTCTTCACAATTTCCTGGGTTACATTACATCATTCTTCACACTTCCCTGGGTTCTCAGGCTAACAGAAACTACATTTACATTCTTCACCTCTGGGCAGAAATCAGTGCAATAAAGGACAGTTATGCATGCAAACTCTGGCCTTGTAACAATAGCAAGAATTTCTTCATCTAGACCGGCCGGAGCCATGTTTACATCAAAGGATCACAGCATGCTTTACTTGGTCACTGTTGTTACATTTTTTCCAGTTACACATGTAACACTATTTTTACTATTTACGACAAAAAGCCTGTGGTTTCCATTAATATTTACAGATGACAGAATTATCTCCAAAATTCTACCTGGCTAGGCTGGCAGCCTTCACCTATCTTCATCCAATTTTCACACAGAGCATGAAAGGTGCATCTCAAAGAGGCACAGAATCCTGAATGGGAGGTTATAATAAAAAGTACCCTAAGAAACACCTTAGAAATCATTTGAGCAAGTACTGGAGTATTATCCCTGCCAATATGAAAACTGGAAATAGCTGCTAGCTTGAATGAACTTCAATAGTAAAACAGCTTAACCCAGAATGAAAAAGGTCAACAAGGAAATCCAGAATGGCATCCAGCAGGGCTGAGAAGGTGTCTAAATCTTTTGCTGACAAACAAATGGTGAAGCATTTCCATTTACTAGCATAAATCTCCAATGTAGTAGGTTTCTGAAAGGAAGATAAAATATGGAGAACTCTAACAGAGAGCTTGGAATCTCTAGCCATCAGGAGAATTGGAGAAACCATGTGGTCGATTTAAAAGCAAGAAGAATGGGCAGGGACATTCCTGTTGAGTGAGAGATCAAATCCATAATGGGATCAAGACACAAGGTGAGTACCGAAGATGGGGGTCACAGGAATGGGAACCAAACTTGTCGAGATTCAGGGATCACTCATGAGGAAGAAGAATGTTCCTGCTAAAACTGTCTGCTACAGTGTTGGATTTCCCCTTGATGTGCACTGCTATCAGAAACTTTTGAGAGATCACCTATAGCCACAATCTCATAGCTTCCTGACAAAGAGGGTAACAAGTTCCCCAGTTTGTTCAGGTATCCAACCACAGCTATACTGCTGGTTTGAAATGAAATCATACCCTTAGGGAGAAGGTCCTGAAAGGCTTGCAATGCTAGTCCCATCTCCAAGATGAGACTAGCACTGAGAGAAGACTGGCCTCAAAAAGAAGACCAAATCTGCTGGACCTTCTTTCCTTCGAAATGCCCACACCTGATAAGAAAGGCATCCATAGTGACCATGGCCTGAGGATGAAGAAGAATAAAGGGTCTCCTGGCTGATACCAGGAGAGATTCCAGCCACCATCTGATCTCAGTCCGGCAAACATCTGCAAGACAATGGGAAAGTCCATGAGATGGGTTAAATAAGACCAGTGAGTTGCTAACATCTACTGCAGTAGCCTCGTATGGTACCCTGACAGGGGGACTAAGCAAATCAATTCAGACATATGATCCAGAAGCCTCTGGACCATGGAGGCCAGACGCTTGTGGAAGCAAAGCAGATGACTGACCTATGCATGAAGGGAGCTCATTCTGTGTGCTGGAAGCCTTGCTTTCTAAGGCACTGTATTCAAATGGCATCCTGTGAACTCCAACACCTGAAATGGCTGAAGACTGGATTTCTTGTAGTTCACAGTGATTCCTAATGACAAGCACAGTAGGCAAAAAGGCGTCCCAAGCCTTGACTAATGATGTCCTCATGGAGGAGGTGAGGAGCCAGTTATCCAGGTATGGAAAACACCTGCTGCCTTAGCCAAGCTGTCATGACTGCTATGCAGCTGGTAAACACCCAGGGGGATTGGTGGTTGGTGACACCAAAGGGCAGCACCCTGAACTGGTAATGACTGGCTCCCAGACAAAACCGCAGATATCCCCCTGGACTGCTTCTTAATCTTTTATAAGAAGATAGGTATTGCTGAGATCAATCGAGCACATCCAGTCTTCATTTCTCAATAGAAGCAGAATGGACTGCACCATAACCATCCAAAACTTGGTCTGCTTCACGTAACGGTTCAGTTTGCTTAGATCCAAAATTCTTTGGAGATTCTTATTTTTGTCACTAAAAAGAATCTAGAATTGACCCCGGATCCTCATTGGCCTAGTGGGACCTCTTGGATGACCTGATTTATAAGCAGCTTCTGAATCACAACAGCTGCATTTCTTCTCTGACAGGGTGGAACGACTGAAAGGGGCTTGGCATTTTCTTTCAGAAGAAATAAAAAAGGATTCATAAAGCCTCTAGATAGGACTCTCAACACTCATGAAAGAAAGGTGATGGCCTCTCAAGCTTTTGGGTGGACAGCCCCCTGACTACCTCCAAAGCAGGAGCATTTTGCAACCCTTCAGGTATGCTGAATGGGCTTTCCAGAATAAGCTCTGCAGAAGCCCTGGTTCTGCAGACCATCTCTGCTGTGTGGGCACTATCCATTATGGCTGCCCCCCGCTGCATGGGGTACCCTCAGCAGGAGTGTCCTGAAAAGACTGCTTTGATTTTCAAAAAAGAAACGCTTGCCCCTCCTTCTAGTTCCTACAAAAAGTCTGTTGAGGGGTGGCAAAGCATACTCTGATGGCAGAGCACATATTCGCATTCTGTTCACTTCTGGTTAATGTATCCATGACCTTTAGGCCAAAAAGAGAGGAGCCATTCAAAGCAGCACAGACAAAGGATGCCTTAAAGCAGTCTGCAAAGTTACTCAATCTCTTCCAAGGGTGCCAGCACATGGCAATGCTGACATAGGCCACTTGAGATGTCTCATCTGCTTTGTTAGAAAGCAGGCACATAGACATGTTAGAAATACAGTGCAAGGTTGACAACTGTGTCTCTGGAGTCTTTTGAATCTCTGAAGTCTGCTGTGCCTTCACTACTTTTGACACATCAGAGGCAATATCACACTGATCTTGTAAAATGAGCCAAGTAATTTAACATTCTCAGTGTGAAAGCCACTGATGCACAGGCATGCTTCCCTAAGTAGTCCAAAGCCCTGAACTCACTATTCGGGGAATGGACAAAAGAACTTTCCTCTGAAATGTCTTTTTAGTGGCTGCCAGCACCACGATGGCATCAACAGCAGGACCCTTACTCCAATGCTGTCAGTCCTCAGGGGAAGCCAAGATCTTAACAGTTTTTTGGGGGACAGGTTCCACTGTATCCAGTTTCCTCCAAGCCCTCCCAGACACCAGAGCAATAAACATATCCAGAGGGGGGAGCCACCTAGGATATGGATGAACCCACATCGAAAGCCTGCAAAAATACTGACTCTTCTAGACAGTGGAGCTCAACTGTCCAATCCCCATCCTGGTGAAGGAGCTCAATAAGACTGTCAAAGGAGGGATCCTTAAGGGGGGACTTTGTGGAACCCTCTCCTCCCTTGAGGTTGCTATCCTCCGTGAGAGATTTCTCCTTGGAATCCAGGTACTTCCTCATGCACTGACTCTCATCATGACTCTCCTGGACCAAATAATCCAGGGGAGAGGTGGAAGAAGCAGCGGGCCCTAGATGCAGGGTGGTCTGCAGATCTAGAGGTGTGATTTCTCTCGGTGCTTTCCAATGCATATCAACAGGTCCAAATGAAGATGGAAGGATTACTAGTTGATGCCAACCACTCCATTTCTGGGTTGGAGAACAACCTCTCTATGACATCAAAGGCAGAGATTGAAGCTGGCCACCCAGAGCCAACACCCTTGGTTTCTAAAGAACCCACTGAGATTCCAGACTCCAAAATGAACCTAACTTACCCCGACGCCAGGACGTGAGCCAAACTGATAAGTACTAAGGCCTCAAGAGGGAGTAAAGACTCCAAAACTCTAAAAGTCAATCCAGACACTGGGACCCTGGCTCCAAACTCTCAGATCCAAGGCACCCTCAGCTCAGACAGATTCGGGATAGCAAAGGCAAGACAACTGGATCCACAAGCCTTGGAGCCAAAGGGTCCAAGGGAGGAAGAAAACCTGATGGAGTTGAACCCTCAGGTACTGGAACTGATGCACTGGGAATAAGACCTAGCTGAATATGGGGCTGCAAGAAGGACTGCATCATTTCCTGCAAATCTGCGGACATAAGAATCCCTACTGAGCAGACAGACCAAGATGAGGAGGTGACTGACGAAGGCTTGGAAACCCACCTGCCACTGGAGAAGATCCAAGATGGACAGAGAGAGGACTTGGGTGAAAACTCCCTAGGAGTAATCAGTGAAAAGGGAGGATGAATACTAGCAGAGACCACCCCTCAAGTAAGAAAGGACTAGGCACACTTAAATCTGGGGATACAGCCTTCCCAGAAGTCAGTACCACTGGAAGCTGGCCCCAGGAAGAGGGACTAGACCATGGGGCCGATGCAATCATGGGAGCCAAAGGGTCTTTGGATCTTCAAATCTGGATGGTTAGAATGAGGGGGGCACTCATTTGCAGTCCCCCTTGTCCTTGCTCTGCATGTTGTGGCACTTAGGGCACTCCTTACCTTGACTCTGTTTGTCCTTGTCACCTTTCTTAGGAGAAGAGGAGGAAGAAGAAGGATCTCCCAAGGGCAACAAGCCCTTCAGCACTAACTTAGTCCTGTACTCAATTCAGAAAGCAGGTATCAAAATTTGCACAAACAGAGCATTCTGCATCCAGTGTGAGGTGCAGAGTCAATAAACACACCAATTGTGAGAATCCTGTGATGCTAACTTGACGCATGCCACACATTTCTTAAAGCCCTTCTCCCTGTCCATGTCAAAAGAGAGAAAAAGTAAATAAAGATCAGAATAAACACAACACAATGAGCTAACTCCTAACACACGTGCACTGCAACATTGACCTTTTTATAGTAATCTCTGGTTCTGACCGACCGGCACTTGCAAACAGCTTCTGCTTCGGGCGCCACGCGGCAAGAAAGGCTGAGGAAAATGGCGTCGACTGATGCCTTTATACCCGAATAACTGCAGCTATGACGTCGGGTGAAGTGCGACATCAGCCGAGGCCAGACCCAGACTTTGGAATCCGGCCGACCGAAGGGCTGCCTGACGACAGGACAGCCCATTTGTAAGGACTGCAGATGCATCCTTGAAGGACATCGTTCCATCTGAGTAGGTAACTTCATTTGTCAGCAACCTGTGGGTATCGGATCCGAATCGGATCCGAGCCGGCAGCTTTATTCAGCTAAGATCCGAGCTCCAAGCTCCTCCCCCTTGCCCATAACCCCCTGCCATCCTTCTCTGTCCTCAGATCGAGTTTGCTTAGCATTATAGAATACTACAACCAAAGGATCAGCTAAACATCCTAACCTGATGTCATCTGGTACAGAGAGCACAAAGATCCTAAAAAGGGACGAACTACAGGTTAGGGGGACGGATGGGGGGTTGGTTGCTGACAATAAGAAGTTATGTACTCATCATAACGTTCCATCTGAGTAGGTATCTTCATTTGTCTGCAACCTTTGGGATACGGATCCGATCTCGGATCCGAGCCGGCAACTTCTATCACAGCATAGATCCGAGCTCCTAGCTCCTCCCTTTACCCATAATCCCCTGCCAACCCTGACTGACCTCAGATCAAGTTTGCCCCATAGCACAGCTAATTCTGTGTCCCAGAGGGAACTAATCTAAAGAACCCCAAGTAGGATCATTTTGGTCAGGGGGAAGGAGAGGGGGATGGTTGCAGACAAATGAAGATACCTACTCAGATGGAACGTTATGGTGAGTACATAACTTAATCTGAAGTAGGAACTTCATTTGTCAGCAACCTTTGGGACAGAGTCCCCAGCTACCTAAATCTTGGGTGGCCTTCATGGAAGGATATTCGAGCACTGCAGAGCCAAAAGACGCCCTACCTCGGGAGACAATATCTACTTTGTAGTGGCTGATAAAGGTATGAGATGAAGCCCAAGTGGCTGGAACAAATGTCATCCAGAGAAACTCTAGCCTTGAAAGCAGCCGATGTAGCAACGGCCCTCGTAGAATGAGCACGGACTCCCTGAGGTGCAGGCCTTCCCGAGCTCTGATATGCTAAGAGAATACAACTAGATATCCATCGAGAGGGTAACTTTAGAAACCGACTTGCCGAAGTTGTTTTTGGCAAAGGAGACAAACAACTGATCGGATTGCCTATGACCAGTAGTTCGATGAGTATAAAAACGTAGTTGTCTGTGCACGTCTAAAGAGTGCAGCTTATACTCTCCTTTGTTTTGATAGTTGGGGAAGAATACTGGAAGATTAATAGATTGATTAATGTTAGCTTCCGAAGATACCTTAGGTAGAAAAGACGGATTGATCCTGAGGTGAACTCTGTCTGGGTGGAAGACCAAATACGGTGGTTTGACACAGAGAGCCTGGAGTTCCGAGATACTCTTGCCTGAAGTTATGGCCACCAAAAAGGCCGTTTTCCAAGAGAGGTATTTAAGATCAACAGTGGCCGCAGGCTCGAAAGGGGGGCTAGTCAAGGCCTGTAAAACTAGGGATAAATCCCATGGAGGTACCACCTCTTTGACCGGGGGCCTGAGGAGGAAGGTACCCTTAAGGAAGGTCTTACACAGTTTGGAAGTAATAAGCGGGCCTGACTCCTGCCCTACATGATAGTGTGAAATTGCTGCAAGTTGCACCTTGACCGTGGAAGAACTAGCCCCCTGGTGAAAGAGAGAAGTTAGAAAATCTAGAACTGACACTACCGGCGCCATAAAGGGATCTAAATGACGGTGCTCTGCCCAAATGGAAAAAGTTTCCATTTACTCCGATAGACCCTTCTGGTGGAGGGCTTGTGAGCTGCTACTAGGATGGCTTTGACTGGTGATGAGATTCCGGGAGTCCTTATCAGGAGTGGAACTGGAGCAACCAAGCCGTCAGCTTTAGGTTCGGAGTTGGAAGACCCAGGGGTTGTGAAATGAGTAACGGAAGGGGATCCAGCACCCAGGGCGGATGAATCAGGTGAGACCATAGATAAGGGAACCACGTCTGACGAGGCCAGAATGGGGCAATGAGGATCATCTTGCTCCCCAACTGACTGGCTTTCTGTAATAGTTTCAACATCAGGGGCAGAGGCGGGTAAGCATAAAGCAGACCGGGAGGCCAAGCATGAACTAGAGAGTCTCTCGGGGACTCCCCCGGAGGGGGGATCAGAGCGAAGTAATCGTTGCATTTGGTATTTGAGGGAGAGGCAAAAAGATCGCAACAAGGTCGCCCCATCGGGCAAATACTTGCTCTGCCACTAGAGTATTGAGAGACCACTCGTAAGGAGTCAGGATAGTACGACTGAGCCTGTCCGCTAAAATGTTGGACCGTCCCGGAATGTGCGTTGCGATGAGAAAGCGGTTGGTGGATATCGCCCATTCCCACACTCTCATGGCCTCGGCAGAGAGGGTAAGACCTGGTTCCCCCCTGTTTGTTGATGTACCAGACGACTGACATGTTGTCCGTCTGTACCGCAATCGTCCCCACCGGTAGAGGGTTCTGAAGTGCTTGCAACGTCAAAAGCACCGCCCTCATCTCCAGGACGTTGATATGCAAAGAGGTCTCTATGTCGTTCCACGTGCCTTGGACTGTTCTGCCCGAATAGTGCCCCCCCCACCCCAGGCGAGAAGCATCCGTGGTCACTGTGGCGACTGGCGGAGGCAGCGAGAAGGGGCATCCCGTGTGGAGACTGGAGGACTGGAGCCACCACACGAGCGACCTTTTGCAAACCCTGCTTAGGGGCATGGGATGAGAGAGGGGATTGCGAGATAGGGACCATTGTACCTGGAGGGTCCACTGTATGACCCTCATATTCAGCCGGGTCAATGGCAGCAGCGGAACTGCTGCCGCCATGGACCCTACAGCCCTCAGGACCAATTCCGCCGAAGGAGCTTGAAGTTGAAGGATGGCCTGCATGTGCAACCTCAGGTTCTGAAGCCGATCTGGAGTCAAGAAAGCAAGCCGCCATGGACCCTACAGCCCTCAGGACCAATTCCGCCGAAGGAGCTTGAAGTTGAAGGATGGCCTGCATGTGCAACCTCAGGTTCTGAAGCCGATCTGGAGTCAAGAAAGCAAGCATCAGTCTGGAGTCCAACCTCACCCCTATGAAATCCAATACTTGTGTAGGAGCCAGGGAGGATTTGGCCGTGTTGATGGTCAACCCTAAGAGTGGAGCCAGATTGAGGAAATAATCCCTGCATGAGCAAAGAAGATGCCTTGTTGGGGCGGTAAGGAGCCAGTCGTCCAGGTACGGAAAGACCTGAATTCCCTGGAGTGTCAGGTGGGCCGCTATCGCTGCCAAGACCTTGGTGAACACCCTGGGGGCTGAGGTGAAACCGAAGGGGAGGGCCCTGAACTGGAAATGGCTGGCTCCCAGCCGGAAGCGGAGAAACCTCCTGGAGTGTCTGTCTACGAGAATATGATAGTACGCATCCTAGAGGTCTATTGAGCACATCCAGTCGTTCTCCCGCAGTAGTGGGAGAATAGATTGCAGAGTGACCATCCGGAACTTTACTTTTGGTACTGCCAGGTTCAAGAGAGAGAGGTCCAGGATGGGCCTCACGCCCCCGCCTTTTGGCACCAGAAAGAACCTGGAGTAAAACCCTGATCCGAGCTGATCTGGGGACGGGCTGGATGGCTCTTTTTGTAAGAGCTGCTGAATTTCTGCAGCAGCCTCCCTCTGATTGGGTGGTACATCGGGAGGCTTCTGATTCTGGGGCTTACAAGAAAGGGAATTTGGTAGCCTCTGGATATAACACGAAGCACCCAGCGATCCATTGTTATGGACTCCCACATTGCTAAGTGCCTCGAAAAACGCCCCCCGACTGCCTCCAGAGTGGAGCAGCCGGGTAACCCCTCAGGGGTACTGCGTGGGCCTCTCAGAGAAGGGTTCTCTGGACCCAAAATTCCTGGGACCCCCTCTGCCTCTAGGGCGGCGTCCTCCCTGTCCTCCTCTGCCACGAGAGGACTGGTTGTCCGGAGCAGACTGGGATTGATGCGATTTCCGGAACCACATCTTCTTCTGACCCTTTTGGTTCTTGGCAAAGGACCTCTGGGGAGCAGACAAGCGGACTCCGATGGCAGACGTCTTCCCGTCTTTCTCGCTCTGGACAAGGGTGTCGCGAACGGTTTTGCCAAACAATGCAGAACCATCAAAAGGGGCATTCGCAAATGACGCCTTAAAGGGTTCCGAGAAGTCACAATGTCGGAGCCAGGCTTGCCTCCTCATGACCAGCCTGACTCCGCCTGCTCCAGCGGCTCCTTCAGTGGAGTGAGACAAAAGCCGCATAGAGGTGTTGGAAATAGAACGTAGGGTGGACATTCAGGAGGAGTACAGTTGCTTGTCCCCTTCCGACATGGACCCTGGGGGGGAAGCAGTGTATTCTTTGATTAGATCCCGCTGCATCCGAATGACGTGTGCCATATAGTTCAGGGCCATCATGGAGAAGGTCGCTGAACTGAAGGCCCGCTTCCCAAGGCGGTCCATCGCGCAAGACTCCTTTCTCGGCAGATGAACCGTGGGGCTCTCCTGAGCCAATTCTCTCTTGGTGGCTGCCGCCACCAACATGGCATCCACAGGGGGACCTCTGCTCCAATGGGTTCTCTCTGACGGGGGGCTCAAGATTTTGTCCGGGCGTTTGGGAACAGGCTCTACAGTGTCCGGCTCCCTCCAAGCCCTAGTGGCTATAACATCCACCAAGGGGTCGGGGGGGAGGGGACACCCAAGAGGTAGATGGCCCTGCCTCGAACGCCTCTAGGAATACGGACTCGTCGGAGGAAGCCTTGGGGGCAGACCACCGCCCCTGATTCTGAGCATTTCCATGATGTCTCCAAAGGAGACATCCTCGGGGGGTGACCTTGGGGTGCCTTCCCCTTCATCCAAGTCCGTATCCTCAGTGAGGGACTCAGGGGAGTCCACGTGCCTCCTCTTGCACTTCGACTTGCGAGGAACCTCCTCGGGGGGGCTGTCCGAGTAGTCCTCACCAGCAATATCCTGTTCCAATGGAACACCTAGAGGCGCTGAAGCAGGCTGCCCCGAAGGCCGGGTGAGGGGAGCCAGGACCAGCTGAGAGGGAGTGCAGGGGGGAGGCGAAGCCAGGACCGGGGGCCTGGATGCACTCAACAGCACCCTCTCCACCACCGCGAAAGCCGAGGGGGAGCCGCTCTCTGACGGATCAGAGATCCGACTCCCACTTGGATCCGAGGCGGGGATCGGACCCGGAGCAGAGACCATCGGATCAGAAGGACCCGTGCGCTCCGACCGGGACAGGGCCGAAAGCACACCGAGTCCCTCGGATCCGAAGCTCGGCCCACGGCTCCGAGATGTCGGATCCGACAAACTCGAGGGAATAGTCGGAGACGAAGTGCCTAGCACTGTCAGCTCCGACCCACCCCCGGATCCAACGTGGCTCGGCTCTGACAGCTCCGAACCCGGAAGGCGGGTCGGAGAAGGAGCTATAGGAGTGGAAAAGGGGGTCGAGCTCCCCCCCCAGAGGGGGGGGAGGCAAGAGCACTCCCATCTGCATCTGGGCCTGGATGAACCTCCTAATCATCCAGTCCATGTCCGCATCCGACATACTGAAGGTGGACCTCGAGGAGGCCACCGAGGCAGGCCTAGAGTGCCACCTCAATGACCTGGACGGGGACCGGTTCACCTCCTCCTCGGGTCCCGGTGAGAAGCAAGGGGATCGGATCCGAGGGAGAGGCGGACCAGAAACCCTGGAGGGAGAAGCCCGTTTGGCAGGCGGGGCCGAGGAGGAGTCTTCGGCCCGCCGCTTAAGGTGCTTCTCCCTCCGCTTCTCTTTCCTGGCCTCCCTCACCTCCGAAGCCACAGTGGGAGGTTGAGTCCCGGTCGGAGGGAGGGGGGCAGGAGTGGCCGCTACCGAAGACTGGGTAACGGTCACAGAAGGGCCGGAGCCGGGTCTGGGGGCAAAAGGTCCGCCAGAACCAGCTTCGACCTCCGATCCTTAAGTGCCCTGGTTGAGCAGCGCAAATCGCGCAACCCGAGGAGAGGTGTTCAACCCCAAGGCACCTAACGCACCGAGTGTGGCCATCAGCCGGTGAAAGCTTGTGACCACACTCGGTGCATTTCGAAAAAATGGCTTTAGGGGCCTCCGACATCACTGAAAGGAAACACACTCGCTAGGCCCCTACACACTACACACACACACACTGCGACCAGCGAGGGCAGGGAGGAGAAATAAAAATAAAAATTAAGCTAATTTAAGCTAAAAAGAGAGAAATTAGTGTTAAGGGAAACCTAAACACACACACAGATACTCGCTCAAAAGGAATACAAGAAACAATTGAAAAACTTCTTTTCTCACAGAATCTGACCAAGAGCTCTGGAATCTAGCTGTTGCTTGAAGAGCGGCAAACTAGATCTGAGGTCAGTCAGGGTTGGCAGGGGATTATGGGTAAAGGGAGGAGCTAGGAGCTCGGATCTATGCTGTGATAGAAGTTGCCGGCTCGGATCCGAGATCGGATCCGTATCCCAAAGGTTGCTGACAAATGAAGTTCCTACTTCAGATATGAAGTTACCTACTCAGATGGAACTTTATGGTGAGTACATAACTTCTTTATCTGAAGTAGTTAACTTCATTTGTTCATCAACCTGTGGGACAGAGTCCCCAGATCCCTAAAAACCTTGGGAGGTCCTCATGGAAGAATATTCCGGAGCACTGCAGAGCCAAAGGACGCCATCCCTCTGGAAATTATATCCAGCTTGTAATGAGTAATAAAGGTATGGGATGAAGCCCAAGTGGCTGCTGAACAAATGTCATCCAAGGACACCCTGGACCAAAAGGCAGCAGAAGTGGAAATCGATCGAGTAGAATGGGCGTGAACTCCGACAGATTCTGGTTGGCCAGAACTCTTATATGCAAGAAGTATACATTGTGAAATCCATCTGGGCAATGTAGCTTTAGACACAGGTTTACCCAAAAAGGGTTTAGCAAAGGATACAAGGAGTTGCTCAGACTTCCTATGATCAGCATCCTCAATTGTCTGTGCATGTCCAAAGAATGTAATTTGTATTCACCTTTGTTTTGATAATTTGGGAAAAAAAACGGTAAGTTGATAGACTGATTAATGTTGGACTCAGAGGCGACTTTAGGTAAGAAGGAGGGATTGGTCCTGAGGGAAACTCTATCTTTATGGAAGACCAGATATGGAGGTTTGGCGCAAAGGGCTTGAAGCGTTGAAACCCTTCTAGCCGAAGCGATGGCAATGAGAAAGGCCGTTTTCCAAGATAAGTATTTAAGATCCACCGAAGCTGCAGGTTCAAAGGGGGGGGGGGGGCAGTAAGAGCCTGAAGAACAAGGGTTAAATCCCACGGAGGAACTGCATCCTTAACAGGAGGCCTTAACAGGAAAGTGCCTTTTACGAAAGTTTTGCAGATCTTGGAAGAAGCTAATGAACCGAGATCACTTCCCACATGAAAGTGTGAAATTGCTGCTAATTGGACTTTGACGGTAGAGGAGCTGGCACCTTGATCAAATAAGTGTGACAAAAACTCTAATACAGCTGGTATCGGGGTTGTAAAGGGATCCATATGTCTATGTTCCACCCACATCGAAAAACGTTTCCATTTGCTCTTATAGACCTTTCTGGTAGAAGGTTTATGAGCGGCTACTAAAATAGCTTTAACGGAGGAGGAGATACTGGGAGCCCTAGCTATGACTGGAACTGGATCAACCAAGCTGTGAGCTTGAGATTCTCCAGGTTTGGAGTTGTCAGCTCCAGGGGGTGAGAGATCAGATCCAGAGTGGGATACAAAATCCATGGAGGATTGACCAGATGAGACCATAGGCAAGGGAACCACATTTGACGAGGCCAGAATGGGGCTATAAGGATCACTCTGCTCCCCAACCGATGAGCTTTCTGCAAGAATTTTACCATGAGGGGGAGAGGTGGATAAGCATAAAGTAGACCGGATGGCCAAACATGGACTAGAGCGCCTCTGGGGGATTCCCCTGGTGGGGGAAGTAGAGCGAAGTACTCGCTGCATTTTGCGTTCAAAGGCGATGCGAACAGATCGCAGCAAGGTTGACCCCACTTGAGGAAGATCTCCTTCGCTACTCTCGGGTTCAAAGACCACTCGTAAGGTGAGAGGATGGTTCGACTCAGCCTGTCTGCCAAAATGTTGGACCGACCCAGAATGTGCGTTGCTATGAGAAAGCGGTTGGTGGCGATCGCCCATTCCCAAACTCTCATGGCCTCTCGACACAGCGGATAGGATCTGGTTCCCCCCTGTTTGTTGATATACCAGACTACTGACATGTTGTCTGACTGAATCGCAATTGTCCCTAAGGGAAGAAATGCCTGGAGTGCTTGCAACGCTAAAAGCACCGCCCTCATCTTTAGGACATTGATGTGCAACAAGGTCTCCGAGTGTGTCCACGTGCCTTGGACGGTTCTGCCCATGCAGTGCCCCCCCCACCCGAGGCGAGAAGCGTTCGTGGTCACCGTGGCCTGGGGTGGGGTCATAGAGAAGGGGCGCCCTTCCCGGAGATCCGAGGATTGGATCCACCACAGTAGGGACCTCCTGCAAACCTTGCTGAGGGGGATAGCTGTACTTAGCGGATGTTGCAGTATGGACCATTGGACCTGCAAGGTCCATTGCAGGCCCCTCATGTTTAGACAAGCTAGTGGTGACAGACTGATGGCAGCCGCCATGGAACCTAGCGCCCTCAGGACCAATTCCGCTGGGGGAGCCGGGGATTGTAAGAGGGCCATCACGTGGAATGTCAAAGTACGAAGCCTGTCCGGAGTTAGGAAGGCCCTCAACAGGTTTGTATCTAGCCTGGCCCCTATGAAATCTAAGGTCTGAGTTGGTTGAAGGGAGGATTTCTTGAGATTGATTGAAATTCCCAGATGAGAGGCCAAGTGAAGGAAGTAATTCCTGGCTGAACAGAGTAGATGCCTGGTGGGGGCGGTCAGGAGCCAGTTGTCTAGGTACGGAAAGACCTGTATTCCCTGAAGCCTCAGGTGGGCCGCTACAACTGCCATCACTTTGGTGAACACCCTGGGGGCTGTGGTGAGACCAAAGGGAAGGACCCAGAACTGATAGTGACTGGCTCCCAGCCAGAAGCGGAGAAACCTTCTGGATCATCTGTCCATCAAAATGTAGTAGTAAGCATCCTTGAGGTCTATAGAGTACATCCAGTCGTTCTCCTGCAGGAGTGGGAGAATGGAATGAATGGTGACCATCCGAAACTTTTCTTTGGCAACCAACAGGTTCAGAGTGGACAGGTCGAGGATTGGTCTTAAGTCCCCCATTTTGGCACCAAAAAGAACCTGGAGTAGAAGCCTGATCCGGACTGATCTTGGGGGACGGGCTGGATTGCTCTTTTTTCTAGCAGCTGCTTTATTTCTGTGGCTGCTGCCTCCCTTTGATTGGGTGGGACATCGGGGAGGCTCCGGGGTCTGAGAGGGAGATTCAGAAAGGGGATAGTGTAACCTCTGGATATGATTCAAAGCATCCAGTGATCTGTTGTAATGGACTCCCAAACTGCTAGGTGCCTCGAGAAAAGCCCCCCGACTGCCTCCAGAATGGAGCAGTCGAGTAACCCCCTCAGGGCTGCTGCATGGGCTGATCCGAAAAGGGTTCTCTCGACCCAAAATTCTTCGGTCCCCCTCTGCCTCTGGGCCAGCGTCCACCCTGTCCTCCTCTGCCTCTGAAGGACGAAGGGTCTGGAGTGAAATGGGACTGTTGAGATTTCCGGAACCACATCTTCTTTTGTCCCCTTTGGTTCCTGGATAAGGACCTCTGAGGAGCCGAGAAGTGGATCCTGACAGCAGACATCTTCCCGTCTTTATCGCTCTGGACCAGCATGTCACGGACGGTCTTGCCAAACAGCGAAGAGCCGTCAAAAGGGCAATTTGCAAAGGACGCCTAGAAGGGTTCCGCAAAGTCGCAGAGACGGAGCCAAGCATGCCGCCATAAGACAATGCCCACTCCACTAGCTCTAGCTAGGATAAGGACCTCTGAAGAGCCGAGAAGCGGATCCCGACAGCAGACGTCTTCCCGTCTTTATCGCTCTGGACCAGCATGTCACGGACGGTCTTGCCAAACAGCGAAGAGCCGTCAAAAGGGCCATTTGCGAAGGACGCCTAGAAGGGTTCCGCAAAGTCGCAGAGATGGAGCCAAGCATGCCGCCATAAGACAATGCCCACTCCGCTAGCTCTAGCGGCTCCTTTCGTGGCATGGGAAAGGAGTCGCATAGAAATGTTCAAAATGGACTTAAGAGTGGCCATTCGGGCTGAGAATATTTTCTTATCTTCGGCCGACATGGACTCTGGGGGCGACCCTGCGTATTCTTTGATGAGATCCTGCTGGAGTCGTATCACATGTGCCATGTAGTTCAGCGACCTTACTGAGAAGGTGGCTGAAGCAAACATCTGTTTTCCTATGCGGTCCATCTTCCGAGACTCCTTGTCGGGAGGATGGACCGAGGAACTCTCCTGGGCTACTTCCTTCTTGGAGGCAGCTGCCACCAACATGGCATCTACTGGAGCACCCTTGCTCCAAACCGTCCTATCTGTGGGTGGACTGAGAATTTTGTCTGGTCTCTTTGGTATGGGCTCCACAGTGTCCGGTTCCTTCCATACCCTGGTAGTGATCAGATCTACCAGGGGATCGGCGGGAGGGGACACCCAAGAGGTAGATGGGCCTGCGTCAAATGCCTACAGAAACACAGACTCAGCGGAGGAAGGCTTTTGGGCTGACCACCCCCCTCTAATACGAAGCATTTCCATAATGTCTCCGAAGAAGACATCCTCGGGGGGTGACCTTGGGGAACCTTCCCCTTCCTCTACGTCTGTGTCCTCTGTCAGGGACTCGGGTGAGTCCAAGTGCCTTCTCTTGCACTTATGTTTGTGAGGAACCTCCTCGGGGGGGATGTCCGAGGATGCCTCACCAACCACATCCTGTTCCTCTAAGGGAACCATCTGGGACGTAGGCGCAGGCTGTCCCTGGGGCCAGGTGATGGAAGGTAGGCCCGTCTGAGGGAGTGATGGGTGGAACCGCAGCAGGAGCCTGGGACCTTGAGTCCCTCAAAAAGACCCTCTCCACAACATCGAACGCTGAAGAAGAACTGCTCTCTCTAAGCTCCGAGAGCAGCCCCTTCAGATCCGAGGTGCGGACTGGAGCCGGCGCCGATGCAATCGGATCCGAAGGGCCAGTATGCTCTGACCGAGACGGAGCCGAAGACACACTGACACCTCCGGATCCGAAGCTCAGCTCACGGCTCCGAGAGCTCGGATCCGAAAAAGGACCCAACAAACTCGAGGGTGCAGTCGGAGCTGAAGGAGGGTGTACTATCGGCGCCGAGCCTCCCCCGGCTCCGATGCTGCCTGGATCCGACAGCTCCGAACCCCGGAAGTGGGTCGGAGAAGGAGCAATCGGGGTGAAAAAGGGGGTCGAGTCCCCCCCAGGGGGGGGGAGGCAGGAGCACTCCCATTTGCAGTTGGGCCTGGAGAAACCTGCGCATCATCTGGTTCATATCTGCATCTGACAAACTTCAGGTTGATCTAGATGAGGCCACCGAGGCAGGCCTGGAGTGACACCTTGAAGACCTCGAAGGCGACCTGGTCTCCTCCTCCTCCTCCGGCCCCGGGGAAAAGCAGAGTGAATGGAGCCGGGAAGGAGAAGGCCCGGAAGCCCTAGGAGAGACTAAATGCTTAGCTGGCGGAGCCGAAGAGGAAGCTTCAGCCTGCCGCTTGTGGTGCTTCTCCTTTCTTTTCTCCCTCCTAGATTCCCTCTCTTCCTGAGCCATGGTGGGAGGGTGAGTCCCGGCCAGGGGAGCAGTGACAGAAGGTGGGATCGCTGCGGTAGCAGCCAGTGCCGCTGAGGGAGAAGAGGATGAAGCCGAGTCCGGGGGCAGAAGTCCCACTGGAATCAGCTTCGACCTCCTATCCCTCAAAGCCCTGGGGTTGAAGGCTGCACAAATTGTGCAGCCTGAAGAAAGATGGTCAACCCCAAGGCAGATAACACACCGAGAGTGGTCATCCGCCAGAGATAGCTTATGGCCACACTCAGTGCATTTAGAAAAGAAGGTTTTAGGGGCCTCGGCCATAGTAATAAAATAGGCCCAACCCAAACACACCTTCACACACACAGGGAAGAGGGAAGACTAGACTAACTAAAAAAATATATAAATTTTACCAACAAAACTAGCTCAATTAACTACAAAAGGGAACAACACTCACTCACTTAACAATTAAATTAAAAAACTAGATGAAAAAAGGTAATTTTTCTTGAAAACTCACGAAACCCTGCGCCTGGAACTCGTTCTAGGTGCTTGAATAAGCTGCGGCAAACGAGATCTGAGGACAGAGAAGGATGGCAGGGGGTTATGGGTAAGGGGGAGGAGCTTGGAGCTCGGATCTTAGCTGAATAAAGCTGCCGATTCGGATCCGATACCCACAGGTTGATGAACAAATGAAGTTAACTACTTCAGATCTGCGATTATACGAGCTGCTGCGCATGTTAATTACATTTGAAATTTATTATGCTTAAATAAGCCTCTTCAAGGCAACCACCTGAAATGCTATGTGTTATCACTTAATACTATGAAATGCAAATGAACAGATGCATGCATTTTATGAGAAAAAATCTTATTTAATGACAGGCAACAGGGATTTTTCATACAACTGAAGACATTTGTAATTCTTAGGTTGATTATTACTGACAATCCTAAATTGCAAAAATTCTGAGCTACACATCACAAATTTAGACATTTGTTTGAAGGAGAAATGGAAAGAAGCTTTGAGCAAAATGAATTTATATAATGATAAAGTTTACCTAGGTTGCACAAAGATAATCACCCTATCTGTCCTGCGATAAGAAGCATGGTTACTAGTCACATATAAGGATGAAAGGAAAAAGTGAGTATAAAAGTAAAATACAATTTAATTGGAAACTACAGGTCTTTGTGAAATTTACTGAAAACAACAATACATGTCACAATCCTATCGGTTATTCAAATATGTGGAAATGGCTACTTGGAAGACAGAAACAGGTGAGTATTACAATCAAGCAGGCTGAATGATATTAAAAAAAAAAGACTGATAAATTCTGAAAGTATATTAGATGGTGGAATCTAGGAGTGTTTATTTGGGGGTAGTCCCTTGCCTGGGGTATAACAGGGGTAGTTAATGACCCGGAGGCAGCTGTTAGGGGAACTCGACTTGGCATGTGTAAAGGAAGTTTACAAAAGCAAGAGTACATAATAAGACTTCATACAATATCAAAAAAATGGATGCAAAGTGTGATTTTGGGAAAGATGAGGACAGCAGGAGGGAAAAGCAAGGGCCTGTGGGACAAAGAGGTGCCTTTTACCACTATATTATCTTAGGGCAGTAGACTAGGCATGGTGCGTGTAAGCTGATCGAGGGTTTGCTTCAACAAAAAAAGAAGTTATGAGAGTACCACAACGTTCTATGTTTGTTGTCCTTCTCACCCTTCTTTCTTACTGGATGGGTTCGGAGCCACTCAGCCAATACACTGGCTCAAAGTCTTTCACTTGGCTTGTGGCTGAATACCTATCCCATCATGCATTGGAGTAATCTCCAGATCATGTTTGCTGCTAGCCATAAAATGTATGCATATTCCTTATTCACATAACATGGAAAAATATATATATATATACATATATATATATATATATATATATATATATATATATATAAACAGCACATAAGAGGAAAAACAACCAATTTCACAGGAACTCTCTCAGTAGGAGGAAAGAAATATCTTATCTGAATCCTCTAGGAGCCTTAGGTGAAGGGGGGAGGGATGTAAGAAAGAAGGGCGAGAAGGACAACAAACATGGAACGTTATGGTAGGTACATAACTTCTTTTATGTTATGTTGTCCTTATCTCCTTCTTTCTTACTGGATGGGACAGCGTCCCTAGCACCATCTTCCTGGGTGGCTCACTAGAGTCCACCTTTGAGCACTGTGAACCCAAAAGAAGCTCTATCCCTGGAGGCCAAATCTACCTTGTAATGAGTAATAAATGCATGGGGCCTAGCCCATGTAGCAGCTGCACAAATACTGTCCATAGACAATCTGGCATGGTAAGCAGAGGATGTTGCTAGAGCTCTAGTTGAATGGCCTTTGACTTTGAAAGGTAAACTTCTATTGCTTGACGTGTATATAAAGGTACTACAACTGGAAAGCCAATTTGAAAGTGTAACTTTTGAGACTGGCTTGCCTTGCTTTGCTTGAGAGAAGGAAATAAATATTTGGGTCTATTTTCCTGAAATCTTTGGTTCTATGTAAATAAAATCTCAGTTGTCTATGTACATCCAACTGATGTAGTTTGTATTCTGCCTTGTTGGTATGATTAGAAAAGAAAACTGGAAGTTCAATAGAGCGGATCAGATTGGTTTGTGAGAAGACTTTAGGCACAAAAGATGGATTAATCCTCAAGGATACTCTATCCTTATGAAAAATTAGGTATGGTGGCTTAATTGATAGAGCTTGCAACTCCAAGACTCTTCGTGCAGATGTAATGGCCACTGGTCTTCCAAGAGAGAAACTTTAGATCGCATGAAGAAGCAGGTTCAAAAGGGGGTAAAGTTACGTAAGTAAGAACAAAATTTAGGTCCCAAGGTGAGACAGGTTCCTTAATGGGAGGTCTCAACAAATAAGTTCCTTTTAAAAATGCTTTACACAGCCTGTATGACATTAGATTAGGAGTGTATTCATCGATATGATAAATGGAAATTGCAGCCAACTGGACCTTGATTGTAGCTGCAGCAGAGCCTTGCTGAAAAATTTCTGCCAGGAGTTCTAAAATTGAACTAAAAGAAGCATAGAAAGGATAGTACAGTTGTGTACGCTTACCAAAAATAAAGATGTTTGAGTGTATTCACTATTGCAGTCATTACATTTGGGTTATCTGCTTGCAGGTAGCCCTCAGTCGGCCTGATTAACAAAGTCTTGGGTCTTGCGTCAGTTGCTGTCCGTTCTTCCATGACGTCAGGTCGTCAGGGGTATAAAACATGCAGCCGATGCCATTACATCAGTTTTTCTTGCCCCACATGTCAGGAGCCCCCCTAATGGGAAGCAATTAAATATAAAATTACAATGATATACCTCCAACAAAAAAGCAAATACACCAAAAAGGCTTTTAAGCATAGTAAAGGAAAGTCGAGGTATAGCCAGAGAAAAACGGGGATGGAGGGAGAGTAACCAGGACTGCAACAGTGAATACACTCGAACATCTACATTTATGGTAAGCGCACACAACTGTACTACGTTCTTCATGTTTCACTGTTGCAGTCATTACATTTGGGTAGATTCCCAAAGCTATGGTTGGGAGGAGGAATTTATACAGCATTAAGACCAGCTATAAGGCCCTGTAAGACAGCAGTGGACAAGCCAGCTCTGGATTTAGAGAAAATTGGTAAATGATAATGCTTGGTGAAAGTATGTACAGAACTCCAGGTAGCAGCTTCTAGAATATCTCTGGTAGGAACACCTCTGAGAAAGGCTGCAGAAGTAGATGCAGCCCTGATGGAGTGATATCTGATCCCCTGGGGGATAGGTTTTCCATGGTGCTTATAGCAGAATTGAATGCAAAGGCTTATCCATTTAGAAATGGTTTGTTTTGAAATAGCCTTCCCCTCTGCCACAGTAGCAAATGCTACTGGAAATTGATCAGATTTTCCTTGAAATTTAGTTCTGTCCAAGTAGAATCTAAGTTGTCTGTGCACGTCCGAGGAATGCAGAATCTGTTCCCCTTTGTTCTGTGGATTGGGAAAGAAGTTTGGCAAATGAATGGACTGATTAAGAGCCACAGTGGAAACCACCTTGGGCATGAAGGATGGATTGGTCCTCAGAGATACCCTGTCCGCATGAAAGATGATGAAAGGCTCCACTGCCATAAGGGCCTGTAATTCAGAAATCATTCTAGCTGAAGTGATTGCTAAAAGGAAGGCTGTTTTCCAAGAAAGAAATTTTAAGTCTGCAGTAGCAGCAGGCTCGAAAGGAGGTAGAGTGAGTTTTTCCAAAACAAAGTTAAGGTCCCAGGCAGGTGTAGGAGCTCTCCTGGGTGGTCTCACGTTCTTTGCCCCTCTGAGATACTGCTTGAGCAGGGGATGAGAAAAGAGGGCTGGTACTGTGTTATATTGAGCTGAAATAGCTGAAGCATGGATTTTAATAGAGGAAAAAGACAGGCCCTTGTGAAGCATCTCAGTTAAGTATTGCAAAACCTGAGGTAGATTGGGCGCTCCTGTGCTCATCCGTAAAGATTGGTTCCAGGCACAGAATCTTTTCCATTTGCCAGCATAAGATTTTCTAGTACTAGGTCTTCTTGCCTCCAAGATGACTTCCATCACAGGTTTGCTGAGGGGTGCTAAGGGTGAATTTAAGTGATTAGCCAAGCTGCAAGGTTCAATGTTGGAAGCTGATGGTGCAGAATTTGGTTCTCCTGCTGAGACAGCAAGGAAGGTGTCTGAGGGAAGTGCCATGGAGATATTTGTGACACTGCGCAGGAGCGGGTACCAGTGTTGGCGTGGCCAGTCTGGAGCAATCAAAATCATTCTTGGTTTGTCCTGTTTGACTTTTAGCAGAACTTAGCAGAGTAGAGGCAGAGGGGGAAAGGCGTAGAATGATAGGTTTTTCCAGCTGAAGGACAGGGCATCCAGTTTCCAGGCATTTTTGTGGGGAGTCCTTGTGCAAAATTTGTCCAACTGGTAGTTCAGGGGGGAGGCAAATAGATCTATGTCTGGGCTCCCCCATTTGCTTGTCAACATGTTGAAAATCTGTGGTTCCAGTTTCCACTCATGTGGGTCCATGAGATTTCTGCTTAGTCCGTCTGCCAGTGTATTCAATTTTCCTGGCAGGAATTGAGCTTGTAGGTGCACTTGATAGCTCAAGGCCGTGTTCCACAATGCCATGGCTAGTCTGCACAGGGGGTAGGAATGTGTACCCCCCTGCTTGTTTATGTACCACATAACAGTAGTGTTGTCTGTCTTTACCAATAGTTGTCCTGGAAGAATGTAGTCCTTGAAGGCTGTCAGAGCATTCTGTACAGCTAACATTTCTTTTTGATTGATATGCAGGTGCATTTGATTTGGGCTCCATTTGCCCTGAATGCACTTCCCTGCCAGGTGAGCCCCCCATGCATAATCTAATGCATCTGTAGTTAGGGTTTGGGTGGCAGGGGGTAGTGTGAATGGCAGTCCCTTGTTTTGGTGGCAGGCCTGTACCCACCAAAGAAACTCCATGTGTAGGCAAGGTATGATAGGAATCATTGTTTCCAGGCTGTGACAATGTTGACTCCATAGACTTTTTAAGTACCACTGTAGTTTCCTCATATGCAGTCTTGCATATGAAATTACAAGAATGCAGGAGGCCATGAATCCCAAGGCTTGTAGTATTTGTCATGCAGATAGCAGGATTTTTGTGGCCACTTGTTTGCAGTAATTACCAAATGAATTTGCTTCTCTGACGTGAGGAAAGCCATCTGGGCAGTTGTATTCAAGCCTGCACTCGGGAATGCAATCTGTTGAGAGGGTACCAGTTGTGATTTTGTTTCGTTTATGGTGTACCTCCGACAAGTTAGAACTTTTTTTTACAAACGCCAGATGATTTAGAAGAGTGCCCTGGTTTTCTTCCTGAATTAGACAATCGTCCAGGTATGGATATATTTGAATATTTCTTTGCCTGGAAAATGCAATTACTGGAGCCAGGCACTTTGTGAATACCCTGGGAGCAGTAGACAAGCCAAAGGGCAGTGCAGAGAACTAATAATGCAAGTAGCCTGCTTTGAAGCATAGGTATCTTCTGCAAGATTCCCTGACTGGGATGTGCAGGTATGCTTCTTTTAAATCTAGAGTTGCCAACCAGGCATCTTTGCCCAGCATAGGAAGTAACTGGCGAAGAGTCAGCATCTTGAATTTTGGAATGTCCAGAAAGGTGTTTAGAGTAGAAAGGTCCAGAATTGGACGCCATGATTTGTATTTTCTGGGTACCAGGAAAAGCCTGGAATAGAAACCTTGTCCCTTTTCCTGTTCTGGTACCAGTTGAATAGCATCCATGTTTAAGAGGGAAAGTACTTGTTTTTGAGCCTCTGCCCACTAATTTGGGGGCAGGTCTGGCCACCCGTTTGGTGTTGGCAACGTGTGGAAATGAAGTCTGTATCCCTGGGACACTATATTTAAAACCCATTTGTCCTGGGTTATGAGTTCCCAGTTTTTTGCATGAAGAACAATCTTTCCCCCAAAAAGGGGCAGCTAAAAGGCAAGTGCTTGGTAATTTTAAAGGAAAGTCATTGAGACTGTTTACCATAGGGGGGTGTCTTGTTATTTCCAGATTTGGAAGTGGAGGCCCCCCATTGCTTAGTTCTGAGAGTCCCCTGGGACTAAAACCTTGTGCTTTTGGTGTGTCTGGATTTGGCTTGAGGATCTGGAAGGAGCTGGAAAGGACCAATTATTAGTAGGCCAGTGCCTACTAAATCTTGGAGGTTGTACTCGTAAGAAATCTTTTACAGTTTGCATAGATTTAGCTTTATCTTTTTTAAAACTTCTTCAGCCTTATTGCCAAACAGGAGGTCCTGATTTAAAAGAGTATCCAACAATTTCGCTTTAACATAATCAGGCAGAGATTGCTCCTTAAGCCAAGCATGCCTTCTAAGCACAGCCCTGCAAGAGGCCTCTAAAGAATCAAAACCACATAGCAAAGTAGGTTTTCCAACTTGTTCAGAAGAATGCAATAAATCCTGTAAATCTTTATTTTCCACACAGTCAGAAATCAACATCATTTTCTGTTTAAGCAGTCCAATAATATGCTGTTGAGGTTTTAACATATGAAATTGGCAGTTTAAAGCCCTGACTGCCAAGGTTGCAGAAGTATAAACCTTTTTACCCTGTCTATCCAGCACCCTATAGTCTCTATCAGAAGGGGTAGGATTTTAGCAGAAGAAGCCTTAATGCCTTCAGGATCTGCAACAGGATTTTTAAAAAGGAACTTATGGGACTCAGGATCCCTGTAGTATCTGTCAGGTTTACTAGGAGCTGGAAGCAGGGAATCAGGGGCCATACTGGAGTCCAGAAACACATCATCAACAATGTCTAGTACAGGAGGTATAGCCAAAAGCCTATACGGAGGTAAAAGAAGAAAATCCCTAAGCCTCTTTTTTGAATCAGAGAATTCCTGACTTTCCCAGTGGAAATGCCCCCTTAAGGTATGCAAAGTTTCAACAAAAGAAAAATCCTCAGGGGGGAGCAGAGGGAATGAAATCCTCTGCATCAGAATCCTCATAAGTAGGTATGGACAAATCCAGGTCATTAGAACAGTCAGAATAAACAGAGTCCTGATCAGAAGATTCATAGTCAAGCTCAGGCCTAGGCCTCTTAGAAAAGGGGGGGGGTTTGACTACCCCTGATTAGAGTAATTAGATCTTCAGCCATTTTGATCATTTGTTTTTAGGCATAGGGGCCTGGGCATCATTTTTTTTCAACAGAGATCGAGATTTAGGCCTTAGTATTGAAGGTGGAGTTCGTTTAATATGCAAGCCTGTAGGCCTGAATACACCCTCAGAAGCCGGTGCCTGTACAGCGGCTCTGGACCCATCTAAGGTAGAGACATCCGCCGGTTCCATATGTGAAGTATCTCATGGCATATCGGACTCCAAATGGGTCTCAATAGAGGCCTGCGAGTCAGAAGTAGTGGGTATCAGGGGCTGCGAAAGGACCTCACCGAGTACTGGCGAACTGGCGACTGGCTTAGGAGAAGTGTCATCGGCAGTTTTGAACCTCGACAGCCTGTCTCTGTCTTTATCTTTGCGTTTTTTCAAAATCCCGGTAGTCGGAAGGCTAACCAATATAATTTCTGGATAATTAAACCGAGAACCGAAAAATGAAGAGGCAAAAATGTATCGACGATGGATAGTGTGCTGATTAAATAAAGCACAAAACCGAGAGCAACGTACTTCGTGGTCAGGGCCTAGGCAAGGAATACAGTACAGATGAAAATCTTTATGAGGTATTTGCATTCCACAAGTAATGCAATTATTAACTTTTACTGACATCAGTAAAGAGCAAGAAAAAGTTTCCCCAACGGGGTACTTAGATTTAAGTTGAAGACTTTGGTTCTGAAACTCGAAAACGAAAATTTCAGGAGACGGCCGACCGGCACTTGCGAACTGCTTCTGCTTCGGGCAGCGCACGGCAAGAAAGACTGATGTAATGACGTCGGCTGCATGTTTTATACCTCTGACGACCTGACGTCATGGAAGAAGGGACAGAACCAACGCAGGACCCAAGACTTTTTTAATCAGGCCGACTGAGGGCAACCTGCCAGCAGATTACCCAAATGTAATGAGTGAAACATGAAGAACATCTGTACTATGGATCTTCGTGCTTCACTTTTGCAGTCATTACATTTGGGTAGATTCCCAAAGCTATGGTTGGGAGGAGGAATTTAGATAGCATTAGGACCAGCTATAAGGCCCTGCAAGACTGCAGTGGCAAAGCCAGGTCTGGATTTAGAGAAAATTGGCAAATGATAATACTTGGTGAAAGGATGTAGAGAACTCCAGGTAGCAGCTTCTAGGATGTCCCTGGTAGGGACGCCTCTGAGAAAGGCTGTAGAGGTAAATGCGGCCCTGGTGGAGTGAGGTCTGATCCCCTGGGGGATAGGTTTTCCATGGTGCTTATAGCAGAAATGAATGCAATGGCCTATCCATTTAGAAATGGTTTGCTTTGAAATAGCCTTCCCCTCTGTCCCTGCAGCAAATGCCACTAGCAGTTGTTCAGATTTCCTTTGAGGTTTAGTCCTGTCCAAGTAGAATCTAAGTTGTCTGTGCACATCTAAGGAATGCAGTATCCGTTCCCTTTGTTCTGTGGATTGGGAAAGAAGGTTGACAAATGAATGGACTTATTAAGAGCCACACTGGATACCACCTTGGGCATGAAGGATGGATTGGTTCTGAGGGACACCCAGTCCGCATGAAAGATGATGAAAGGCTCCACTGCCATAAGGGCCTGTAATTCAGATACCCTTCTAGCTGAAGTGATTGCTAAAAGAAAAGCTGTTTTCCAAGAAAGAAATTTTAAGTCTGCAGTAGCAGCTGGCTCAAAAGGAGGTAGCGTCAGTTTCTCCAAAACAAAGTTAAGGTCCCAGTCTGGGGTTGGAGCTCTCCTGGGTGATCTCAAATTTTGGCCCCTCTGAGGAACTGCTTGAGCAGTGGATGAGAGAAGAGGGGAGGTTCTGTGTTATAATGAGCTGAAATGGCTGAGGCATGGATTTTAATGGAGGAAAAAGACAAGCCCTTGTGAAGCATCTCAGTTGAGTATTGTAAAATCTGAGGTAAATTGGGCGCTGCTGTGCTCATCCCTTGAGATTGGTTACAGGCACAGAATCTTTTCCATTTTTCAGCATAAGATTTTCTAGTACTAGGCCTCCTTGCCTCTAAAATGATATCCATCTCAGGTTTACTGAGGGATGGTAAAGGAGAGATGATGTAATTAGCCAGGCTGCAAGGTTCAGTGTTAGAAGCTGAGGGTGCAGAATCTGGTTCTCCTGCTGAGACAACAGTGAAGGAGTCTGAGGCAGGTGCCATGGGGGTAACCGTGACACATTGCGCAGGAGGGGGTACCAGTGTTGGTGTGGCCAGTCTGGAGCAATCAAAATCATCCTTGGTTTGTCCTGTTTGATTTTTAGTAGTACTTTGGAGAGCAGAGGCAGAGGGGGGAAGGCATAGACTGATAGGTTTTTCCAGCTGAAGGACAGAGCATCCGCTTTACAGGCTTGTTTGTGAGGAGCCCTTGTGCAAAATTTGTCTAATTGGTAGTTCTGAGGAGAGGCAAACAGGTCTATATCTGGGCTCCCCCCCATTTGCTTGTCAACATGTTGAAAATCCTTGGCTCCAGTTTCCACTTGTGTGGGTCCATGAGGTTTCTGCTTAGTCCGTCTGCCAGTGTATTTAATTTTCCTGGCAGGAATTGAGCTTGTAGGTGCACTTGGGAGCTCAAGGCTGTGTTCCACAATACCATGGCGAGTCTGCAGAGGGGGTAAGAATGTGTACCCCCTGCTTGTTTATGTACCACATAACAGTGGTGTTGTCCACCTTTACCATTAGTTGTCCTGGAAGAATGTGGTCTTTGAAGGCTGTCAGAGTATTCTGTACAGCTAACATTTCTTTTTGATTGATATGCAGGTGCATTTGATTTGGGTTCCATTTGCCCTGAATGCATTTCCCTGCCAGGTGATCCCCCATGCATAATCTGATGCATCTGTTAGGGTCTGGATGGCAGTGGGTGGTGTGAAAGGTAGTCCCTTGTTTTGGTGGCAGACCTCTGCCCACCAAAGGAACTCTAGGCATAGGCAAGGTATGATAGGAATTATTGCTTCTAGATCCTGAGAATGTTGACACCATAGGCTTTTTAGATACCACTGTAGTTTCCTCATATGCAGTCTTGCATATGAAATTAGAAGAATGCAAGAGGCCATGAACCCCAAGGCTTGCAGTACTTGTCTTGCAGATAGCAGGGTTTTTGTGGCCACTTGTTTGAAGTAGGTTGTCAAATGAATTTGTTTCTCTGGCATGAGGTAAGCCATCTGGGAAGTTACATTCAAGCTTGCTCCCAGGACTATAATTTGTTGACAGGGTACCAGGTGTGATTTCTTTTCGTTTATGGTGTACCCCAGACAAGTTAGAACCCTTTTTACAAAGACCAGATGATTCAAAAGTATGTCCTGGCTTTCTGCCTGAATTAGACAATCGTCCAGGTATGGGTATATTTGAATATTTCTTTGCCTGCAAAATGCAATAACTGGAACTAGGCACTTTATGAATACCCTGGGTGCAGTAGGTAAGCCAAAGGGCAGTGCAGAGAACTGTAGCCTGCTTTGAAGCATAGGTATCTTCTGCAAGATTCCCTGATTGGGATGTGCGGGTATGCTTCTTTTAAATCTAGTGTTGCCAACCAGGCATCTTTGCCTAGCATAGGAAGTAATTGGTGAAGAGTCAGCATCTTGAATTTTGGAATCTCCAAAAAGGTATTTAGAGTAGACAGGTCCAGGATAGGACGCCAGGAATTGTCTTTTCTGGGTACCACGAAAAGTCTCGAGTAGAAACTTTGTCCCTTTTCCTGTTCTGGTACCAGCTGAATAGCCCCCATGCTTAAGAGAGAAAGTACTTGTTTTGGGGCCTCTGCCCACTGATTTGGGGGTAGGTCTGGCCACCCACTTGGCGTTGGCAACATGTGGAAGTGAAATCTGTATCCCTGCTACATTATATTTAAAACCCATTTGTCCTGGGTAATGAGTTCCCAGTTCTTTGCATGAAGAGCAATCTTTCCCCCAAAGGGGCAGTCAGTTGATAAGTGCTTGGAAATTTTAAAAGGAAGTCATTCAGACAGTTTACCATAGGGGGAGTCTTGTTACTCCCAGATTTGAAAGTGGAGGCTCCCCACTGCTTAGTCCTGTGTTATCCCCTGGGGCTGAAACCTGGGGTTATTGCTGTGTCTGGGTTTGGCTTGAGAAGACCTGGAAGGGGCAGGAAAGGTCCAATTCTTAGAGGGCCAGTGCCTACTAAATCTTGGAGACTGAACTTGTAAGAAATCTTTAACAGTTTGCATAGATTTAGCTTCATCTTCCATCTTTTTAAGAACTTCCTCAGCCTTGTTGCCAAACAGGCATAGCCGGCTTTACGCACCAGTGAACCCTGTGGTCGCTGGGGGCCCCCAACCACAGCAAGTTATCTTATCGTAATGTTTTGTAACATGTCTGTCAAACCAACAAAAGCTAGTACAGCATTCTTGTATACTTAATAAATCACATGTAGAATAACTCTTATTTATATCCCCTTTAAAATTCTAAGATATTTCTGGTCGTATTAACAGTGTTTTGTCAACTAACAGGCATCAGAATTCCATTAAATATTTTACCAGTGACATAGTGCACCTGTCTTAGTTAACCCCTGCTGTTGGACATTTTCTCCACTAAAGCTAACTACATAACCAGCTTTAGGTCCCTACTATACCCGTGGTTGCAGGGGCCCCCCTTAATCATCCTTGACTGTGTGGGGGCCCCACAAAAGCTGCTGCTGGTTGGGGAAAAATGTATTAATTTACTAATTATGCTCTTTAACCTGAACAGGGCTGTGATATGACCCTGTTAGGATGAAGCTGATAATGAACATGAGCAAGGTAAGCACTACAGAGATCAGCAGCCCAGAGTGACTTATGTCAGTGCAAATTTTGGATTTTAAGAAGAGCTGATACTTCCGATCATCAAGGATGATTTTCTCTTTCAGGGAGTTTTATAAATACAAGCAGAACACCAGATACTATAACTCTTAATTTCTTTGCTTAAAAATTCAGTGCAATCCCAAAAATAATAGAATAAAGGCTCAGAATCAGGACTGCATTTTAAATATTACTCTAATTTCCTTAAGAAATTAATAGAATAACACCTTTTGCATCAACACATATTTTTGGACAATAATTATAAAACTCAGATGTCTGGATTGATTGACTGTAATCCTGAAATATTTACCAGCAAATCAAACTTTTTACGAAGAAGAAAGCAAAAGTATGAACACAATCAGGGAAGGTCTGAAATCAGGGCCAGTGACAGGTATGTGAAATCAGGGACAGTGACAGGTATGCATTACTCCTCAATGAGGGAAATAAGTGACTTACCCCTGCTGCTGTTTGATGACCGCTAAACAGCAGTTACTGATCTGGTGTGACAGTACCAGTGTTGTACAATGTATTGCTATTTGCTGAAATAAGTACAAAATTAGTACCACTACGGCTTATGCTTGTGTGTGTCCATGTGTGTATGTAAAAAATATCACTGATTTTTATATGTGCATGCACCCAATAATGCCAGGACACAGACATTATTCTTCTGGGTATCAGTAAAAAATGTACCTAACAAGTAATTAAATTTCAAAAGTAAGACATAAAATATATCACAGAACATTCAGTGCCCCCCACTCACCAGACTGTATAAATGGATATTGGGGGCTCCCTTAATCATCTTTGACTCTGTAGGAACCCCCACAAAAGCTGTTGCTGGTTGAAGAAAAATCAGTTGAAAAAAATTATCACTTTTCTGATTGAGCTGTTTAACTTGAAGAGTGCTGAGATATGACCATTTTAGGATAAAGCTGATAAAAGCCTTTGGTTTCAACCACAGCCATTCTAAAACCAGCCCTGCACAAATGTGTGTGTACAGAAAGCTGCTGTACATTATGGGGGGCTGGGGATTGTCTGGTTATTACAACTTTAATTTTCATTACAGTCAAACCTTAGAGGTGTTCACATGAAGTCGCTTGTGTTTGAGTCGAGGACAGTCTGGTCATTGTTTATTTACTTTTCTCACAGACCTCAGATGTGTAAAAAGAAGATTACTATAGCTTGTGTAGGGGTGGTGTACTGTCTAGGACCAACAAAATAGAATATATTACTGAAATCATTCTCGCAATCATACATCAGGCACATATACATGGGGGTGACTTTGAGGGTTACAGATGAGGAAGCATGCTATGTATATGTATATCAGCTATCACTTGAAATATATGACTAAGGCAATTTAAAGAAAAAAATAAGACTGAAATTCTTTTCTTTTTCGTGATTTTTCTTTAGGCCACCATTGGAGTAAAATGCTGAGAATATGCTCTAAAATGCATCACAGACCATCTGTAACCCTACGGCTTCTTGGGCCTTGGTTATTTGAGTTATTTCCTAAATGACTATTACTGCGCTGTCTTGTTCAGGAAAGGAGTGTTGAAAGGATGCAAGGAAAACTAAAGTTGAACAGCAACAGTGAATTTCTTTCCTTAATCATAATTTTTGTTTAAGCCATTACTGGATGAAATGGTTGTGTAAAAAGAAAAAAAAAAACTTTAAAATGCACTTCAGAGCATATACAAAATTATGGCTTTTTGAAAAAGCTAAGAGTAAGGCAAAATGTGAGAAAATGAAGAAAAAAGTAATGTCCATAGTATGGGAAGCCAAAAAACGGGGGGGGGGTCAGAGGAGAGGACTGGGGGGTGGAGGCTGTTGAAATGGCAGACCTAGTCATCAGTTCATTTAATTCTAGACCTGTACATAGAGTTATTGCAATGTATCACTGTTGCAACTAAATACCAGTAACTGTAAGTGTCTCTTTGTTAGACAGATCAACATAGTGTGGTATATAGGCCTGTTGTAATGTAAGAGCTTGTAGCTACAGGTCTGTCTGTACGTACTACTCCTAAAACTTTGCAGCACAAACTAAAAGGTTTCTTAGGAGGGGTGGCACTGACAGAATGATACTTATACTGGAAGTGCCTAGGGGGCCCCCAACTTGACATTTGCTGGGGGCCCCCAAAATGCTAACACCGGCCCTGCAAACAGGCGGTCCTGATTTAAGGGAGCATCCAGCAATTTAGCTTTAACATAATCAGGCAAAGATTGCTCCTTAAGCCATGCATGCCTTCTGACAGACCCAGTAACAGCAGCCCTGCAAGAGGCCTCTAAAGAATCAAAACCACATTGCAAAGTATGTTTTCCAATTTGTTCAGCAGAATGCATTAAATCCTGTAATTCTTTATTTTCCACACAGTCTGGAATCAACATAATTTTCTGTTTAAGCAACCCAATAACATGTTGCTGATACTTTAACATATGAAACTGGCAGTTTAAAGCCCTAATGGCCAAGGTTGCAGAAGTATAAACCTTCTTACCCCATCTATCCAGCGCCCTGGAGTCTCTATCAGAAGGGGTAGGATTTTTAGCAGTAAAAGCCTTAATGCCCTTGGGCCCCTGTGAAATAGTCTCTGGACCCGCAATAGGATTTTTAAAAAGGAACTTGTGTGACTCAGGGACCCTGTAGTATCTGTCAGGTTTTCTGGGAGCAGGAGGCAAGGAATCAGGGGCCAAACTAGATTCCAAAAAAGCATGATCAACAATGTCTAGTACAGGAGGAATAGCTAGAGGCCTATGCTGAGGTAGGAGTAAGAAATCCCTAAGCCTCTTTTTTGAATCAGAAAAATCCTGGCTTTCCCAGTGGAAATGCTCCCTTAAAGTATGTAAGGTTTCCCCAAAAGAAAAATCTTCTGGAGGGGAAGCTGAGGGAATGGAGTCCTCTGCGTCAGAATCCTTATAAGTAGATAAGGGCAAATCCAGATCATCAGAAGAATTAGAAAAAACAGAATCCTGGTCAGAAGGTTCATAAACAACTTCAGTCCTAGGCCTCTTAGAAGGGGGGCGGGGGTTGGCTACACCAGATTAGAGTTATTAGACCTTTAGCCATTCTTATCATTTGTTTTTTTAGGCATAGAGGCCTAAACATGTGACCTGGGAATTGTTTTTTTAGGCAAAGTTCAAGATTTAGGCCTAAGTGAAGAAGGAGGCGTCGGTTTAATATGCAAGTCCATAGGCCTGAATACACCCTCAGAAGCCGGTACCTGCACAGCGGCTCCGGACCCATCCAAGGTAGAGTCATCCGCGGGTTCCATAGCTGAAGCATCTCACGGCATACCGGACTCTGAATGGGTCTCAGTAGAGGCCTGCGAATCAGAAGTAGTGGGTATCAGGGGCTGCCTGAGTACCGGCGAACTGGGGACTGGCTTAGGAGAAGCATCGTCGGCAGTTTTGGACCTCGGCGGCCTGTCTCTGTCTTTATCTCTGCGTTTTTTTCGGACTCCCGGTAGTCGGATGGCTAACTGATTACATTTCAGGATAATTAAACTGAGAACTGAAACATTTAGAGGCGAAAATATACCAACGACAGATAGTGCGCTGATTAAATAAAGCACAAAACCGACAGCAAGGTACGTTGTGCTCAGGGCTTAGGCAAGGAATACAGTACGAATGAAAATCTTTATGAGGTATTTGCTTTCCACAAGTAATGCAATCATTAACTTTTCGGTAAAGAGGAAGAAAAAGTTTCCCCAAAGGGGTACTTAGCTTTAGTTGAAGACTTCGGTTCTGAAACTCGAAAACGAAAATTTCAGGAGTCGGCCGACTGGCACTTGCGAACTGCTTCTGCTTCGGGCACCGCAAGGCAAGAAAGACTGATGTAATGGCGTCGGCTGCATGTTTTATACCCCTGATGACCTGACGTCATGGAAGAAGGGACAGCAACCGACGTAGGACCCAAGACTTTGTTAATCAGGACGACTGAGGGCTACCTGCAAGCAGATAACCCAAATGTAATGACTGCAACAGTAAAACACGAAGAACATCTATGTCTCTCACCCTTGCCCAGTAGGAGAACCTCTTCCATTTGCTGGAATATAATTTTCTGGTGGAAGCCTTATGAGAAGAGACCAAAATATGTTTAACTGCTGGAGTAAAATTTTGAAGCCTGACTATGTTTGGAACTGGAGCAGCCAATCTGTCAAATTGATGGTCTGGAGAGAAGGATGAAGTGCACCTGACATATGAGTCAGAAGGTCTGGAACTAGGTCCAGAGTCCACAGCTTCTCCTGAAGATGAGGCCAGAGGAAGGGGAACCAAATCTGATGAAGCCAATATGGGGCAATGAGAATTAGCCTGCTTCCCAAGGCTTTGGCATTCTGAATGACTTTGGGAATTATCGGAAAGGGAGGAAAAGCATAGAGTATTCCAGACGGCCAATCATGGACGAGTGTGTCTCTTGGTGTCTCCCCCACTGTGGGGATTAGGGCAAAGTAGCTGCTGCATTTGGTATTCAGGGGTTGCAAACAGGTCACACCAAAGTTGGCCCCAAGTTCGGAAAATCTTGTCCGCTATGCTCTGTTTCAGAGACCACTCGTGAGGCATCAAAATCGCCCTGCTGAGCTTGCCAGCTATCACACTGGAATTCCCCGGGATATGCATTGCTACCAGAAAATGTTGGGAAGAGATTGCCCACTGCCATACTCTCAGTGCTTCTCAACAAAGGGGGTATGACCTGGTTCCTTTGTTGGTTTATGTACCAGACTACCGACATGTTGTCTGACTGGATTGCAATCGTTCCTAGTTGGAGAAAGTCCTGAAGTGCTTGCAATGCCAGAAGCACTGCTCTCATCTCTAGAACAATGATGTGCATCTGAGCCTCGTGTTCTTGCCATGTGCTTTGGACTGTTCTTCCCAGATAATGCTCCCACCCTATCTGAGAAGCGTCTGTGGTCACAGTAGCAACAGGTTGTCATGGAACAAAGGGTCTTCCAATGGTCACATGATCGGACTAAAGACATAATAGAAGATCTCTTTTGCATGAATCTGTTATCCTTATCTGATGGGACATAGGAAGTTCTTGTAGAGAATATTGCACAAACAGAAGCCACTGAAGGATTCTCACGTGCACCCTGGCTAGAGGGACTAGAGTTACGGTTGATGCCATGGTTCCAAGAAGTGTTAGAACTACTTTTGCTTTCACCTTGCTCCTTGGAAGAAGGTTGACTATTTGTTGTCTGAGGACAGAAACTCTATCAGGTGGAAGGTGAGCCATCATAGAAATGGTGTCTAGATCTGCGCCGATGAATGTAATATGTTGACAAGGCAACAAAACAGATTTTTTGAAAATTCACTGTTATGCCTAAATGAGCACAAATTTCCAGTGTAGTGTCCCTGGCCTGTAGAAGTAGATGCTTGGTGGTGGCAGTTAGGAGCCAGTCGTCCAGGTATGCAAACACTTGGAATCTCAGGTGAGCAGTTACTACTGCCATGCATTTGGTGAACACTCTGGGGGCTGTAGTGAGACCAAAGAGCAGAGCTCGAAACTGATAACGACTAGCTCCCAGCTGGAAGCGTAGATGGCTCCTTGATGCTCTGTCCATTTTTATATGATAGTACGTCTATTGAGCACATCCAATTGTCTTTCCCTAAAAATGGAAGAATTGACTGCAGTGTCACCATTTGGAACTTGGACTTCTTTACAGATTCATTTAACTTGCTGAGATCCAAAATGGGTCTCCAGTCCCCTGTTCTTTTTGGTACTAAAAAGAATCTTGAGTAAGTTCCAAATCCTACTTGGTCTGCGGGGCCTTCTTGGATGACTCTTTGTTTAGCAACTCTTGGACTGGTATGGTTGCTTGTTCCCTCTGACTGGGTGGAACATCTGGGATTCTTCTGATCTGTGGAACGGGCTGGCAAAAGGGAATGGAATAACCTCTGGATAGTATACTTTGTACCCACTTGTCTCTTGTGATATATCGCCAGGCTTTTGGGTATAAAGTTAATCGCCTCCAGAGAAGAGCAGGCGGGCCTGCTTTCAGGAGCACTGATAGGGTTGTCCGCAAAAGGAATAGCGGTCACCCCAGTTTTGCGGGGCCCCCCCCTGCCACGTGGGCGACGTCTACTATTATTGCCTCCCTCTCTGCCCCTGGGGAAGGGTTCACCTCATGCGCCTTGAAAAACTCCCTGGGATCTTTTGAAGCACATTTTTCCACTCTTCTGGCCTTTAAGGTAAGGTCTTGAAGGTACAGAAAAATGTACTCCAACGGCGGACAGGGTTTTTACTTCCTGCTCGCATCTGGTGAGTGTGTCCTTGACTTTTGGTCCAAAGAGTAAGAAACCATCAAAAGAGGCATTGTTAAAGGCAGACTTGAAAGGTTCTGCAAAATTGCACAAATGCATCCAGGAGTGTCTCCTAAGGGAAACTCCTGAACCCGCAGCTCTACTCACTCCATCGTCTGTATAGGAGATCAGTCTCATGGAGGAGTTGACTATGGATTTAAGGTGGATAGCTAAGAGGTCACTTTTTCTGAGGCCCCCGCAGCTAATGAACCTTGTAGAGTATCTCCTAACTCCTTCATCTTTGAAGTCTTGTAAAATGTGTGAGGTAGTTCAGCGATCTGAGGGTGAAAGTTGCTGACAAGAAAACTCACTTCCCATATCTGTTCATCATTCAAGAATCCTTATTCGGCGGATAGACCGACAAGGACATCTCAGAGAGTTCCTTCTTGGTTGGTGGCTGTTGCCAGCACCATAGCATCCACAGGTACACCTTTTGAGAGACAATCCTTATCCAAAGGAGCTGACAGGAACTTATTTGGCCTCCAAGGGACTGGCTCAATAGTGTCTGGTGACTCCCACGCCTTTCGACTAACCAAATCCATAAGCTCATCAAAAGGTGGAGACACTCAGGAGGCTGAAGGTTGAGATCCAAAGGCCTTCAGACACATTGACTCCTCATCAGAAGGGTTAATGGTCTTCCAGCCACCTCTCTGTTTCAGGATCTCTAGGATATCTGAGAAAGAGATATCTTCAGAGGGTGACCGTGGGGACCCTTCTGCTTCCTCGAGGTCAGTGTCAGAAGTGATGGACTCATCAGGGGAGTCTATATGCTTCCTCTTGCATTTTCTCATCCGACGGGGCTCCTTAGACGGGTAGTCTGAGGAGGTCTCGGAAGAGTGGGGCTTGCCCGATGGGGTTTCCTGAGGCCCTGAATCTCTGCTGTCCTGTGGATGGGATGGTGCCGAAGCAGACGCCGATTCTTGAGGGGGAAGAATGCCAGTATCCTTGAGTAGAGCTGTAGGAGGGGACTGCACACTCCTCATCACCTCAAAGGCCAATCCCCCGGTTCCAAGGACACCTCCACTTCAGAGGAAACATAGGAAATCCCCGGCCCCAAGGCGACTGGCTCCGAAGCCGATGTAGGAGCCGAGCTCACCCATGCCGACACACCGAAGGGTAGGCTCGGAACCGAAGAGACTCGGCTCCACGACCCCCCGGAGCCGACTGGAGAACTATAGCTCCTGACACTCCAGACGGCACTGATAGTGCTGGAGCAGGCACTAGTTCTGAAGAGTCCCGAAGGGCTCTTGAAACTGAAGGATCTACCACAAGAGGTATCTGGCATTCTGACTCCGAAGATCCAGCTTGGCTCGGAGGAGTAATAGTGGATGTAGTCGTCTTGGAGGGCTCCGAGACCATTCGGGTCGGAGCCGAAAACAATTTAGCCAGTGCCGTTGACTTCAAAAGCCTGCACATCACCCTATCCACGTCATCATATGATAAGTTCCTAGAGGACCTGGATGAGAGTGTAGGGGATCAAGACCTTTGAAGGATAGGGGATGTATGAGATACCAGTTTTAATTCAATGGACCCGCTCCAAGAAGTAGACTCTGTTGGTTCCGAAATCTTTGGAACTGATGAGCTTGACTTGTCTGCACCAATTGTCTCCCTCGGTTCTGAAAGGGGTGGAGTTGAGGAGATAGATTTTTCAGTCAGTTTAGGTATTTTCTTTGGAGGCTCTGAATGAGCCGAGGAAGAGGATGAAGAGGAAGGTGTCAACATTTGTCACTAGAAGTTGGAGAAGTTTGTAAAGCTTCATCAAAAGCAGGCTTTATTAAACCTCTTAAAATCAATTTGTTTTTCCTCTCATGTAACACTCGAGAGCTGAAGGAGTGACAAAATCTGCAAGATTCCTGAAGGTGTACAACCCCTAAGCAGTACAGGCACACACTGTGCCCATCAGTTATAGACATTTATTGCAAGCATTGTTGGCCTTTCCTGAACCCAGAGGGCTTGGGTTCCTTATCTCTGGACTCTTTAGACATGTTGTACAGTAAGAAATTGGAACTGTAATAAGAAGTACTGACACTAAAAATGACCCTAAGACAAACACAGCAAGAACCAGTACAGGGAAAAAACACAGCACTACCCTCTAAGTTAAATGGGCGCTAGGCCCTCGAACTTAAATGGACGTAGCTGAGCTGACCAGAAACACACGACACAAACCCTCAAACTAAAACGGGTTTACTTTTAGCTCTCTAACTCATATGAGCTAAAAGGAAAACACAAATTACCACAAGACTGACAGGGATAGGGCAGGCCTAGTGGAAAAAACAACGGCCAATAAACAATAACACAACAGGTGATAAACAAAGTACACCAAATACTTATAGGAAGGATAAAGTGCCTAAACTAGGACCTATAGCAACTCTAATATTAAGATTTTGTCAAAAACCAACTATCAATAATAAAATTGAAAAACACTTGGCCATGGCCAAGGAGAGAGCATCCAAACTCGTCAAGCGGCAAACAGGATCTGGGGATTACTCCAATGCATGATGGGATAGGTATTCAGCCATGAGCCAAGTGAAAGACTTCGAGCTAGTGTATTGGCTGAGTTGGAGCAGAGTATCAGCTCAGAACCCATCCAGTAAGAAAGAAGGCGAGAAGGACAACATAATATTATTAGTTTAAGGGTGTGCATACTTATGCAACCAGCTTATGGTACATTTTTTATTTTTTATATTTTTTCCTCTAACAGATTTGTTTGTTTTTCAATTGAATTGTACAGTTTACAGGTCACATTAAAGGTTGGAAAAGTTTTGAAATGGTTTATTGAGGTCTCATTTTTTTATATCACAAAAATCTGGCATTTTAACAGGGATGTGTACACTTTTTATATCCATTGCATATATACCAATGTAATCCTCTTTCTTTGGCAACAGCCCCTTCCTGCCACAAATCTGTCATTACTTTATAATTTTTCATTTCTGCCACTATTGGAGCCCCTTTAGTAAATCAATATTATTACTCCCCTTTTACTTTGTCACTGATATTCTGCTGAATTCCATCATGAAATCCTTTCTTTGTCAAATTCACATGCTCATTTATACAGAAATGCGTCTCTGGCACCATTGCTATTTGCACCTTATACTTCTTAATATAATTCAATACACTCTGCTTTCTGCTTATACATGTAAGGCCATTTGCATTCCATGATAATTTGGACAGAACAGCCATCATGATAGAAAGTTATTATTCCCACCTATTTACAGATGGCAGTTCTTTTGAATGTGTATTTCCAACTTTCTGGCTTAGCAGAAGACAAAAATATAGAAACCAGTAAATGCAAAAAGTTATAAATCCACGGTGAGAGCGAAGTACCAACCTGGAAACTAAAAATGAAGTCTGAAGAGTTTATTGTATAACACCATACCACACCAAAATTTTTTCAAGCGCTTTCGCTCTGCTAATACTGAGCTTTATCAAGATAAATCCATTAAAATTCCAACCTTATTTAAATAAAAAATGTATGAATCATGTGATCAATTAAACTAATTAGATCAAAATGTTAGAATAAGTGCTTAAAGTTGCACCAACCTATTAATGCACTTTATCATTGACCAAACTTGATGGATAAAATAAAAATATGTACATAATAATCTTTTTTAAATATTGAATATATAAAACCATAAAATAATGCTTTTACATCATAAATGTGTACATCTTAAAACACATATCACATAAAAAATAATAATGATAATTATGTGTGTATCAATTCAAAACCATGCATTCATAAAATACAATAAAATACAATAAATAGTAAACAGCTTTAAAATTATAATTATAATTTGGCCCTTCTTAATTTCAAAACACTACTCAAATTCACACTATCATTCAACCCGGGCCATTTACCAGCATTTAATTTTAGCTGCCATAACAATTCTTTAAATTCTAATTTGGATTCCCAGTCACCTCCCCTATTGTCAGGTATAATTTGCTGTAAAACAAAGAACTTAATTTCCATATTAGGACAAACCAGCGAATGCTTATAAAAAGCATTGGATTCTTTTTTCTTAGTAACATCATAAAAGTGTTCATAGATTCTACGTCTGAGTGTCCTTTCCGTTTTTCCTACGTAGAAACTGTGGCATTTTGTACAAGAACCCAAATAAACCACATACTTTGCATTACAATTAAAATAACCATTAGTTTGACAAATATTTTCTTGATGGGATGTATACAGTATCATTATTAATGATAGCTTTACATTGTTTACACATCCCACACTTGAAAGTTCCCTTTTTTAGCCCATAAAGGGTGTACCTGTCATCTGTTTTCTTTCAAATATTTCTTTCATGTTAGTGTCCCTACGTCTAACAAATTTTGGGTGGTCAAGAATTACCCATCTTAGTTCTTCGTGTAATGTAAGAACCGGACAATATTTAAGTATTACTTCTTCTATTAAGCCTGAATTATTAGAATATGTATGAATATAATTAGTCTGATCGGTGTTGTAAATGTCAGTGTCAACCTTTCTTGCATCCATAGCCATCATTCCTAATAAAGGAGGATATTTGTCATTCCTATATGTAGTTATCTCCAAGGCCAAAACATTAATCAATGAAATAGGATAACCTCTTTCAATAAATCTCTCCTTCAAAAAAGTAACCTCTTCAAGAAAATAATCCAAAGTACTGGACATTCTGGATGCACGTATGAATTGCCCCTTAACAATTCCTTTTTTTTGGAAAAAAGGATGACTACTTTCAAAGTGCAGAAAGGAATTCGAATATGTGGGCTTTCTATAAATTTTGGAAGCAAAAGTGCTATTGTCCACATCTTTAACAAGGGTTACATCCAAATAATTTAAAGTATTTTCACTAACTGTATGTGTAAGGGCTAGAAAGGATGTAGTTGAATTAATGTAATGAATAAAGTCATGAAAAACATTTAATGTTCCACACCACAAAAGACAAATGTCATCCAGATATATGACATAGTGCTTTATATGTTTTGCCCAATCTGTGTTGAAAATAAAGGTTTGCTCCCATTTATGTAGTACAATACTGGCGTACAAAGAAGCACGGGAGGCACCCATTGCCACTCCTGTTTTTTGCCTGTATATTTCTCCATTAAAGCAAATAAAATTATTCTTTAAAACCATTTCCATAAATTCCACCAATATATTAGTGACATTTGCATTTAAATTTGCTTCATTCACTATCACTTCATTAAACCATTCTAAACCCACAGAATGGGGTATACTGGGAAAAAGCTGTACTATATCAATGGTTACCATAAGTAGATCTGGGTGATAAAGGTCTGGCCTTATACCCCTTAAAAAGTCCCAAGAGTCTTTACATAAATACCTTAGGGAAGCAACAAATTGCTTTAGCATGTGCTCTATATATTTACCCAGGGGTTCAGTAATGCCTCCTTGACCGGAAACAATTGGTCTAAATTTCAAAGGGTTCAACCCTTTGTGCGTTTTCGGAATGCCGAAAATCACTGGGTTCTTGGTTTGGCAACCAACAAATAATTATATAATTTCTCATTTATAGCTCCTTGCAATAAATGGTCCATTAATAAATAGTTAATTTTAGCATAAGCTATATGTAACTCATTCTTTGAAATTAAATCATACTGTTCAGAATCCTGCAACATGCAGTGAATGTACATATCATAATCTGTTGTGTACATTAAAACCAAACTACCCCCTTTGTCCGGCTTCATCACCCTACACTTTTCCTCCTTAAGAAATTTTTATCAAATTTACTTCTCCCTGACTTAAATTAGATGTAACCATAGCTGATTTTCTATTATCTAACACCCTTATGTCCCTCTCAACCAGTTCCTCAAACACTTTTATAGAGGGATGTGTAGGGGGGTTAAAAGTGCTTTTTTCTAGAAAGTGTACTATCAGGACAAGGTTGACCTTTAAAATGAAAAGCCAAATTTAAATGTCTAACAAATAGTTTAAGATCGACTAATTCCGTTTCTAATTTAAAGGAGCGTGCTGGAACATAATGCAGACCTCTTGTGAACAAGTCAAAATATTCATTCTTGACTTCTATATCAGTGTAATTGTAGACAGAGAAATTGTTCCTTTTAACTATAGTATAGTTTGTATTAATAAATGAATCTTCGGACACACCAAAAGAAATTTCAGATTCCATAAAAGTAACTATTTGTTCCACCTCCGCTGCTGAAATCTCATCCCCCTCCCCCCAGACCTGTCTGGGGGAAATGAAAAATCCATTTATACAATAAACTCTTCAGACTTAATTTTTAGTTTCCAGGCTGGTACTTCACTCTCACCGTGGATTTATAACTTTCTGGCTTACATACACACGCTACTGCTTGGCAGGCTGATCTTTAAGTAGTTGATACTTCTCATCTCCATTTGGCTCTATGTCACATTTTCAAGACATTTTGCTTCAATGAATACACTCAAATAAAAAAAAAAAATTAAATACATTTTTAGAACTTGAACTTAAATTTTTAGAACTCTGAAGTCCAGGCCAACACGAAGGGACTCTGGCTGACAACGTTCGCAGACAATTGCAAGTTGGGAGCCATAATCAACTCCCCAAGTGATGATGACATCCTACAGAAAGGCCTCACTGAGACCAATGACTGGTATCAGAACCATGGCCTTAAGCTCAATGCCAAAAAATGTGTCGTCATCCCCTTTGGGAAAAACCTGGTTCCCTTGAATTACCACATCGATGGTAGTCCACTGAACATGGAAGGCATCATAAGAGATCTGGGAACACAGGTTGACAGCAACCTCTCTTTTGACCACCACATTGCCACTGTGGTCAGAACATCCTTCTATGTGGCACATCTCATTACTAAGGGTTTTGCATCCAGGAAGAAAGAAGTTATTGTTTCCCTCTACTCTTCCCTCATTAGGCCAATCTTCGAGTACAATGCTCCATTTGGCATGTACCTCACTAGACACCTACAACAACATGAGAGGCCACAAAAATACCTCATAAAGAGGATCTTAGACCTTAAAAACTTGTCCTATATGGACAGACGCAAAAAAACTCCAACTATTCTCTGTCTCATATCGCCTACTTAAGAAGCGATCTCTGCTTGACTTACAAAGCCATGTCTGACCCAGCTCTGTTAGAAATGCTAAATCTAAAGAAATCTCAATCCCTCCGCACTACACGCTCCAGAGACTTCAACCTCATTACCACAATCAACAGAACAAGCTGGAGGGACAGGTTCATGACCCAGATACTGCCCATGCTATGGAACAGACTTCCAATACATGTCAAGCGGAGTGCCTCAATGGCCCTCTTCAAGAGAAATCTTGATGAGTGGATGGGAAACAGAAAATTCACCCGGGGGATCACTCCAGTGGCTCTACTTGACAGAGACACTGGGAAGTAAGGTCGCATGGCACAATGCCAGGGTAATCCTATGGGCTAGGCTTGTAAAGGCTCCAGGGCCATTAGCCTAGTACACACCTATGAACTCCACATCCACTTACAGTTTAAAATAAAGACACAGAACTATGTACATTTTCAACAAATTAAGTTTATCCCTCCAGACGGTAGCAGTTGTCCAAATCAATGGCTACAGCCATAGAAACTATTTGATCTAAAATTAAGATTATCCGTGGTAAAGTGCATGTTATAGCCTGTGCTCCCACTTACACTAATTCCTATCTGTTCTTCTGTTATCTCTGTTCTCCTCCCAGATATGAAAAACAGCTTGCATGCTTTCAGTAAACATTAACTTTTAGCGCACACACACACACACACACACACACACACACACACACACACACACACACACACTGTATGAAAACAATGATAAATACAACTATGGTTTGTTCTATTAATGTATGTGTACCTATGTCACTGTTGTAAATGCAATTTAATTGAACACAGAAAACAGCCAGTATGTACATACATAACAGGGTTTTGCTGTCTTCACAAACTGTCATTTAAGCAACTACAAAATGGCAGGTGTGGCTGTTTAAATGTATGCTGAGAATGTTTGTGCTTTCAGCCAGGGAGTGATCTGCATCTCGTCAAACAAACTGATCACACCCCTTAACTACATGTGCCCATGACAGCCCTTGCTGCAGTTCTACAAAACATCATGACAACTTCTCCAGAGTCTGATAAAAACTGGTAACCTGGAATAATACAGTAAATAAAATCTTCACCCATCACTGTAGTGAAACTTACCTTGGTGTTGTTTTCTCTATGCATCATCCAGTTATAACTTAGTGCCCAGAAAATCTTAGGCCCTTTGTATTTCTTCATTTCTGCTTTTTTCCAATAGACTATGTCATTTTCCCCTATACTAATCTTGTGTTCTTTGTGAAATAATGTCTCAACCAACACACACAGAAATGTCCACATTTTCTGTCATTTTCACTGCTACTCACCACTTAATTTTTTTACATCCTATGGCTTCATCTTGCTGCAGCAAATAAAGTATTATAAAGCGCTTACACAGCTATACTGAAACTTGTTTCCACAGCTTTTTCGGCTGAAGGAATCTCTACATGAAAACCATCAGCTGGAGACAATGCTACATAAACAAATGTGTAAGTGCTCTTATTTTCAGCCACTGAAGTGCTGCAGTTATCCACCTAACTATAAAATAAAATAAAATGAAGAACTGACAATATAAAATGACAAAAGTTCACTGAAGCTGCCTTATCAGGTCTATATCAACCATGAATGAACAGCAGACTTGCTAGACCCACACCTGATGAAGACAGGTACTGAAATATGCCAGGAACTATACCTCTGCATGTATTACAGACCTGCATTTAGCCACTTTGTCTAGAATAAGACTTAAATATATAATAAAAAAAAACTTCTTATGAGCTTACATTAAGCACAAAATCAGTATCACTAAAATAAGAATGGTGCATTGATCAGAAATGCTGCCTCATAGTCCCTGGTTTTCTGGTTTGACTGCAGGATGGGCTGCACACTGTGTTGAGCCTGAACATAATCTCCATGTCTGCCAGGTTTTATATGAAAATAAGAATTCCCCTCCCACATTCCAGAAATATAAAGTCACGCCAATATAAGTGAACTGGCAATCTTTTAAGTGCCGAAGAGGTGTGTGTGTGTTTTCAAATAATGTGACCCTGAGTTGGGTTGAAATCACATCCAGGACACCCTATGCCATTGCTTGCCACGACAGGATCAGCTCCCATATGACTATAAACAGAAAAGCATATCTCAGAAAATGAGCGAATTAATGACATTTTCCAGAGACAATCTAATAAATTAGAAGTTATATACTTACTATAACTTGCCATCTGTGTTGTCCATGTTCATTCTTCCTCATGAATAGGTCGAGGATCCAATCCTTGGATCCAACTCGGCCGCATAAACAAGACTTCAGATCCAAATCTTGAGCTCCTCCCTCTGGCCATAATGCTCTAGCCATCTCTAACTCCTCAGGATCAAGTTTGCTGCATTACTGTCCACTGTGCTAGACCGACCGACACAAGAAAAGACTGGTGCTCAAACCATAAACATTAGGGTTCCCATATAATCCAAAGAACCTTCTACAAGTGACAAGGCCAGGCAATGGCTGGACAGGAAGGTGAGGAAGAATGAAAATGGACAACACAGACGTTAAGTTATGGTAAGTATGTAACTTCGAAATCTGATGTCCTTTTCATTCTTCCTCACGAACTGGTCAGAGTCCCCAGCTACACAACTCTCGGGCAGCCCTCAAGAAAGGACATGCCAGAGTACTGTCGAATCAAAAGATCTGCTTCTGGAGACAATGTGTAATGTGTAACTAAGGTATGAGTCTTTGACCAAGTGGTACTGTACAAATATCATCAATGGAAGTTCATGAGGAAAAACAGATGACATAGCTATAGTTCTAGTGGAATGTGCTCTAGGAGGACAAGGCAACTTCACCCCCCCCCCCTTTTTTTTTTGAATAAATCTGCAAATCACAATCAGTAATTTATATGTTCGGAGTAATTTGGAAACTGCCTGACCAAAGCAGTAAGGGAAAAAAATGATACAACCAGCTATTTAGATTTTCTGCAATGTCTTGTTCTGAGAAGATAACAATGCAACTGTCTGCAAAGACCAAGAAGGTGAAACATAAATTTGCATTTATTCATAGAATTTAGAAAGAAAAACTGGCAACTATATGGAAAGATTGATGTTCCTGGGTTCGTATGTGTTTACTAGGCTAACGACCACAAGGGCCTTTTTAGGCCTAGCCATGCATCCCAAATCTCTGACAAGTTCTGATTTGTTAGTTTTCATAGGCACGTTATGTCAAAAATGATGGGTTGGTCCTTAGAGGAAACTCTGTCCATACAGAAAATAATGTAAGAATGCTTAGCTGATGAGGCCTGGAGCTCAGCAATTCTCTTAGCTGAAGAGATAACTACCAAAAAGATAGTTTTCCAAGAATGAATCTTCATATTTTATAATCCACCAGTTTAAAGGGTATCTGAAAAACTCTGAGGGACCATAGTCAGATCCCAAGGATGAGAGGGATCCTTTAATGTAGGTTAGTGGAGGAAACCTGTTATCAAGAAAGGCTGACATAACCTGGAAGATGCCAGAGAGAATGATTCATTTCCTGAGTGGAAGTTGGAATGACTACCACTAGAAGTTTAATATTAAAAAAAGCTAGCCCATTCCTTAAAACGGTTAGTGATAAAGGGAAAAATGACCCAATAGGTGCTGAAAAAGGGTTCAATATCCTGCTTGGAAGCCCCTACACAGACTCTTTTCCAATAACTTTCTAGATTGTCTTGGTGGGGGTCCTTTGCGAGGCCAAGGTAAGCTCACGCACCAGGGAAGAGAGGTTGAACCATCTGACTATTACTGGAAGGGGAGAAACCAGCAGTTAACCCCGTGGGTGAGAAGTGTAGAATGTTGAAATTCCAATGGGTGAAACATAAAATACTGAGTGGGCTCCAGTATCCATGAAAGGTATCTCAAGTGGGACCATGTTAAGGGGGACCCATAACTGTCGAGGCCAGAAAGGGGTAGTGAGGATGGTAGGGCTCTTCAGCCTGCTTGCTTTCTGTAAGAACTTAGGGATCAGAGGTACAGAAGGGTGAGCAAACTTGAGACTCCAAGTCCCATAGTAAAAACAGAGCAGCTCACGGAGATGTCTACCAGGGGGAGGGGGAGAATCAGACAGAAAATACATGTGAACTTTGTGGTTGAGGGGCGAAGCAAATCAGGCACAGCAAGAATGACCCTACTGGTTGGAAATCATGATCGCTGCTAACTGATTAAGAAAAACGGTCGATGCATTCAAAAAGATGAGCTGAACATGCCTGCAGGTGTGCTGGATTTCCCCTGGGATGTACTTTGTAACAAGCAACGGTCTGAGGAGATAGCCCATTTCCAGACTCTCATGGCTTCTCTGCACAGTGGTTAAAATCTGGATCTTTCTGTTCATTGAAGTACCAGACTACTGAAACAATGAACTGTAAAAATTCTTAGAGGGAGAAAAATCCTGAAAAGTCTACAACTCTAAGGTACAAGCCACATCTCTAGTATGTTACTATGTTATTTGGTCTCCAGAGGGGACCACATGCCTTAGACCATCTTTGCAAGCAGAGTCCCTACACTCTAGATGGGAAGGGTACGTGGTCACTGTGGTGACTGCAGGCGAGCTAACTGGTTTGTCCACGAACAGACCATCAGGCTGAATCAGTCAGTGAATATAGCATTTACGGATAGGGGTAAAGTTTATGGCAAACAAAAGGGTTGTTAGAGAATGGATCACTGTACTGCCAATATCCACTGAAGGATTTGTATCGAGAAACAGGCAGGAGGGACTAGAAGTACATCGGCTGACACAGATACCAGAACTAGGAGCACTAATCCCACTGAAGAAGATGGGAGAAACAGCACAGCCCGCACTTGACACCTCAAAGAAAGAAAGCGATGGAGATGTAAGGAACCCACCTGAGTTGAAGTACTGAAGAGAGTCCTTATAACATCCAGGGTGCATAATGGGCTAAGTGCTACTTGACATGTTTCCTGGAGATGTCTAAACTATTGGAGACGTGGAGCATGTAGCCCTTGGCTTGTAGAAGGTGATGCTTAAATGAGGGGGTGAGTAACAGATCGCCCATATATGGGGACACTTGGAATTTTTGGAGTCTCAAGTGAGGTATTATGACTGCCATGCATTTGATAAACGTCCTGGAGGGGATCTGCAGTGAGTCCAAAGGGTAGCACTCTGAATAGGTAAGGAGTGGCTCCCAGTAGACAGAGCAGATGTCTTCTGGATCACCTGTCGATTTTTATGTGAAGGAATGCATCATACAGAACACATATAGTCATCCTTGTGCAGAACAGCCTAGATGGACTGAACTGTGACCTTTCAGAACTTCACCTTTTGTACAAACTGGTTGGATGATGCCTTTTGGTTATGACTCATTCTTGAAGCATCTTTGGTATTTCTTAAACTGTATCTTCCATCTGACTAGATGTACCATCAGGAAGTTTCTTCTTCTGAGTAGGGGAAGGGATGTGAGAAACTACAGATATGATGATAAGCACCCAAGAATTTCTTTGTGATATCTGTTCAGCCATCTGGGTGCAAACAGAAATGACCCCTAACTGTCCCAAGAGGTGGAGTCAGGTAACGCTTCAGGGGCGCTAATAGGGCCTATCAAAGAAGAGGATTGGGAGACCCTGATTCTGCAGTCCCTGGCTGCCTGTAGGACTATGTCTACTGTTGAAATTTCCTCCTCAGCTTCTGGAGGAAATTCCCCTACACGAATCCTGAAAAAATCTGCAAGACTTTCAGAGCTATCTTCTTTTCTAGAAAAAGGGCCACTGTGGGTTAGAAAAACTACATATCTATGGCAGACAGGGCACTCCCCTTAGTTCACTGTGGGTAAGCATATCTTTAATCGATGACCTGAACAATTAAGAGCTATAAGGGGGAGATCGATAAGGGAAATCTTGAAGGGTTCCACATCATAGCATGCTGCATCCAGGCATGTCTCCTAATGAGTACGCCTGAACTGGCTGGTTGAGGGGCACTTTCCGCTGTACGGGGTTCAGCCTTACCGGGACAATGGGCAGATGAGTGAGCAGATACAAGGAAGCCTATCCCTCCGCAGTCACAGAAAAACAGGGAGAGTACTGAAAGTTTCTTATCATGACTCTCTGTAGGTCTAGTGAAGTATGCAAGCAGTAAAAGACCTTAGCTCAATAGCAGCTTAGGTAAACACTCACTTTCTAAATCTGTCCATCACTCTAGATTCCCTGTGTGATGGATGGACAGAGTAGCTTTGTTTACCTTGCTCCTTCTTAGTTGCTTATGCCTTCACTATAGCATCAACCAAGCTCTCATGCTCAATTGGGTCTAATGGAATGAGACATCAACATGCGGAAGCCTGGGGATCCTAATTCTCTTCCGTGAGAGACTTCATGGGGGTTTGAGTGTCTCCTCTTATACACACTCTGCCGAAGGGTTTCTTTCTCATAGGGAGTTCAAGAGAGGTTTTGGAAGATAGGGGAAATTCCCCCCAGAAAAAAAAACTATCCAGTAGTAGCTGGTGGAACAGGTGGATAAGGAACAGAGATAAGAGAGGACAGTTCTTTAAGCATCAAATCCTTGCTATCAAATTGGAAATGATGGTCCAGAGAGAAACCTCTCTTGGGATATTGTATCACGGAACATACAAATTAGAAGCAGCAGTCGCATTCGTGACTGCATGACAGGGCAAGGCTGGCAAGACCCCCATCTGGGTCTAAGCCCCAAACATAGTCTATAGCATGACTTCTGTCTGTCGGATCGAAAGGTTAGGCTTAGGTCAGCATAGGAGCCCAAGCTGTAGGATCCTAGGAGGACTTAGGATCCAAAGGATGTTTTAAAGGCCTCGGATCCAAAGTGTCGGGATCTGAAATCTTTCTAGTTCTCTCTGCAGCAAGCTGAAGGCTTTGGATGTTGTGAAAAGGGAACAGCTGACCCTTTCAGATCTGAGAGAGAGTCAGAATCCAAAGGAGGTTCTAGACGCTTCAGATCCAGAGTGTTTGGATCTGAAATCTTTCTGGTTTTGTACAGTATGACTTAAGTCTGTTGGATCCAAACGGTTAGGATCTGATGAAGAGGTAAAAGTCAAACCTTTAGGATCTGAGGGGGGACTTAGGGTCCAAAGGAGGCTCTAAATACTTGGATTCCAAGATTGCTGGATCCTAAGGTTTTCTGGTTCTCTGGAGTAAGATTTCAGTCTGTTGGATCTGAAGAAGTGACAGATCTGATATCAGTTATCATTCCGTCCTCAACTGATGGGTTCATATCTGAGCCCTTGGATCCAACTCAGCAGTTGTAAAAGCTTGTGGCAACCTTGAACTCTCGAGCTCCTTACCCAGAATGCACCACCTCAGATCTCGTTTGCCACTTCTTGTGAAAAGACGTAGTTAGTTGTTCTCTTGAGCTTGGGTGATAAGTAACCAATTTAAAAAATTAAATTTATCTCTTCTTTCTTATAATCATTTGTAGACTAAGTTATTCTGTCTATTTTTCTCCCTTACCCTTCCAGAAACTCTCTGCTTTTTTCCCTCCCTTTACCATTCGTGGTATTTTCTGTTGTTATTATTGTTAGCAACTTCTCTCTTCTATGATTATCGTAGTCTTTAGTATAATTGTTGGTACTTTCATCTTTCACTTTCTCTCTTCTGTTTAAAAGAAAAAAAAAGTCTTTGTGTTAAAGACTGTATTTCTGTGGGCATTTCTGCCTTAGTAATTGTTGTGGTTGTGCTGATTCTTCCCTTTTGTGGTGATGGCTGACAAAGACGAGAACTTGGCTGGGTTAAAAAAATGTGGGAAATGCAGTGAGAAGATTCCTATGTCTGACTCGCACACCTTCTGTGCTTTTTGCTGGGGACCTTTCCACCACCAGGAGAATTACGTTACTTGCACACTTTCAACCCTAGGGTGTTGGTAGAGTGCAGAAACAAACTTATTGCAAAGGGACTTTTGCCTTCTTCCTTTGACAAAGCTATATCTGGAGCTTCCAAAGAGAAACCTAAAAGACAGCTGTTATTTCTCCAAGCAGTTCTTCAGTATTCTCAAGTCTTCAGAAAAGTCAATAAAAAGAACTTCTTCGGATCCTATTGTATTTTTGGATCATTTGAAGAACAGACAAAAAAATCATCAGATCTAACTCTTTTGTCGGATTCTACTAAGCCCAAATTCAAGTCTTTCGATTTAATGGCCTCTTTGGATCCAAAGTCTCTGACAAACAAAGATTCGTTGGATCTGAAGACCTTGGATCAGATATCTATTCTGCCTAGGATATGGTACTCTCCTTCAGGGGAACCGGTTCCATCCAGAGTGCTGTCTCCCTTTTTAGAAGGATCAAAGTCCCATCAGCGCTATCCACCCATTCATCTAGTAGTCTCACTGAAGAAGAGGTAGAGAGGCTTGTAAGATTGATTCTCTCGGCACACAGCCAGTCTGCCCCTTCCTTGGCTCCTACCCCATCGGTTCGGGAAGCCCATGCATCCAATACTCCTCTTCTACCGATTCCTCATTTGACTCCTATCTAGGTTTCAGAGCCTTTGGATAAGAATCGTCCAGCATCACCTCTTTCGGATTGGAGGAGCTCTTCAATTCAATCAGATCTGGAGAGCTCTCAGAGCTGATTCTACCCCATCGGGTCTGAGGTGCTGCAGCCTACTCTGATGCTTTCGGAGTAGTCTCTGTATCTCAGTGCCTTGGCGATAGTCAGTGCCGGTCCATGGGCGACTGTCCTCAGGGCAGGGCAAAACTACGGATCAGAGGCTTGGCCTTTTGTATCTGTGTCCTTATCCTTCTCCAGGATGGTCTGCCTTTAAGGTTTTGGAGAGAGCTCTGTCTGGACCTCAGACCCAGGTGATGCCTCCCCCTTCGGAACCTATGTCCTCTTCTGTTCCACTTCTGCGCCTAGAGTCACAGCTATCCTCTTTACAGGGACAGCCGATATTAAAACCCCAGGCTTCCTGAAAGGGTATCCTCTCCTCTTCTGATACCTCCCTGGAGTACCCCACCAAGGAGGCCCCTAAGAAGAGGACATGCAGAAGGAAGAATATCAATTCCCCTGAATCAGTCACAAAGGACACAGATTTTGACGGGAGGAAGGGTCTCCGAGGTCACCTCCTGAGGATGTTTCATTCAGAGAGATCCTTGAAATCCTGAAACAGAGCGGTGGCTGGAAGCCCAGTAACCCTTCGCCCAAGGAATCTGTACTACTAGAGGCTTTTAGTACAGGCTTGTCTACTACCTGGGGGGTCCTGCATGCTGAACAGCTTCTGGAGTTGATCTAGCAGCAGGCATGGAAGGAACCTGACTTCATTGAGCCCATTCTCAAGAAGTCAGATAAAATTATGACCCCTCCAGAGTCTAAACAGTTTTGGCTAAAATGTTCCCCTGTTGATGCCATTGTCATGGCACTGGCCACTAGAAAGGAACTTGCTGATGGAAGTACCTCTGTCCATCCTCCTTACAAGGAGTTGCCTGCAATGGACAGACTATGGAAGCGTGTCTATGCTTCAGCGACCTTTGCTTTAAGGTCTCTGAATTACTTGGCACATTTTACTAGGCTTCAAAGGGATCTGATGCTCTCTTTCACAGCACCTCTCTTTTTGGCCCCAAAGTAAAAGATACGTTGTCCAGGTGTGAGAAGGATGGAAAGGCCCTTTCCTGCTGTCGGCGTATGTTTTTCCACACCTCCCCCCCATATATCCATTTCGGGGAACTATCGAGGTGGTGGAAAGATGTGGTTCAGAAAATCACAAGATTCTTTCCAGGATACACGTGAAGAAACTTCTCCAAGAGGCAGAGGGGAAAGTTCAAATGGTAGACACTGCCCTCACGGCAAAGGATGCCTGCAACATCAGGGGTCCAAAGAAGCTTTCTTTGGGAAACCCTTCCCGACTGCCCCACTCTGGAGACAATTGGGGTCATTAGTCCCTTCACCAGAGAGCCTGGCTACAAATAACAAAAGACACTTGAGTGCAAAGGACTGTATCCAGAGGTTATATAATTCCATTTTCCCTTTGTCTGCTAAATTCCAGGAAAATCCCCAATGTTCCACCCAGTCACAGGGAACAAGCAGCAATTAAAATACAAAAGCTGCTGAACCCTCACTGAGACAGATACCTGGTGTCAGAGGCATGGCCTCAACCTCAATGCTAAAAAGTGCACTATCATCACCTTTGGTATAAACTCTGTACCCATGAACAACCACATAAACGGCAGTCTACTTAACGCCAAATGTGTGATACAAGACCTTGGGACACAGGTGGACAGTAGTCTCTCCTTTGATAATCACATCACCACAGTAGTCAGGAAATCCTTCTATGTGGCACACCTCATCACAAAAGGGTTCTACTCCAAGAAAAAATAGGTCATCGTTTCCCTCTACTTGGCACTCATTAGACCCATTATGGAGTACAACGCCCCTTTTGGAATGTACCTCACAAGACATCTGCAGCAGCTGGAAAGGCCACAGAAGTACCTCACAAAGAGGATTACTGGCCTCAAACAGATGCTCTACACTGACCATCTCAAAAAACTCCAGCTTTACTCTGTAGCATATCGCCTACTCCGAGGAGATCTCTGCCTAACATATAAAGCTATGTTAAACCCAGAGCTGTTGGACATGCTACACCTAAAGAAATCCCAATCCCTCCGAGCTACATGCTCTAAGGACCTAAACCTCGTCACCACAATAAACAGGACATGCTGGAGGGATAGATTCCTGTCCCAGAGACTTCCTATACTCTGGAACAAGCTACCCATCTATGTCAAGCAAAGTTCCTCATTAGCACTCTTCAAGTAAAATCTTGATGAGTGGAGTGGATGGGAAATAGGAAATACACCCCAGGGATCACTTCTGTGGCTTTGCTTGACAAGGGCACATGAAATTAACTTTCATGGGTGGCGTAAGCCAGGGAACCTTGTTGGCTAGGCTTACTTAGGCCCTTGGGCCGATAAGCCTAGTACCTACCTATCAACCTATGAACAAAACCAAGAGGCCCCCCAGACCAGAAAGGATCCAGAACTTACTCGAGATTCTTTTTAGTGTCAAAGAAAGCAGGGAACTGGAGACCAATTCTGCATCTCAGCAGTCTGAACAATTTTGTTTGGAAAACAAAGTTCCTGATGGTAAAAGTTCAATTGATTCTTCCACTTCTGGAGAAAGATGACTGGATGTGCTTGACAGATCTCCAGGATGCGTACTATCACATAAAAATGAACAGATGATCCAGGAAATTCTTATGCTTCTTGCTAGGAGCCAGTCATTACCAGTTCAGAACACTGCCCTTTGGTCTCACCACAGCCCCCACAGGGTGTTCACCAAATGTATGGCAATGGTAGCAGCTCACTTGAGATTGCATGGATTCTGGGTGTTTCCTTACTTAGACGACTGGCTCATCTCCACCCCAACTAGGCATCAACTCATCATGGCAAGACAAAAAAGTAATCCAGATTTGTGCTCAGTTTGGCATAGCCATAAATTTCGAAAAGTCACATCTGGAACCATCTCATACTATAGAGTTCATAGGGGTACTGCTCGACACAAGATCAACAGAAGCTTCTCTCTCCATTTCCAGAGTTCAAACTTGAAAATCGCAAGTTGACAAAACACTTTACAGTACCACAGTTCCCGCTCATCTGGTTCTACAAGCACTAGGACAGATGGCGGCAGTGATACCCTTTGTTCCACTGGTCAAATTCCACATGAGGATTCTTCAATGGATGTTGTTGTCTTAATGGTTGATACTTAAGCTTCCCCTATCAGCCTGAATTCGGATCACCAACTTGTGCAAAAAAGACCTGATGTTGTGGACTCAGTCAGAACTGCTACTACAAGGCCGTCTATTTGTCCCTTCTCAGACGAAGGCCATAGTGACCACGGATGCTTCCCAGCTGAGGGGCATTACCTGGAAAAGACAGTCCAAGGCATGTGGTCCCCCAAAGAGGTCAATTTGCATATCAACATTCTGGAGTTGAGAGAGTGCTTTTAGTGTTGCAAGCCTTTCAGGGTGCTCTACCACCAGGACCAAGAATAATTGCAATAGAAATGATAAAAACTGAGGGTAATGCTACTCAATGCCAGAAGTCTACACCTCGAAATGCACGCACTTGAGGCACTCCTCAGTATAGAGAAAATCGATATATGTGCAGTAACAGAAACCTGGTTTAAAGCTCCAGAGAGCACCCCAGCACTACCAGGCTGCAACTCATACCATACATTTTGGCCACAGAACCCGGACTGAAATACAAAAGGTGGGGGCGTATCCATATTCATCAAGGATACCCACACCTCCAGGTTAGAGGCACAGTACAATGCTTCAGAGATCATCCACGTGCAACTAACAATGGGCAAAACTGCAATTCAAATTGTAGCTTGCTACAGATCACCCACCATATCCCAGGACCCCCATTCCGCGTTTCTGGAAACACTGGGAAACATAAAGGTCCTACCAAACACCCTAATATTGGGTGATTTCAATTACCCAAACATTAACTGGGAGAACTACTCAAGTACTAACTCGCTTGCCCAACATTTCCTAGAATTTATAAACTCAAACGCCCTGGATCAACTGGTCAACACTCCCACCAGAGGTGACAACATATTGGACCTGGTCATCACCAACATGGGCGACCGGTGTTCCACACCAGAGGTCAACCCCTTGCTGGTTAGATCTGACCATAAACAAATCACTTTGGATATCCACATTCCGCCCCCACCCCCGGACAAGAAAACCACTGTGAAAAACTTTTCAAAAGCAAACTTCACATTACTTAAGACCAAGAAGTTTCAAAGCCCCCATGCTAAAAGATAACGCTGTCCAAGCTGCAAAATCCTTTACTAATGCATTCTATGGGCACCTACAAGAATGCATGGATCGTGCTATCCCAAGCAAAACCAAGACTCACTCCTCCAAGAAAAGGAAACCAGTCTGGTGGACCCCTGCCATAAACAAGCTATACAATAGAAGGAGGAAACTAGTACAGAAAAGAGTAAAATCCCAAAAAGGGAAGACATCCCTGATCAGTATCAGCAAGAAACTACGATCCCTCATAAAATCATCCAAGGTGAGCTTCGAAAGAAAAATTGCCAAGGACTCCAAAGACAACCACAAGGCATTATTTAGCTATGTCAAGAATCTAAGTGGAAATGCTCAGATCTGCACGGAGTTAGTGCAGAATGGCACAAAACACAATGAACCAACCAATATCACCAACATCCTGGCAGACAGGTTCAGTGCAAACTTCACCCCGCTCTCACCCCCAAAAGGGCCCATAACCATACCAGATGAATGTAGAGCCCATACAATAACAGACACTCAGGTTAAAACAGCCCTCCCCAAAGCCAAAAACACAGCATCAATGGGACCGGACGGTGTCCCAGGCTGCTTTTTACACGAGCTCAAAGACGAACTAACCCCTCACCTAAACACACTGTTCAAACTCAGCCTCTCCACAGGCTACATACCCATAGAGTGGCACACAGCAACAGTTATTCCGCTTCACAAAGGTGGAGCCACAACGGATCCCGGGAACTATCGCCCTATAAGCCTGACTAGCTTGGTCTGCAAAGCTATGGAGCGCATCATCATGGAACTCATGAACAGAGACATTGGAAACCTCCAAACACTGGACCCTACCCAGTTCAGCTTTGTTAAGGGCAGATCATACCTCCTAAACCTGTTGGACTTTTTTGAGACAGTTACCAAGGCTATAGATGAGGGAAAGGTGGTACACACAGCCTACCTAGACCTCGCAAAGGCCTTCAACACCATTCCCTATTCTGGTATTATAGACAAGCTCACCAGCCTGAACATAAACCCCTATGCCACAAGATGGGTTGCCAACTGGCTCACGGACAGAACCCACATAGTGAGAGTTGCAGGAGCTAGGTCTGACTCTAAACCGGTTACAAGTGGCGTTCCCCAGGTTTCAGTCCTAGGATCCTTCCTGTTCGGCATATACTTCTCAGAGGTACAGGCAAGCACAGGAGAACTATGGCTGACCAAGTTCACAGACGACTGCAAACTAGGGGTTATAATTGACTCCCTAACTGACACAGACATCCTCCAAAATAGTCTCACTGAGACGGATACCTGGTGTCAAAATCATGGCCTCAAGGTAAATGCCAAAAAGTGCATAGTCACCCCTTTGGAAAAAACAAAGTACCCACAAACTACCACATAGGTGGCAGTCCCCTAAATACGGAAAACGTAATAAGGGATCTGGGGACCCAAGTAGATAATAATCTCTCCTTTGAAAATCACATTGCCAAGTTAGAAAATCCTTCTATGTGGTCCACCTAACCACAAAAAGGTTTGCATCCAGATCAAAAGAGGTCATTGTGCCCCTCTACTCATCACTCATCAGACCCATCATAAAGTACAAAGCCCCATTTGGGATGTACCTTACAAGACACCTGCAACAGCTGGAAAGACCACAGAAGTACCTCACCAAGAGGATCACTGGCCTCAAACAGATGCCCTATGCAGCTAGATTGAAGAAACTCCAGCTGTACTTGGTTGCATACCGACTGCTCAGAGGTGATCTCTGCCTGACATACAAGGCCATGTCCAACCCAGAATTGATGGACATGCTCCACCTAAAGAAAACTTATCCTCTCAAGCCACACACTCTAGGGATCTAAACCTCACCACAACAATAAATAGGATGTGCTGGAGGGATAGATTCCTGTCCCAGAGACGTTCCATGCTTTGGAACAAGATTCCAATCTACATTAGGCAGAACTCCTTGCTAACACTCAAGAGAAACCTTGACAAGTGGATGGGAAACAGAAAGTTTACCCCGGGGATCACATCAGTGGCTCTGCTGGACATAGACACAGCGAACTAATCTAAGGGGGCGGCGAAAGCCAACACATTCTGGCTAGGCTTATAAATGCCTATGGGCAGATAACCTAGTACCTACCTATGAACCTAAACAGACAACATGTCAGTGGTTTGGTACATCAACAAACAAGGAGAAGCAAATCATACCCCTTGTGTCGAGTAGCACTACAAGTGTGGCAATGGGCAATCTCTTCCAACCGCTTTCTCAAAGCAACACACAGACCAACATACTAGCAGACAAACTGAACAGGTACATTTTTTTACCTCATGAATGGTCCCTCAACCAGAAAGTAGCGGACATGATTTTCTGGAAGTGGGGCCAACCTTGCTGTGATCTCTTTGCATCTCCCCTAAATAACAAGTGCAGTAGCTACTTTGCCCTTATCCACCTTCAGGAGGAGTCACCGAGGGATGCTCTACTTCTTGACTGACCCCCCCCCCCCCGGGTTACTGTATGCTTATCCTCCTATTGCTGATATCAAAATTCCTTCAGAGAGCTGCCAGACTGAAGAGCAAGGTCATTCTCATTGCTCCCCTTTGGCCTCAACAAATATGGTTACCCTTCCTGTATCCTCATTTGATCCATCAACCCTGGATTCTGGAACCAGTTCCAAACCTGCTGTCTCACGTGACAGAAATGGTACATCTGGATCTTCAAAACCACAAGCTGATGGCTTGGTTTCTCCATTTCCAACCTATGCTCTCCTCCCTGGTTCGTTGAATTCTACTATCTTCCCTCAAACCATTTATGAGAAAAACTAGTATGCTAGTAAATGGAAAAGATTTGTGCACTGGGTACTTGAAAATAATGTGGATCCTTTTTCTGCCCTGATTCACACTATCCTGGATTTTTGTTGCTGCTTTTTGATCAAGCAGCCAGTTCTTCTACAGTAAAGTTTCAATTAGCAGCAATTTCCAATTTCCATGTTGGTCTTGATGGCTCTTCCCTTGCTTCACATAAACTTTGCAGGACCTTTCTATGTGGAACACTTCTGCTGAGACCTCCAGTTAACGATCCTACTCCATTGTGGGACTTAACTCTTGTACTGCAAGCTTTGGTTCTTCCGCCCTTCGAACCCACAAATACTTGCGATCTCAAATTTCTACCTTGAAAAACTTTGTTTTTAGTGGCTATTACTTCAGTCAAATGAATTTCAGAAATTCAGGCTTTATTGGTGTAGCCTCCATACCTAACTTTTCATAAAGACAGAGTTACATTACAAACTAATGCATCCTTCTTGCCCAAAGTTGTATCACAATCCAACATTCACCAATCTCATCAACCTTCCAGTGTTCTTCCCAAATTATAAAAACAAAGGTGAATATTTGTTGCATTCACTAGATGTGCATAGGCAACTACATTTTTACTTACACAGAACAAAGAACTTCAGAAAATCAGACCAGTTATTTGTTTCCTTTGCAGAAAAGAAATTCGGCAAGCCAATGTCTAGAGTTTCCCTAGCCAAATTGCTTACTAATTGCATTTTTTTCATTTATGATAAACTGAATTTACCTTTAACTTAAGCAACTGTGTGCTCATTCTACAAGATCTATAGCTGCTTCTTCAGCATTTCATTCAAGAGCCTCCATGGATGATATTTGTGCAACAGCAACTTGGGCTTCATCTCACACCTTCATATCTCATTACAAGCTAGACTTATTTTCTAGAAGTATGGCATCCTTTGGCTCAATGGTGCTCAGGAATATCCTTCCTTGAGGCCACCCTGGATTATAGTAGCTGGGGACTCTGTTCCATCAGTCAAGGACATAATGAAAATTTACATCAGATAAAGAAGTTATATACTTACCATAACGTTTCATCTGTGTTGTCCATTTTCATTCCTCCTGGACTCCCCACCCACCAACCCCCATCCAATGTTGTCTGAAGAGGGAGTGGATAGAGCCAGCCTTGGGGGTCTTTCCCTTGCCTTTTTATGAGGCCAGATATAGCTTTGTGCTTCTGTTATCTGCGATTTTTCTGCTTAAAAGTCTTTCTATATGAGTAAAAGGTTAGTCTTTGGCTATAATCTCCAAACAAAATCTGAGGTAATGGGGGTGGTGCATTCTTGGTAAGGGAGAAGCTTGAGAGTTCAAGTTTGCCAAGAGCTTTTACAATGGCCGAGTCGGATCAGAGCCAAATCCATCAGTCGAGGAGAAATGAAAATGGACAACAGATGAAATATTATGGTAAGTACATAACTTCTTTTTTTGTGGAATAAGATTTTTGTCTATTGGATCCAAGGGCTTAGAATCCGATGAAGAGGTAATAGTCAACCTCTCTTCAGATCCAAGGGGGCCTTACAATCTGAAGGAGGCTTTAAAGATTTCAGTCGACAGATCCGAAGGCTTAGGATCTGAAGAAAAACAACAGATAAGGAGAAGATCAACATAACAGATCTGAGGAGGACTTGGGATCTGGAGGAGGCTCTAGGGACTTCAGATCTGAGGTAGTTGAATCCAGAAATCCTTCTCGTTTAGTCTCTTTCTTCTCTTTTTTTTTTAATTCAAGGAAAATAGATTCAAGTACTTATGAGGGAATGTGATCCCCAGTAAAGAACTGGTCACAAGCCTTTAAGAAGGGATGATGTGTCTAACCGTTAAGATGATCAGAGCCTCAACAATGGACATCGTGAGGTTAAATCCAAACACAAAAATAAATTTTTAAGCGAAAGAAAGAGAAAAAGAAAAAAAAAAGAATCAATGATCAATCCACCATTTAGCCATTACACCAATCCTTACATTAATCATTCCCTGCATGAATAAGTATATATAAACGAGAGATAGAAAGAAGCTCTCAGAAAAAGAGAGAGAAGAGAAAAAAAAAATTGACTATAACATGATATGAAAGAGAATTATATTCTGAAAGACAAACTTATGTTTGTTTAAGACCATTGATTGTAAATTATTTTTTTACTTACTATTGTTATGACGCTTCTCTACTTTGTGTGATTTTGTTCAAAATATACATTTCTTTATTTTCTGCCATGAATTGTTATATTTTAATTTAAAAGTGGACATCGTGAGGTTAAATCCACAAACAAGACAATCTTAAGTACAAAGGAAAGAAAGTGGTTAAAAAGAAACCATGACAGAATCAATCCATGCTTTAGCCATTACACCAATCCTTACATTAATCATTCCCTGCATGAATAAGTATATATAAACGAGAGATAGAAACGTTCAGAATGGGAGAAAATAGAGACACTGGAAAAAATTGACTATAACATGATATGAAAGAGAATTATATTCTGAAAGACAAACTTATGTTTGTTTAAGTAGAGACCATTGTAAATAGTTTTATTTTAACTTACTGTTATGACGTTCTTCTACTTTGTGTGATTACTTTGTTCAAAATATACATTTCTTTATTTTCTGCCATGAATTGTATTATTTTTATTTTTTAAATTTTTGGAAAAAATAAGAAGGTGCATTCCCTAACGCCAGTGACGGCTAGAGAGGGAGGAAGGAACAACTACAACATCTAAAGTAAACAGATGAATGTTTTTGGGAAGAATAGGCTGTAAAATAAGATAAATAAAACTCTTTACAAGCTTGAGAAGGAATCTTCCATCTTGTCACGATGGTGGCAAACAAGATCTGGGTTGTTAGAGTTGGATAGAGCATTATGGGTAGAGGGAGGAGCTCAAGATTTGACTCTGAAGTCTTGTATATGAGGCCAAGTCAGATGTGAGGATCGGATCCTAGACCCATTCGTGATGAAGAATGAAAAGGACAATATCAGATCTAGTGATTTAGAGTATTATGATTTAAAGTAAGCAAAGAAGCAAATACACTGATTTGTTATGTTTTCATCATGCCATATTATGGAGTACAAGGTACACTGCAGCAGTCCCCACCAGACATTTTGTGATATAATATATTACACAATAAAGTGAGACACAATGAGTGATACTGATTTATTACTAATGCACAGAAGGACAAACTAGGATGGAAAACACATTTTTCATTTTTTGATCAGAGTTGTCCTTTAAACAGTAGCAACATGTAAGATGTGTGGTCAGGAAGGCTTGGCTATAAAATGATGCATATCCCATGTGGCAGTGACAGACTGCTTGCTGTTAAAATAGTGCAGTTTCCTCCAGCTCAAAGTTCAGCTGTTTGACTCAAGCAAGAGCAGTGCTTCTTGACATACATTCCAGCTTGCATTACAGCAGTTTAAGACACTGAGGTGTTGATACAGCAATGCACAACTTTAAGAAAAACATTTAAGAAGAGCAGTCTTCTCTAAAGGATTATAACTAAAAACACAGATGCATAGTTTAATAATGCAGCACTTGTCCATGCTATATGCATAACATCCTGAAGTCCTCAACTTTTCAAAGTGTGTGTGTGTGTGTGTGGGAGGGGGGGATACAAAGCTGTTGCGCAGTTTCTAAAAATAAACAAAACAAAATGATAAATAATAACCTCACTTTCTTGCCTGCACAAAGACTTGTTTCTAGTTCAATTTTGTCCAGTATACTTACCTGATCAACAAACACGTAAAATAAAACAAAATAAAACAAATAACACATTTCATATAATTTTATATTCTGAAGTCATGCACTTGCTCAATTTAGCAGCTAGAAACTGCCGAAAAAATGAGCCAAATGACTTTTCAAATGCAATTTGTTTTTGGTTACAAATTCTTAACATTATAGGAATGTTCTGGAAATTACCCTCTCAGTCCTGTCTGCACAGAACAATCTTGTATGATGACGTTTCTGTACTACAACATATGTGATTCCTGGTTGATAATCCTTTTCTAAACTGATGCATGCCTCTCGAATGGCTAGAAGCTCATAGTACAACACCTGTATTAAAAACATGAATGGCTTCATTAAGTCTTTAGCTGGCTAAACATGATCAACCACACAGCAAATTAATCTACAAGTTGAAATTAAGGACTTGAGTATTAAGTAAAAATTAACTTTTCTGAACAGTTTTAAAATTCTCTGACAGAAATCTAGAACTACCTGACCACAAAAAAGGTTAAAAAGCTCATACTCGTTGTTGAAACAGTAATAACTTATGCAGTGCAAAAAGACTTACAAAACATATTAATAAACCTAACCTCAATTCCTTTAACTACTTCCATTTTTATTTTGCTGAAGAGGTACAGTGACGCCTGCACAACCTGATAAAGTAAATAATGAGCATGCCTTCACAGCATAGCATAGTCCATTTCAAGGGAATGAAGGCAAGTGAAAAGAGAACATAAGGCATCAGTGATATATAGTAGGAGGCAGAATGGCAGACAATCTACAAAGATATTTCAGATGTGAGACAAATAACTGCAACAAACTAATCATCAACAGGGCCTCTCTCAAAGTAGGTTAAGCTTTGGAAGTTTCTTGGCTCTTTCCAATAGTTCTTCAAATTTTTAATTCAGGTCTACATTTAGAAACAGCAGGTCAGGCTTTCAGCACACAAGGTAAGGATGTGTGCTTCTCAAAGACCTAGTTATTTATATATTATTTAATTTATTTGATATTTGTTAACCGGGTTAGTCCAGCTGAGCCTAATGGCCCGTTTTCAGTGGAGACCCGAGGAGAAAAGCTCCAGTTTACAGAAAGATAAAAATACTTACATGAAAGAATATAATCAAAAAATATAAACAAAATAATACAAAAGATCATACAAAAATAATACATAAAATATGATAACATACCGTGTTGAATTAAAATAGCATACATAGATTACCTAATCAGTAGAGAAAAGATAGCATATTGCACAATGAGAGAAAGCATAGACAGTAAAAAAAAGCAATCGTTTTTACCAGGGAGTATAAAACAATTTAGAAAGTTTTTGCACACAGAGTGATGATTAGCTAAGTACAGAAGGCAGGTGTTAAAGGAAGAGAAACCAAGTTTAATATAAAGTACACAGGAGGAAAACATGGACAAAAAGTATTCACAGAAAGTAGAAGAGGTGAAAGTAGAGGAGAGGTTGGAGTAGAATGGAGTGTCAGTTAAGGGGGATTATGGCAAGGGCAGGATTTTGAGTTTGGTAAGTAGTTTTTGACTTCTGATTTGAAGATGCTGGTATGGTTGATGCTACAGATGCTAGAAGGAAGCCTGTTCCACGCTGGGATACAGAGTTCTGATCTACTTCTACCTGTGTACCATCTTGAAAGGAAAACATAACACAAGTATATTGTCTTTAGTTAATTTTCTTTAATGAGAAAAAATGAATCATTAAAAATTTAACTGTTGAGGCATTATTTGATTTTTACATATCATTAGCTAAAGGATATTAGGAGTTTACAAGGTGTCTAAAGCAAATGGTTTGTTTTTTAGCTATTCATAGAAAAATTTGTTTGTTTGTGTCTTTCAGCTTTTCCCGGTTAGGGGTCGCCACAGCGGAACTCCAGTCCGCTAATGATTGGCAGTTGATTTTTACGTACCGGCTTGCCAGGCCTGATGCACAACCTTCAACAAAGGTATGTCCATTCACGCATGTCTCCACGCAGAAGACGCTCTAATTGAGAATCGAACCAGACAGCATCTTACTGGGAGGCGACAACACTACCGCAGCACCACCACCGCGGGTAGCTATTCATAGAAAAATACAGTATTAAAACAAAAACAGTAGTCAAATACAGTATTAAAACAAAAACAGTGTTATTCTGGTAGGTGACAATGTGGTTTAACAGAACACGTGGAACGACAGAGCCTCTGCTGAACCATCTGTAAAGAAAGTTGACATTTCAACAGGAGAATTAAAGAATAACACAAATTACTGCAGTATATACATAACTTAAGGCTTTACTAGTGGTCAGTCTTCTTGATACCAGCAAAACAACTACACTGTGCTTCATACCCAATGCGATTTTTGTCTCTTATGTGCATTAGTAACCTTAAGTGAACAGGTAAAGAAAAAAACATAACAAAGAACAGCTTAAAGAATACTGCATTTAAATCTGATGAAGGCTTTCAGCATTAGTAATCATGATATTTTACATCCAGAGTTATCAGCCATTAGCAATGATGAGACTGAATATGGATGATTTCAGAGCTATGTTACAAATCACACATCAGTAAAACAGAAACTCATCTCATCAACATTCCAACAAATTGCTACAGAAGTATCACAGGGCTTTGTACTTGGTCTTCCTCCAGATACAAGTATTTTTCAAGATAAATTCCAGGTCTTTGACTATTATAAAGATGTCTAGCTTCATCAAGCTTACTGCCCAATGCTACAAAAGCAAAAAGAGCAGACTTCTTAAGAATACCACCTGCTATCACGTCATATATAATCAGAAGGGTTGGCTTAACACTGCACGTCTACCAAACTGCAGACATCCACTACATGGGTGCAATTACTGACCAATACTGGTTTATGAAGCAATGCACATCAGAGATACCAAAGATAAGAATGTGTCTGGGGATATTTTACAGACTGAAATATTACTTAATGAAGGATGTCAGGATAACACGTCTCACTCAGCCTTGTACAGCTCTAAGGTACTGACAAAAATACCAACCAACAACTAGGCAAACTACTACCAGCTTAAAATAATGCTGCTCAGTTTACAACACACTTTTCTCATGAAAACACATAAGCTGCCTTATCTTCAAAGAGGTAAGATAGCCAGTAAATAAACGATAATATGATACAGCTAACAAGTCATAAAATAGTTGATTATGTCTGACAGATCTAGTAACCTTAATGAAATGGTGATTTTACATATAAAAGGAGAGTTTCTGCCTATACCAAAGATGCACAAAAAACATACTGAGATGCTCTTTACCAGAGCAATTTGCCATTACATACAACTTACTGCCTCTTCACTCTCACTTCCTGAATTCAGCAAATGCCTTCAGCATGACTGTGTTCAGTGAAACACTTTTAAATGGCATTGTGGTACATCATTCTCCACAGTCCTAACTAACAGCTAATTTCCTATTTCACATTTAATTATCCAAATATTAACACTACCTTCTCTAAATTAAGCCTTATCAGAGCTGTTATTACTTAACACACATTACTTTTAATCATTTCAAGAACATGTCACAACAACATTCTTATGGGTCTGCCAACAAACTCCCCTATTTCACTCCATTACATTCTGTTTGTAAGGACAGTACTATTTTGCATTTAAACACTGGTCATTTTCCAATAAGATCGTAAATAGCTCTATCTAATACTACTGCATATACTACTCCATACTCTTAACTATGTAATGATGCATTTAGAATCAAATTAATTCAATACACTGCCAATTAATTACTTATGGGGTTAAAGTAATAACATATAAGCACAATTTTTAAAATGCATTTAGGATAGGTTTATTGCTACTGTATGAACCTCCTATTAACCATTTGTCACTTTTTATTGTATTTATTAGTGGAATTTTTCTCTCATGTCTACTCCACAGCAAACAGGTTATAACAAGTGGAACTACTGAACATAACCATTGTTAAGTACATAAAATAAAAAGATTAACAGTCCTGGCCTTATGATGCCTAATACTGACACCTTTGCTTGGTGCTAACCATGCATTATCACACATCTGTCTAAATCTTACCAAATGTTAAAATGGAAATTACGGCTACAAAGAAAGTACAGTTTTGTACCTACCATAAATGTAGATGTTCGAGTGCTAATACAGCTGCAGTCATAACAGATGGGTTCTCCTGCCGTCAGGCAGGTCCTCGGTCAGCCAAATTCCAAAGTCTAGGTCCGGCGTCGGTTGTCGTCACTTCTTCCCTGACGTCAGTGTAACAGGGGTATAAAAGAACCAGCCGACGCCATTTTCTTTAGTTTTTCTTGCCCCAGATGTCAGGTGCCCCCAGAAGGAAGGCAAAACATAAATTTATGTAGTAAAGCAAATGCAATATAATCAAAAAACAGTAGTTGCAAGCAAATACACCATAAAAGAATACCCCAATGAGGTTGTATGAGGAGGTGTTAGCCATAAGGCCTGTCCCAAGAGGGGAAGGAGGGAGGGAAACCTGGACTGCAGCTGTATTAGCACTCGAACATCTACATTTATGGTAGGTACAAAACTGTACTATGTTCATCGTGCATACAGCTGCAGTCATAACAGATGGGTAGAATCCCAAAGCTAATAAAGGGGGAGGTAGGCACTAAGTGGAACTAGGTGGAGCCAGGATGCCCTGCAAGACTGCAGTGGCAAAGCCCGCTCTAGTTTTGGAGTATAATGGTAGGTGATAGTGCTTGGAGAAAGTATGTACAGAACTCCAAGTGGCTGCTTCCAAAATATCTTTGGTAGGAACCCCCCTGAGGAAAGCTGCAGAGGTAGCTGTGGCCCTTGTGGAGTGAGATCTAATGCCTGTAGGTACAGTTTTACCATGAAAAGAGTAACAAAAGCGTATGCAGTGGGCTATCCATTTTGAGAGTGTCTGTTTGGAAATAGGCTTCCCTTGAGCACTTGTAGCATAGGACACAAAGAGTTGCTCTGATTTTCTGAAAGGCTTTGTTCTGTCCAAATAATAACGGAGCTGCCTGTGAATGTCCAAGGAATGTAGTAGCCTCTCCCCTTTGTTTTGTGGATTAGGGTAAAACGTAGGTAAGTGGATAGCCTGATTCAAGGCTACCCTGGATATTACCTTTGGCATAAATGAAGGATTGGTTCGTAAGAAAACTCTGTCCTGATGGAAAATGATGAAAGGCTGCACAGCCAGAGGACTTGTAGTTCTGAAACCCTGCGTGCTGAGGTGATAGCTAGAAGGAAGGCTGTTTTCCATGACAGATATTGCAGATCTGTTGATGCAGCTGGCTCAAAAGGAGGCAGGGTTAGTTTTTCTAGAATTAAATTGAGGTCCCAAGCCGGTACTGGTTGCTTCCTTGGGGGTTTTATATTCTTAGCCCCTCTGAGGAACTGTCTTAAGAGAGGGTGAGAGAATAAAGGAGGATCAGTGTTGTACTCTGCAGAAATGGCTGAGGCATGGATTTTGATGGAGGAGAATGAAAGTCCACTGCTTAGCAGCTCGGCTAGGTACTGTAGCATTTGAGGTAAATTCAGTATTCCAGGATTCTGATCCTTTTTCTGATTCCAGACACAAAACCATTTCCATTTTGCGGAGTAGGCTTTTCTAGTAGAAGACCTTCTGGCCTCCAAAATGACATCCTGCACCTCCTTGGAGAGTAGGGTCTGTTGTGAATTTAAGGAATCTTCCATGCGGCTAGATTGAGTGTTTTCAGCTGCCTGTGAAGAGTTTTGAAGTTGTGCTGAGTCAGTAGAAGAGGCATTAGAGGCAGGATCCATGGTGGGGAATGTGTCAGGCTCCTCAGGAGTGGGTACCAGTGTTGTCTTGGCCAGTCTGGAGCAATGAGAATCATCTTTGGTCTGTCCGCTCTGGCTTTTAATAAAACTTTGGCCAGCAGTGGAAGAGGTGGAAAGGCATAAACTGTCATTGTTGTCCAACTGAAAGAGAGTGCGTCCACTTTCCAGGCCTGTGGGTGAAAGGTCCTTGAGCAGAATTTTGTCAATTGGTAATTTCTGTGGGTGGCAAAGAGATCTATGTCTAGCCTTCCCCATGCTTGAATTATCATTGTAAAAACTTGAGGATGCAACTTCCATTCGTGTGGATCTGTCATATTTCTGCTCAGGTTGTCTGCCAGAGTGTTTTCTTTCCCTGGCAGGAATTGCGCTTGAAGTTGGATTTGCAGTTCCAGAGCCGTGTTCCAAAGGGACATGGCTAGTCTGCACAGGGGATATGAATGAGTTCCTCCCTGTTTGTTTATGTACCACATCACTGTGGTGTTGTCTGTTCTTATCAATAGCTGCCCTGGATGCAGTAGGTCTTTGAAAGCCATAATAGCATTTACTACTACTAGCATTTCCTTTTGATTGATATGTAGGTGCTTTTCTTTTTGTGACCATTTGCCCTGAATGCACCGATCTGTCATGTGTGCCCCCCAGGCGTAGTCCGAGACATCTGTTGTGATGACTTGATTTGCTTGAGGCTTGCAGAATGGGAGACCTATGTTTCTCTGGCATGCTTGAGCCCACCACAGAAATTCCTTTTGAAGACATGGAATCAGTGGTACGATTGTTTCCAAACTGTGGCTGTGTTGAGACCATAAGTTTTTTAGGTACCATTGAAGTTTCCTCATATGCAGCTTTGCACATGGGATTAGCAGGATGCAAGATGCCATGAATCCCAGAGCCTGCAGGATTTTCCTTGCAGTCAGCCTGGTGAAGGATGCCAGTTTTCTGAAGTATTGAGTTAATTGCCCTTGTTTCTCTGGCGTGAGGTAGGCCATCTGGGTGTTTGTATCCAAGCTGGCACCCAGGAAAATTATTGTTTGAGAGGGTATTAGTCTTGACTTCTTTTTGTTGACTGTGTATCCCAGAGATTTCAACAACATTATTACAAACGCCAGGTGTTTCAGAAGTATGTGTTTGCTGTCCGCTTGGATCAGGCAGTCGTCCAGATATGGGTATATTTGTATCCCTTGAAGTCTGCAGAAGGCAATTACTGATGCCAGGCATTTCGTGAACACTCTGGGCAGTAGATAAGCCAAAGGGCAATGCAGAGAATTGATAATGGGATGAACCTGCAAGAAATCTGAGGTATCTTCTGCAATCTTGTCTGATTGGGACATGCAGGTATGCCTCCTTGAGGTCCAATGTCACCAGCCAAGACTCCTTGCCCAGCATGGGAAGAAGCTGCTGTAATGTGAGCATCTTGAACTTTGGTATGAGTAAATATGTGTTTAGGATGGATAGGTCCAAAATAGGTCTCCAATCTTTGCCCTTCCTTGGTACCAGGAATAGTCTGGAATAAAACCTTGACCCTGTTCTTGTGCAGGTACCTCTTGAATAGCTTTCATGTCCATGAGATCTGAAATTTATTTTGTGCCTCTGCCCTTTGATTGTGTGGCAGGTTTGGCATGCCTCTCATTTTTGGAAGGGTGTGAAAGTGGAATCTGTAGCCTCTGTCTATAATGTCCAGGATCCATTTGTCTTTTGTGACAATATGCTAATTTTTCGAAAATAATGCCAGTTTTCCGCCTAAAGGTGCTGCCATTTGAGCCTTGCTTGGCATGCAAAGGGGAAAGTCATTGGGTCTGCTTTCTGAATGGCTGTGAACTATCCTCACCCCTCTTGGTGTAGGTGTTTGCCATTGTCTGCCTCTAAATGATCCTTGAGATTGCCCTCTACCTCTCGGGTGCCTGTATCTACCTCTTTGAGGTCTGTCCGTGGCTGGAAAGGACCAATTTTCTGAAGGCCAATTTCTACTGAAGCGTGGTTGTACCTGTAGGAAATCTTTCACTGTTTGCATTGATTTTGCCTTTTCCTCCATTTTCTTTAATACCTCCTCAGCTTTAACACCAAACAATACATCCTTTTGAAGAGGTGAATCTAGTAATTTAGCTTTGACATGATCTGGTAGGTTTGCTCTTTGAGCCAAGCATGTCTCCGTATGACTGATCCTGTAACAGCAGCTCTACAAGAGGCCTCTAAAGCATCAAAACCACATTGCAAGGTATGTTTACCCACTTGCTCTGCACTATGCAACAAATCCTGCAACTCCTTCAAGTCTGGTTGTTCAGGTTGTGACATTTTGCTTTCAACTGAGACAACAAAACTGTTGATACTTTAACATATGGAACTGACAGTTTAATGCCCTCATGGTTAAAGTGGCCGAGGTGTATACCTTTTTCCCCCACCTTTCTAAAGATCTGGAATCTCTCTCTGAAGGTAATGGATTTTTGGCAGTGGAGGCCTTAATTCCCTTGGGACCCTGTGAAATAGTTTCTGGGTCAGACCCATGGCTTTTGTATAGGAATTGGTGTGAATCAGGAACCCGGTAATACCTGTCAGGCTTGACTGGAGCTGGAGGTAAAGAATCTGGGTTAAGGCTGGCCTCTGAATACACATCATCTAGTATGTCTAAGACAGGAGGTATAGCCAGAGGCCTGTGCTGAGGGAGCAAGAGGAAATCCCTGAGCCTTTTCTTGGAGTCTGAGTACTCTTGGCCTTCCCAGTGGAAGTCTTCCCTTAAGGTATGCAAGGTTTCCCCAAAGAGTAATCCTCAGGGGAGACAGAGGAATGGACTCCTCTGCATCAGAATCTTCGAAAGGGGAGTAAGAATGTTCCTGGTCCTCAGAATGCTCTGAAGTAATGGAGGCCAGGTCCGAGGAAAGGTATTCTTCCTCCACTCTGGGCCTTTTGTCCGGGGAGGGTTGAGAACCCCTGATAAGAGTAATCAAATCCTCAGCCATTTTGAGCATCTGCTTTTTAGGCATGGGGCCTTGAGAGGGGCCCTGTGGAGCTTGCCTTTTAGAATGCATGGCTGCTTTAGATTTAGTGTAAGCCTTAATGGAAAAAGAAGAAGAAGAAGGCCTGAAGACACCTTGAGAGGTGGCAGGCCTGTCTGAACTCTGAGTTTCCCCGCCAAGAGTGACTTCGGTATCTGTCGTCGGGGTGTGGGCCGAAGAGCCTGCGACCTCGGGCACTGAAGACACCGCTAATGAAGTGTCATCGGTAGTCAGAGGCTGCATAGGCGCCTCGCTGAGAACCAGAGCACATGTAGTCGGCTTTAGCGTGGTGTCGGTAGAAGTCGCGGACCTCGTATGACGGTCCTTATCTTTACGTTTACTCAAAATTGGAGTCGAGTATCCGGCGACATGTAATTAAACTTTTGCCAAAATAGTGCGGGCGAACTCCGCCCGACGCTTAATAGTGCGTCTGTTGAATGTAGCACAAAACGACAGGCCGAGGCGCCGTGGTCTGGGCCTAAGCAAGGTATACAGAGGGAATGGAAATCCTTATGCGGTATTTGCTTCCCACATGAAATGCAATTATTAACTTTGTCTGACATCGGTCTGAGGCAAGAAAAGTTTCCCCAATGGGGTACTTAGCTTTCTAGAAGTCTTCGGTTGAAAAATATTCGTAATCTCAGGAGCTGGCCGACCGGCACTTGCGAACTGCTTCTGCTTCGGGCACCGCGACTGAAGAAAATGGCGTCAGCTGGTTCTTTTATACCCCTGTCGCACTGACGTCAGGGAAGAAGCGACGACAACCGACGCCGGACCTAGACTTTGGAATTCGGCCGACCGAGGACCCGCCTGACGGCAGGAGAACCCATCTTTTATGACTGCAGCTGTATGCACGATGAACATCTGGGTGGCAGATGGAAAGAACAGTTTTCTCTTACACATGGCAGATATGATGGGGATTGTAACAAGAGAACAGATTCACCTCACAGAATTTCAAGAGGCTGAAGTTTGAACAGTAAACAGTGACCAAGTATTATTATGTACCAAGTCTGAAACTGCAGTGCCTGAGAAAATATTTCTTACTCTTGACGTACAGCAATCTCAGAGAGAGTACGGTTCTCTGCTGAAATGCCAGGACTCAAAATGCCAATTCCCACAAGCTGAAAAAAAGACTAAAAATCGAAGAGAGCAGAAAATATCGAACATGGCACTTTCCTTTAAATTTCTTTTTTTTACAAGAGCCAGGACCCACCCCTTAACTTAATATACACCAACTCTTGAGACTGGCATACCTCGAAGAAAAGGGAATATTCCCAGAAATGTCAGTCTCAGACTTTGTATATGCAAGTCCAGATTTTTGGTAACTCAGTCTTCACATTACAGGACTTGTTCATACAGATTCTGATATTTCAAATAGCTACCAAAGGTGCATAACAGTAGTAAGGTAGATGTACAACTAATGCAGGTGGTAAAAAAGTCTATTTGAGTTTTGATTTTCACTGTCACCTTTAAATACTGAAATAGTACGTTTCAGATGTGAAAAGAGAGCACAGTGTTAAAAATTGCTTAATTAGTAATGCTGCACCTTCCAAAAAATCATGTTCCCACTTACTAAGGAGTCCAAATATAAGTAAGCATAAAAGAAATGACAAGAAGAAGGTGAAGTAATATGTGATTTCAGGACATCCTGTTGTAACAATGCAGAACCTCAAACCCTGATTTATTTTATTTATTTTTATTTTACATTTGTTGACCGGGCTGGTCCAACTGGATATATGTCCATTTTCAGCAGAGGCCCGGGGAGAAAAGCTCCACATGCAAGCATTTGTAATATCAGGTAAAACATTAATTATGGGTAAGGTAAACTTTTGTACAAATTTAACACATGATGTTACAATAGGTCAACACTTCCTCCAGCTCAAGGGACAGCAGATGTTATGGACGAGGCAGCACAGTCGGACTGTACGGGGGGGCAGCAGCCTGACACGATATCAAGAATACACAAGTCTGAGAATACCTCTTGTAAAAATAATGGAGGGGCTAGCAAAAGCAGCCTGACACAGTCCTTATAAGAAAGAGGAATAGATGTACAAACCTCAAAAGGAACTAAAATCTGGCTTTGTCTGGAAGGAACAGTAGAACCTGTATGCTATCAAAAGCCAGTTTCTAAATCTTATCAGAAGACATCAGTTGTTAAGTAGTGAAAGAAGCCTGTGCAGAAACTGAAATGGTAGAATCCTAACAGCTTGACATGGAAACTTGTTAAAATATCTCGGTCACTAAAGTAATGAAGGATATCTTTGGTAGGAACCCCTGAGGAAAGCTGCAGAGTAGCTGTGGCCCTTGTGGAGTGAGATCTGATGCCTGTAGGTACAGTTTTACCAGGGGTCCTGATGGAAAATGATGAAAGGCTGCACAGCCATGAGGGCTTGTAGTTCTGAAACCCTGCGTGCTGAGGTCATAGCTAGAAGGAAGGCTGTTTTCCATGACAAATATTGCACATCTGTTGATGCAGCTGGCTCAAAAGGAGGCAGGGTTAGTTTTTCTAGAATTAAATTGAGGTCCCAAGCCGGTACTGGTTGCTTCCTTGGGGGTTTTATATTCTTAGCCCCTCTGAGGAACTGTCTTAAGAGAGGGTGAGAGAATAAAGGAGGATCAGTGTTGTATTCTGCAGAAATGGCTGAGGCATGGATTTTGATGGAGGAGAATGAAAGTCCACTGCTTAGCATCTCAGCTAGGTACTGTAATATTTGAGGTAAATTCAGTATTCCAGGATTCTGATCCTTTTTCTGATTCCAGACACAAAACCATTTCCATTTTGCGGAGTAGGCTTTTCTAGTAGAAGGCCTTCTGGCCTCCAAAATGACATCCTGCACCTCCTTGGAGAGTAGGGTCTGTTGTGAATTTAAGGAATCCTCCATGCGGCTAGATTGAGTGTTTTCAGCTGACTGTGAAGAGTTTTGAAGTTGTGCTGAGTCAGTAGAAGAGGCATTAGAGGCAGGATCCATGGTGGGGAATGTGTCAGGCTCCTCAGGAGTGGGTACCAGTGTTGTCTTGGCCAGTCTGGAGCAATGAGAATCATCTTTGGTCTGTCCGCTCTGGCTTTTAATAGAACTTTGGCCAGCAGTGGAAGAGGTGGAAAGGCATAAACCGTCATTGTTGTCCAACTGAAAGAGAGTGCGTCCACTTTCCAGGCCTGTGGGTGAAAAGTCCTTGAGCAGAATTTTGTCAATTGGTCATTTCTGTGGGTGGCAAAGAGATCTATGTCTGGCCTTCCCCATGCTTGAATTATCATTGTAAAAACTTGAGGATGCAACTTCCATCCATGTGGATCTGTCATATTTCTGCACAGGTTGTCTGCCAGTGTGTTTTCTTTCCCTGGCAGGAATTGTGCTTGAAGTTGGATTTGCAGTTCCAGAGCCGTGTTCCAAAGGGACATGGCTAGTCTGCACAGGGGATATGAATGAGTTCCTCCCTGTTTGTTTATGTACCACATCACTGTGGTGTTGTCTGTTCTTATCAATAGCTGCCCTGGATGCAGTAGGTCTTTGAAAGCCATAATAGCATTTATTACTGCTAGCATTTCCTTTTGATTGATATGTAGGTGCTTTTCTTTTTGTGACCATTTGCCCTGAATGCACCGATCTGTCATGTGTGCCCCCCAGGCGTAGTCCGAGGCGTCTGTTGTGATGACTTGATTTGCTTGAGGCTTGCAGAATGGGAGACCTATGTTTCTCTGGCATGCTTGAGTCCATCACAGAAATTCCTTTTGAAGACATGGAATCAGTGGTACGATTGTTTCCAAACTGTGGCTGTGTTGAGACCATAAGTTTTTTAGGTACCATTGAAGTTTCCTCATATGCAGCTTTGCACATGGGATTAGCAGGATGCAAGATGCCATGAATCCCAGAGCCTGCAGGATTTTCCTTGCAGTCAGCCTGGTGAAGGTTGCCAGTTTTCTGAAGTATTGAGTTAATTGCCCTTGTTTCTCTGGCGTGAGGTAGGCCATCTGGGTGTTTGTATCCCAGGAAAATTATTGTTTGAGAGGGTATTAGTCTTGACTTCTTTTTGTTGACTGTGTATCCCAGAGATTTCAACAACATTATTACAAACGCCAGGTGTTTCAGAAGTATGTGTTTGCTGTCAGCTTGGATCAGGCAGTCGTCCAGATATGGGTATATTTGTATCCCTTGAAGTCTGCAGAAGGCAATTACTGATGCCAGGCATTTCGTGAACACTCTGGGCGCAGTAGATAAGCCAAAGGGCAATGCAGAGAATTGATAATGGGATGAACCTGCAAGAAATCTGAGGTATCTTCTGCAATCTTGTCTGATTGGGACATGCAGGTATGCCTCCTTGAGGTCCAATGTCACCAGCCAAGACTCCTTGCCCAGCATGGGAAGAAGCTGCTGTAATGTGAGCATCTTGAACTTTGGTACGAGTAAATATGTGTTTAGGATGGATAGGTCCAAAATAGGTCTCCAATCTTTGCCCTTCCTTTGTACCAGGAATAGTCTGGAATAAAAACCTTGACCCTGTTCTTGTGCAGGTACCTCTTGAATAGCTTTCATGTCCATGAGATCTGAAATTTGTTTTTGTGCCTCTGCCCTTTGATTGTGTGTCAGGTTTGGCATGCCTGTCATTTTTGGAAGGGTGTGAAAGTGGAATCTGTAGCCGCTGTCTATAATGTCCAGGATCCATTTGTCTTTTGTAACAATATGCCAATTTTTCGAAAATAATGCCAGTTTTCCGCCTAAAGGTGCTGCCATTTGAGCCTTGCTTGGCATGCAAAGGGGAAAGTCATTGGGTCTGCTTTCTGAATGGCTGTGAACTATCCTCGCCCCCTCTTGGTGTAGGTGTTTGCCATTGTCTGCCTCTAAATGATCCTTGAGATTGCCCTCTACCTCTCGGGTGCCTGTATCTACCTCTTTGAGGTCTGTCCGTGGCTGGAAAGGACCAATTTTTTGAAGGCCAATTTCTACTGAAGCGTGGCGGTTGTACCTGTAGGAAATCTTTCACTGTTTGCATTGATTTTGCCTTTTCCTCCATTTTCTTTAATACCTCCTCAGCTTTAACACCAAACAATACATCCTTTTGAAGAGGTGCATCTAGTAATTTAGCTTTGACATGATCTGGTAAGGTCTGCTCTTTGAGCCAAGCATGTCTCCGTATGACTGATCCTGTAACAGCAGCTCTACAAGAGGCCTCTAAAGCATCAAAACCACATGGCAAGGTATGTTTACCCACTTGCTCTGCACTATGCAACAAATCCTGCAACTCCTTCAAGTCTGGTTGTTCAGGTTGTGACATTTTGCTTTTCAACTGAGACAACAAAAACTGTTGATACTTTAACATATGGAACTGACAGTTTAATGCCCTCATGGTTAAAGTGGCCGAGGTGTATACCTTTTTCCCTCACCTTTCTAAAGCTCTGGAATCTCTCTCTGAAGGTAATGGATTTTTGGCAGTGGAGGCCTTAATTCCCTTGGGGCCCTGTGAAATAGTTTCTGGGTCAGCCGCATGGCTTTTGTATAGGAATTGGTGTGAATCAGGAACCCGGTAATACCTGTCAGGCTTGACTGGAGCTGGAGGTAAAGAATCTGGGTTAAGGCTGGCCTCTGAATACACATCATCTAGTATGTCTAAGACAGGAGGTATAGCCAGAGGCCTGTGCTGAGGGAGCAAGAGGAAATCCCTGAGCCTTTTCTTGGAGTCTGAGTACTCTTGGCCTTCCCAGTGGAAGTGTTCCCTTAAGGTATGCAAGGTTTCTAAAGAGTAATCCTCAGGGGGGGAGACAGAGGGAATGGACTCCTCTGCATCAGAATCTTCGAAAGGGGAGTAAGAATGTTGGTCCTCAGAATGCTCTGAAGTAATGGAGGCCAGGTCCGAGGAAAGGTATTCTTCCTCCACTCTGGGCCTTTTGTCCGGGGAGGGTTGAGAACCCCTGATAAGAGTAATCAAATCCTCAGCCATTTTGAGCATCTGCTTTTTAGGCATGGGGCCTTGAGAGGGGCCCTGTGGAGCTTGCCTTTTTAGAATGCATGGCTGCTTTAGATTTAGTGTAAGCCTTAATGGAAAAAGAAGAAGAAGAAGGCCTGAAGACACCTTGAGAGGTGGCAGGCCTGTTTGAACTCTGAGTTTCCCCGCCAAGAGTGACTTCGGTGTCTGTCGTCGGGGTGTGGGCCGAAGAGCCTGTGACCTCACGCACAGAAGACACCGCTAATGAAGTGTCATCGGTAGTCAGGGGCTGTGTAGGCGCCTCACTGAGAACCGGAGCACATGTAGTTGGCTTTAGCGTGGTGTCGGTAGAAGTCGCGGACCTTGTATGTCGGTCCTTATCTTTACGTCGTTTACTCAAAATTGGAGTCGAAGTATCCGACGACATGTTGTAATTAAACTTTTTGCCAAAATAGTGTTGGGCGAACTCACCGACGCTAATAGTGCCTGTTGAATGTAGCACAAACCGACAGGCCGAGACGTCGTGGTCTGGGCCTAAGCAAGGTATACAGAGGGAATGGAAATCCTTATGCGGTATTTGCTTCCCACATGAAATGCAATTATTAACTTTGTCTGACATCGGTCTGAGGCAAGAAAAGTTTCCCCAATGGGGCACTTAGCTTTCTAGAAGTCTTCGGTTGAAAAATATTCGTAATCTCAGGAGCTGGCCGACCGGCACTTGCGAACTGCTTCTACTTCGGGCACCGCGCGGCAAGAAAGACTGAAGAAAATGGCGTTGGCTGGTTCTTTTATACCCCTGTCGCACTGACGTCAGGGAAGAAGCGACAACAACCGACGCCGAACCTAGACTTTGGAATTCGGCTGACCGAGGACCCGCCTGACAGCAGGAGAACCCATCTGTTATGACTGCAGCTGTATGCACGATGAACATCTGGGTGGCAGATGGAAAGAACAGTTTCTTCTTACACATGGCAGATATGATGGGGATGTAACAAGAGAACAGATTCACCTCACAGAATTTCAAGAGGCTGAAGTTTGAACAGTAAACAGTGACCAAGTATTACTATGTACCAAGTCTGAGACTGCAGTGCCTGAGAAAATATTTCTTACTCTTGACGTACAGCAATCTCAGAGAGAGTACGGTTCTCTGCTGAAATGCCAGGACTCAAAATGCCAATTCCCACAAGCTGAAAAAAAGACTGAAAATCGAAGAGAGCAGAAAATATCGAACATGGCACTTTCCTTTAAATTTCTTTTTTTTACAAGAGCCAGGACCCCACACCCCCTTAACTTAATATACACCAACTCTTGAGACTGGCATACCTCGAAGAAAAGGGAATATTCCCAGAAATGTCAGTCTCAGACTTTGTATATGCAAGTCCAGATTTTTGGTAACTCAGTCTTCACATTACAGGACTTGTTCATACAGATTCTGATATTTCAAATAGTTACCAAATGTGCATAACAGTAGTAAGGTAGATGTACAACTAATGCAGGTGGTAAAAAAGTCTATTTGAGTTTTGATTTTCACTGTCACCTTTAAATACTGAAAAAGTACGTTTCAGATGTGAAAAGAGAGCACAGTGTTAAAAATTGCTTAATTAGTAATGCTGCACCTTCCAAAAAATCATGTTCCCACTTACTAAGGAGTCCAAATATAAGTAAGCATAAAAGAAATGACAAGAAGAAGGTGAAGTAATATGTGATTTCAGGACATCCTGTTGTAACAATACAGAACCTCAAACCCTGATTTATTTTATTTATTTTTATTTTACATTTGTTGACCGGGCTGGTCCAACTGGATATATGTCCATTTTCAGCAGAGGCCCGGGGAGAAAAGCTCCACATGCAAGCATTTGTAATATCAGGTAAAACTTTTAGTTATGTACTTACCATAACTTTAGATGTTTGGGATCCATCTCACCTACATTCTGTACTGATGGGTTCGGAGCCGATCCTCGGCTCTGACTCTGCACGCTATGCTATAGAGCGAAGCCTCTTATTGGCTGAGCTATTCTATATCCCAGGATGCACCACCACTACTTCCCCAGATCTTGTTTGTCCGCACTCATGCACACACACATAACTGTTTATATAACATTGCCAGATGTTTCAAGATGAAACGATAGTACTCGGACCGTCGGTCTCTTCTGATCTCCAAGGCAGGGGAAGGAGGGTGGGATTAGAATGGGCGAGATGGATCCCAAACATCTAAAGTTATGGTAAGTACATAACTAAAAGATGTTATGTGATCCTATCTCGCCTACATTCTGTACTGATGGGACAGCGTCCCTAGCACCTGATTCCTGGGTGGCTCACTGGAAAACACTCCTGAGAACTGTGGAACCAAATGAAGCTCACTAGATGCCACATCCAATTTGTAGTGGGAAATGAAGGTGTGTGGAGAAGACCACGTAGCCGCAGCACAAATGTCGCTAATGGCAAGCGTAGAATGGAATGCTATTGAAGTAGCCATAGCTCTTGTAGAGTGAGCTTTGACAGAGGTTGTAAGAGCTTTATTAGAAGAGGAATAAGCCTGACTAATACAGTCCCTGATCCACTTGGCAATAGTGACCTTTGTGACGGCTTTGCCCAATTTATTGTCCGAAAAGGACACAAACAATTGATCTGTTTTCTGTGTTTGTTGGGTCCTATCTAAATAAAATTGCAATTGTCTGTGAACATCCAATGTGTGGAAGATGTATTCTGCTTTGTTTGAGTACTTTGGGAAGAAAACTGGCAATTCTAATGACTGTTGCAGGCAAAAACTGGAACAAACTTTAGGGATAAAGGATGGGTTAGGCCTAAGGGATACTCTATCTTTGTGAAAAACCAGGTACGGTGGTTTGACAGATAGAGCTTGAAGCTCTGAAACCCTTCTGGCTGAAGTAATCGCGACCAGAAAGGCAGTTTTCCAAGAAAGAAATTTCAAATTACAGGTTGCTGCCGGTTCAAAGGGGGAGGAGGTTAAGGCACATAATACCACATCGAGATCCCACGGAGGAGCAGGATGAGAAATCGGAGGTCGTAAAAGCGCAGCACCTTTTATGAAGGTTTTACACAATCTGTTACTCATCAAAGGTGGGTTTATAGATTCATGAAAATTGGAAATAGCTGCCAATTGGACCTTGATGGTAGAGACTGAAGAACCTTGATTGAATAGGGAAGTTAGAAATTTCAGGACTTCTGACACCGGGACAGTGATGGGATCTAGACCCCGGAGTTGAGCCCAAATAGCAAATCTCTTCCATTTGCTAGTATACAATTTCCTAGTGGCAGACTTGTGGGGTGAGGTTAAGATACGTATGACTTCCGGGTCTAAAGTAAGATTTCTGACTATAGTCGGAAGAGGAGGAGCCAAGCTGTTAACTTCAAAGAGTGAAGGGACCGATGGAGTTGACCGACTGATGAATTAATAGGTCCGGGATCTGATCCAGGAACCATGGACTGTCCAGAGCATACTTCCGAAGATAGGGAAACCATACCTGACGAGGCGAGTAAGGGGCAACTAGAATCATTTTGCTCCCTGAGTGAGTTGCCTTTTGGATCACTCTGGGAAGGAGGGGAACCGGAGGGAAGGCGTAAAGCAAGCCGGTGGGCCAAGGATGGGCTAGGTCCATGGGAATCTCCCCGAGCTGGAGTGAGAGAGAAGAATTTTCTGCACTTCGCGTTCAGCGGGGTTGCGAAAAGGTCGCAACAAGGAGTTCCCCATCTGCTGAAGATCTGAGTTGCCACTGCATCATTCAGAGACCACTCGTGAGGAGAGAGAATAGTTCTGCTTAGTCTGTCGGCTATCACGTTGGATTTCCCAGGGATGTGATTCGCTACCAGAAAACATCTGGTCGCCACTGCCCATTGCCAAACTCTCATGGCCTCTCTGCAAAGGGGGTAGGATCTGGTCCCTCCCTGTTTGTTCAGATACCAGACTACTGACATGTTGTCGGACTGAATGGCGATTACGCCCTGAGGGAGGTAATCATGGAGGGCTTGTAGAGATAGAAGCACCGCCCTCATTTCTAGAATGTTGATGTGAAGGAGACTCTTGTCGGAATGCCAATTGCCTTGGACTGACCTGCCCAGGTAATGCCCCCCCCACCCCGTCTGGGAGGCGTCCGTCGTCAATGTGGCCGTAGGAGGAGGTGGAACAAAGGGTCGTCCCTGATCCAGATTGGAGGACACCAGCCACCAGCGGAGGTCCCGTTTGCAGGTTTCCGTGATCCGTATGAGGTGACTGAAAGGGAGATCCTGAAAGGACCACTGGGTCGATAGGAGCCACTGGAGAATTCTCATATGCAATCTTGCTAAGGGAACTAGGAGAACAGTGGCCGACATGGAGCCTAGTAGCTGTAGGACCATCCTGGCTGGGGCTTTGGATTTGAGAAGCAAGGCTCGGACTTGAGCCTGTATAGTCTGTATCCTTTCTGTAGGAAGATAGACCCGCATTTGGTTTGAGTCTATCTCTACTCCGATGAACCTTATGCGCTGAGATGGCAGCAACACAGACTTTGGCCAATTGAAGGTGATTCCAAGGGAAGTGCCTAGTGATATGGTGGCTGCTAGGTTCTGCAATAGTAGACGCCTGGAGGTGGCAGTCAGGAGCCAGTCGTCCAGATACGGAAACACCTGGAATCCTAGACTCCTCAGGTGAGCAGTCACGACCGCCAAACATTTGGTGAACACCCTGGGGCTGTGGTGAGACCAAAGGGCAGCGAAAACTGAAAATGACTGTCTCCCAGGCTGAAGCGCAAATGTCTCCTGGACCTGTTCTATCAGGATGTGATAACAGGAGTCCTTGAGATCTATGGAGCACATCCAAACACCTTTCTCCAGCAGTGGGAGAATGGATTGTAAGGTGACCATTCGGAACTTGGACTTCTTGACCCGAGCGATTTAGGTTGCTGAGATCCAAAATGGGCCGCAAGACCCCGGTCGTTTTTCGCATCAAAAAGAATCTTGAGTAAGGCCCTAATCCGATCTGGTCTGCGGCGACCGGTTGGATGACTCCTTTTGAAGCAGCTTTGAGAATTGAGGCTGCGATTTCCCGTTGACTGGGTGGCGGGTCCAGGATTTTCCTGGACGGAGGGAGTGTGAAAAGGGGATGGCGTAACCTCCGGCGATGATTGAAGCACCCATCGGTCCTGAGTGATACCCTCCCAGGCTTTTAGGTGCCTCGAACGCACCCCGACTGGCTCGAGCTGCACAGTCGGGCAATCCTTCAGGGATTGTGGAAGGCTGAAGAGCCACAAAAGGACTAGCGGTCTCCAGTGTTGCGGGGCCTCTGCCGCCTCTGGGACGGCGTCTTCCAGAAAAATTTCCCTCCTCTGCCTCTAGAAGGGGATCGTCCTGCTGTGAGGATAAGACTTCTGTGATTTACGGAACCACATTTTCCCTCCTCTTTTAGCCTTGGGGTAAGGCCGAAGGGAGTGGAAAACCGTGCCCCGGCAGTCAAAGTCTTACCTTCTTGCTCATAGCGGGTCAATGTGTCCTTTACCTTGGGTCCAAACAAAGAGGACCCATCAAAGGGAGCGTCAGCAAAGGAAGACTTAAAGGCTTCCGCAAAATGACACAGGCGGAGCCAGGCTTGCCTCCGTAGAGCAACATCCATACCATGCTCTACTGCCTCGGCTGCATATGAAATGAGCCTCATGGACGAGTTTGATATGGATGACAGAGTAGCCAACTGAGAGCCAACCGTCTGGGCCAGCTGCTCAGGTAGGTTACCCAAGAGGGTATCTGAAAGCTCCTTGATCAGATCCCTCTGAAATCTAGTGAAGTGCATCAAATAGTTCAGGGACCGTAAGGTAAAGGCCGCTGAACTGAGGGTGCGCTTCCCGTACCGGTCCATGCTCCTAGACTCCTTATTAGGAGGATGGACAGACGTCGAAGCCTCTGCTACATCTTGTTGGGTAGCAGATGCCACCACCAGGGCATCTACAGCCACACCTTTGGTCAGAAACACCTTCTCTGGGGGTGCTGATAAGAATTTATTTAGCGAGCGGCACGGTTCCACAGAGTCTGGATGCTCCGCCCTTGACAGATCAAACCTAGGACCTGGCCGAAGCGCGGAGACACCCAGGAGGCGGAGGGCTGAACCCCGAAGGCCTTGAGGAACACCGACTCGTCAGCGGAAGGGGGTTTGGAATGCCAGCCACCTCGTTGTTTGAGGGCTTCCAAGATGTCTGCAAAGGAGACATCATCTGAGGACGACTTAGGGGACCCCTCCGCATCATCAAGATCGGTGTCCGACGTGAGAGAATCATCGGGAGTCGGCGTGCTTCCTCTTGCACAGTCTTTTCCTTGGGGGTTCCTCCGAAGAAGCTTCAGAGGGACCTCCAGGAGGGGGGGGAACCCCACTGGGGGTGACCTCAGGCCCCAGGGCTCCGCTGTCTAGCAACAGGGGGACTACAAAAGACCCAGTCTCCATGTGTAGGGAAGGTGCCGGTGAGACCGTGGAGGTAGCCAAAGAAGATTTGGACAAAGCACTCCTCATGGCCCTGAAGGCCGGACCGCCAGAGTCCGGGGAAGGTCCAAACCCCCAGGGCCACAACAGTAGACGGCACCCCCGCAGGCGACGCACTGAGAGGAAGGCTCAGAACCGAAAACATCGGTCCCGAAGCGTCCCCCCCCCGGGGCCGACCGAGGAGGTCTGTGCGAACTCCGACTCGAGCCGGGTTGGAGTAAGGGTCGGAGCCGACCCGAAAACCTCCATCGGCTCCACCAGCACCGGCTCCAACGGTGCCGAGGCTATTGGAGGAGGAACTAGAACTACAGGGTGGGCCATTGGCTCTGAAGCCGAATGGGCTGGAGCCGAAACTAATTTCTGGAATACAGGAGACTGAAACAGTCTTTGGAGCACCCTGTCGATGTCCGAATCTGACATCTTGGAAGATCGGGAGGAGATCGACCGGGTCCGAGCAGACTTCTCCATCGGCTCCGGCGACTGGGGACCGGCTCGAATAGACTCGATCAATATCGGTGCCGAGGGAGATTCCACAGCATTACCTCGGTGCCGAGAGGGCTTCGGCGCGGCCGAAGGGGAAGAGTCTGAGCCGGCGACCCTCATCGGCTCCAAAAACCGTGGGGCCGATGAAGGTGACCCGCCTCTCGAAGCCCCAGCCATCGGCTCAAACCAGAGGAGTCGAGGCTGGAGGCATCGAGGCAGACTGTTCCGCCCTCGGCTCCGAAGTCCGTGGAGCCGATGGAGAAGCCTGCCTAGATTTCTTAGTGGTCGGTTCTGACGGGCTGGTCGGAGCCGATGATTTCTTTTTCTTAGCTGGAGAGGAAGAGGAAGATAAGGCCTCTTCGAAGGAGGGTTTGATAAGCCCTTTTAAGATCAATTTATTCTTCCTCTCTTGGAGGACCCTAGAGGAAGAAGCGTGACACACGCTGCAGGACTCTTGAAGGTGTTTGGCGCCTAAACAGTACACGCATAAGGAGTGATCGTCCGTGATGGACATTTTGTAGTTGCATCTCGTGCACTTCTTGAATCCTGAGGGTCTATGCTCCTTAGACATAATGCCTGTAGACTACTCACTATAACAGAGAAAAACACAATGTATGTAACTCAGCACAAAGATTTTCACAACAATAAAAACTCTTTTTTTTTTTTTTTTTTTTTAACGAGAGGCGAAAGCCCAATAAACTTAAATACAAATACACCAAAAAGAGGGCCAAGAACCCTCTAACTCAAACAGGTACTTGACCTCTCTGAAATAACAAGAAGACTCACTAAGAACTAGGGGAAGGCCCCTCTAACTTAAAAGGAAACCTTTCCCTGTCCAGTCACACAAATTTACCACAAAAATTCACAAAAACACACTTATACACAACGATAGCTGTTAAAACAGCTTTTGGGTAAAGATTAAAGAATTTCCTGACAGAAAAACTTTCAGAAAAAAAAGCACTTAGCTCAGCCAAGTTCGAGACCACGTCCTAGTTTGTAAGCGGCAAATGAGATCTGGGGAAATAGTGGTGGTGCATCCTGGGATATAGAATAGCTCAGCCAATAAGAGGCTTCGCTCTATAGCATAGCGTGCCGAGTCGGAGCCGAGGATCGGCTCCGAACCCATCAGTACAGAATGTAGGCGAGATAGGATCACATAACATCATTAATTATGGGTAAGGTAAACTTTTGTACAAATTTAACACATGATGTTACAATAGGTCAACACTTCCTCCAGCTCAAGGGACAGCAGATGTTATGGAGGAGGCAGCACAGTCGGACTGTACCGGGGGGCAGCAGCCTGACACAGCCAAGAATACACAAGTCTGAGAATACCTCTTGTAAAAATAATGGAGGGGCTAGCAAAAGCAGCCTGACACAGTCCTTATAAGAAAGAGGAATAGATGTACAAACCTCAAAAGGAACTAAAATCTGGCTTTGTCTGGAAGGAACAGTAGAACCTGTATGCTATCAGAAGCCAGTTTCTAAATCTTATCAGAAGACATCAGTTGTTAAGTAGTGAAAGAAGCCTGTGCAGAAACTGAAATGGTAGAATCCTAACAGCTTGACATGGAAACTTGTTAAAATATCTCAGTCACTAAAGTAATGAAGGATATCTGTGCAGAGAAAGAAAGGAAAGATCCATATCACAGAGTTGAAAAGGAACCTGAACAGAATACTAGGTTTCCTTCTGTAAGGTCAAAACAGGGCTAGTCACAAGTAGCACTCTCAGTAGCAGGTACTTGGAGAAAAAGAAGTTAATGAACAGAAGAAAGTCACTGAGTTGACATTTGAAGAAGAACAACAAACACCTATACCGATAGGTATAGATGGAAGGAGTATTTCCAGCAGCTTCTGAATGAAGACAATCCCACAGAAGCTGTTCTGCCCCAGAAAAAGCCTACAATGAGAGAAGAAGAGGAGCCCACTCTAGAAGAAGTAAGAATAGCACTAAGGAAAATGAAGTCAGAGAAAGCAGCAGGCTCAGATGAGGTTACAGCAGATATCATAAAGATGCTGGGTGAGATAGGGGAGAAAGGGTTCCTGAAGGTACTAATAGCAGTGTGGAGAGAAAGGCGTATTTCAGATGACTTAAGAATAAACATACTCATGCTAGTGTACAAGAACAAAGGAGACACCCACAACTGTGGGCAGCACAGAGGCATCAAACTCCTATCACACTGCATGAAAGTTATGGAGAGGATGACTGATAAACAGATACGCAGAGTAGCAGAATGTAAGATGGGAGATGAGCAGTTCAGATTCAGATCTGGATGCAGCACAACTGACCCGATATTTGCAGTGAGACAGTTACTTGAGAAGAAGCTAGAGATGAGATGAAAGTCCAACTGGGCATTCCTAGACTTGGAGAAAGCATACGACAAGGTCCCAAGAAAGCTGATCTGGGCAGTACTGTGGTGGTTTGAAGTCCCAGAAACATTGGTAGAATTAGTGCAGGCTATGTACAAGGATCCAATGGCTCAAGTACAAACAGTGTTCGGCCTCACAGAGGGGTTCCCAGTGGGAGTGGGTGCACACCAGGGTTCAGCTCTGAGCCCACTGCTGTTCATATGGGTGATGGATGACATTAGCAAATAAGTCACAGGGGACATATCAACAAAGTTACTGTATGCAGACGATGTGGCATTACAGGCAGACTCTGAGCAAGAACTTCAACAAAGGATAGGAGAATGGAATGCAAAACTAAAGGCACATGGGATGAAACTAAGCACAGATAAGACAGTGGTAATGGCAGCAAACTGAGGAAATCAGAAGAAGCTGAGAAGAAAGATAGAAGGGAATATAGTGGAACAGGTAAACAGCTTCAAGTATCTGTGAGGGGTAGCTGAGGAAAAGTGAAGTCTGAATGATGAGGTCAAAGCTAAAATCAGAGGGGCTGCAGCCAACTGGCATAGAATATCAGGTACAGTCTATGACAGAAGAATGCCAAAGAAGCTGAAAAGTAAGGTGTACAACACAGTGGTATGATCAGTGTTATTGTATGGTACAGCAACCCTGGGCAGTAAAGGCAGAACAGTTGAAGAAGCTAGAGGTGATGGAAATGAAGTGCCTGAGAAGGTTGGTAGGATGCACATTGTGGGACAGACAAAGAAATGACACAAGAGCAGAAGACAAAGTAGCTCTAATTTCAGAAAAGATAAAAGAGAACAGATTACAGTGGTTTGGCCAATGTGCAGAAAAGCAGAAGACAATCTGGTGAGAAAGATCTGGGATAGACAGGAAGAAGGTAAGAGGAAGCTAGGACATCCAGCAAAGAAGTGGATGGATTGTGTGAAAGAAGATTTGCGGCAGTCAGGCATAAATGTTAAAGAAGGCAGGAGTGTGTCACTGAATCGAGAGAGTTGGCGACATTTAACACGATACCCCAACCCCATGTAGAAAAAAATGGGAAAAGGGGGACTGATGATGATGATGAAGCACATATACCTGTATTTGTAGGTGAAGCTATAGCTTCAACTTCAAGCCAGTGTACTAATAAAACTGTGTTGACTTGGCAGGCTTGCCAGTGAGTAAAGGATATTTTAAAAAAGCAGAGTGGGTAGATACTACTTTAGAAGCAGACTCAGAGGAAAAGGAGAAACACATGAGTAAGTTGGTCTAATCCAGTTCCCATTCCTTGAGTTAAAGAATGTATTTCCTGTAAAGAATGAGCAAATACAAAGAAGAGATACTATACTAGCTGCAAGTTCCAAAACCTGTTACAACAGCGTATTTTGGAAAAATACTTAGGAATCGGCAAAACCAAACCTAGAATTTCAGCTAGATTTTATTGCCTTGGTGCAAGGAAAGACCATAAGAACTTCTGTGCAGCTGGTCCATAACATCAAAAGTTGCCAACATATCCTTGGTTCAGAAGTCCACTGATACCTATGCCTATTACTGAGATCCTATTTGAGCGGGTATCCAGGGATCTTGTAGACCCACTACAAAAAGCCAGTACTAACACAACAGTCGGAAAACTAGTGAAACTTTTCTCCATGATAGGATTCCAAAAGAAATACCCACAGACAAGGGAACTCCATTCATGCTCAGGGTAATATTTCTCAGTTAAGAACTTCAGTGTACCATTCTCAGACATGTGGAGATGGGTTAGTGGAGTACACTAATAAAACTCTAAAATCTATGTTAAAGACATCCACAGAGCAACATGGTATGAAATGGGTCCAGTTAATTCTCTACCTTGGTTTTTGCTGTAAGAAAGGTACCCCCAAGCTCCAACCGTATTTAACCTATTTAAGATGAGCTATGGTACACATACTTGAGGCTTGCTGGACACAGCAAAGGAAAGTTGGGAGGAGGAGAAAATCCCATTTAAAAATGTAACAGCAAATTTTACAAACTTGCGAATCAAGTTAAAAGATGTTACAGCAATTAAGGAACATATATAAAGGATACAGGAGATGCAACTAGGGGTGTATAATAAAATATCAGGCTTGGTAAGTTAAAAACAGAAGGCAAAGTGTTAGTTCCATCTGCTGAAAATAAATTCCTAGCAGGGTGCAAGTTGTAAAGGAATAAAGATGATAAAGCTAACAAGGACCCTTTGACAAGGGTAGAGAAAATGAACAAGGTAAACTACAAAATAAGAGAAAAGTACAGTTGTGTACACTTACCATAAATGTAGATGTTCGAGTGTATTCACTGTTGCAGTCATCACACTTGGGTTATCTGCCTGCAGGTAGCCCTCAGTCGGCCAGAATTCCAGAGACTTAGTATTTCTGCATCAGTTGCTGTTGCTCCAGGACTGACATCAGGTCGTCACGAGTATAAAAACAGGCAGCTGATGCCATTACATCAGTTTTTCTTGCCCCAAATGTCAGGAACCCCCCCAAGAGGAAGCTAAGCTATGGTGGAGGAAAACACCACTAGTAAAAAGTAAATACCAATACCCCAGAAAGGGGGGTGTAAAAGGCATAAAGAGATTAGAGACAGACAGACAGACAGAGAGAAACCAGGGGGTTGGAGGGAGGGAAACCAGGACTGCAACAGTGAATACACTCGAACATCTACATTTATGTTAAGTGTACACAACTGTACTATGTTCTTCGTGTTTCACTGTTGCAGTCATCACACTTGGGTGGATTCCCAAAGCTGAAGAAGGGTGGAGGTAGTCAAGAAGAATTAGGGCTGGCTAGAATGTCCTGCTGGGCTGCTGTTGCAAAACCTGCCCTGGATTTGGAGAAGATAGGCAAATGGTAATGCTTGGTGAAAGTGTGAACTGAACTCCAGGTAGCAGCTTCCAGGATGTCACTGGTAGGGACTCCCCTGAGAAATGCTGTAGAGGTAAATGTTGCCCTAGTGGAATGTGTTCTGACCCCCTGAGGGGTTGGTTTACCATGGTGCTTGTAGCAGAAGTGGATGCAATGTGCTATCCGTTTAGAGAGTGTTTGCTTTGAAATGGCCTTGCCCTCTTGCCCCTGTTGCAAAGCTGATTACTAACTGGTCTGATTTTCTGAAGGGCTTAGTCCTATCCAGCTAACATCTGAGCTGTCTGTGCACGTTCAAGAAGTGCAGGATCCTTTCCCCTTTATTTTGATGATTGGGGAAAAAAGTTGGCAAATGTATGGATTGGTTGGGAGCCACACTGGACACCACTTTAAGCATAAAGGAAGGGTTTGTCCTGAGGGAGACCCAGTCAGCATGGAAAATAATGAAGGGTTCCACAGCCATAACTGCTTGTAGTTCAGACACTCTTCTAGCTGTAGTGATGGCCAGAAGCAATGCTGTTTTCCAAGAGAGGAATTTTAAGTCTGCTGACATCGCAGGCTCAAAGAATGGTAGTGTGAGCTTTTCCAGTACCAAGTTAAGGTCTCAAACAGGGGTGGGTGCTCTCCTTGGTGGCCTTAAGTTGTTTGCCCCTCTCAGGAACGGTTTGATAAGAGGGTGTGAGAAGAGAGGTGGCTCAGTGTTGTAATAAGCTGAAATCCTGAGGCATGTATCTTAATGGAAGAGAAGGACAGGCTGTTGTGGAGTAGATCTTCTAAGTAATCCAGGATTAAAGGCAGGGAGGGCAGAGTTGTGTCCTCTCCTTTAGATAGACTCCAGGAGCAGTACCTTTTCCACTTATTCACATAGGATTTCCTTGTACTGGGTCTTCTGGCATCAAGAATGATATCCAACACCTGCTTGCTTAGAGTTGCTGGGGTAGGATTTAAGGGATAAGCCAGGCTGCTAGATTTAGGGTTTGCAGTTGCGGATGCAAACTTTGCCCCTCCTGCTGACAGAGCAGGGTAGGGTTCTGGTGTACGTGCCATGGTGGCAGCGATGACAGGCTGCTCAGGAGTGAGTACCAGTGCTGGCGTGGCCAGTCTGCGGCAATCAGAATTGTCCTCTGTCTGTCCTGTCTTATTTGAGTAATATTCTTGTGAGAAGGGACAGAGGTGGGAGTGCATAAATTGAGAGATTTACCCACTGAAAAGATAAGGCATCCACTTTCCAGGCCTTGCTGTGAGAGTTCCGGGTGCAGAATTTGCTGAGCTGGTGGTTGTAGGGGGAGGCAAAGAGGTCCACCTCTGGGGTCCCCCATTTCTGAATCAGAAGACTGAAGGTGCTGGGCTCTAGCTGCCACTCGTGTGGGTCTAGGAGATTTCTGCTTAAGTCGTCTGCCAGTGAATTTTGTTTGCTTGGCAGGAATTGAGCTTGCAGATGGACTTGCATGTCCAAGGCCATGTTGTGTTCCAAAGGGCCGTGGCTAACCTGCAGAGTGAGTAGGAATGAGTTCCCCCCTGCTTGTTGATGTACCACATAACTGTGGTGTTGTCTGTTTTTATTAGTAGTTGTCCTGGAAAGAGTAGGGATCAGAAAGCTGTCAGGGCGTTCTGCACAGCTAGCATCCATTTTTGGTTGATGTGCAAATGAATTTGACTTGGGCTCCAGTGGCCCCGAATGCATTTGCAGTCCATGTGTGCTCCCCAGGCATAGTCTGATGCATCTGCGGTTAGGGTCTGAGCGGCGTGGGGTTGAGTAAAGAGCAGTTCCTTGTTGTGTTTGCATGCTTCTCCCCACCAAAGAAACTCTGTCTGTACACAGGGTATGATAGGACTGACTGTTTCCAGGTCCTGAGAATGTTGGCACCAAAGACTTTTTAAGTACCATTGAAGTTTCCTCATATGCAGTCTTGCATATGGAATTAGCAGTATACATGAGGCCATGAACCCTAGGGCCTGCAGTATTTTTCTTGCAGATAGCTGGGTTCTGGTGGCTATTTGTTTGAAGTAGGTTGTCAGATAGACTTGTTTTTCTGAAGTGAGGAATGCCATCTGGGATGCTGTGTTCAAGCTTGCTCCCAGGAATACAATCTTTTGACTGGGCACCAGTTTTGATTTATTTTTGTTGATGGTGTACGCCAGGGAAGTGAGAAGGTTTTTCACAAATGTCAGGAGCTGCAACAGTAATTCCTGACTGTCTGCTTGAATCAGGCAGTCGTCCAAGTACGGGTAACTTTGGATATTTCTCTGCCTGCAGTATGCAATGGCTGGAGCCAGGCATTTTGTGAATACTCTGGGCACAGTGGATAAGACAAAGGGAAGTGCGTAGAACTGATTATGCATAGATCTGGCCCTGAAATGTAGATACTTCCTACATGACTCCCTTATAGGGATGTGCAGATAGGCTTCTTTCAAGTCTAGGGTGACTAACCAGGCATCCTTGGCTAGCATGGGTAGAAGCTGTTGCAGGATAAGCATTCTGAATTTTGGTACCACCAGGAAGGTGTTGAGAATTGAAAGATCCAGGATTGGGTGCCAAGAGCCCTCTTTTCTGGATACCAGGAAAAGTCTGGAATAGAATCCTTGACCTATCTGTTCCGCTGGAACTGGCTGAACAGCCTGATGGAGAGCAGGGATAGGACTTGGTTTTGTGCCTCTGCCCACTGGTTTGGAGGAAGGTCTGGGAACCCTTTTGGGGTTGGCACAGAATGGAAATAGAATTTGTACCACTGGGATACAATGTTGAGGACCTATCGGTCTTTTGTGATGGACATCCAGTTTTTTGCATGAAAGGCGAGTTTTCCTCCTAGGGGCTGGGCAGAAGTGGGGAGTGGAGTAGAGAAGTCATTGTGAGTTTTTTCCGTAAGGAGGTGGCTTACCACTCCCTGTTTTGGGGTAGGGGGCACTCCATTGCTTAGATCTCTGCATACCCTGAGACTGTAGTCTGGGTGGTCTGTTTCCCCTGGGTCTGGTTTGAGATGGCCTGGAGGGGGCTGGAAAGGATCAGTGTTTTGAGGGGCAAATCCTACTGAGTCTAGGAGGCTGCACTTGTAAGAATTCTTTAACTGTCTGCATAGATTTAGCTTTTTTTCCATCTTTTTAAGAACCTCTTCTGCTTTGGTGCCAAACAAATTGTCCTTGTTCAAAGGAGCATCTAATAATTTTGATTTGACATGGTCTGGCAAGGTCTGCTCCTTCAGCCAAGCATGCCTTCTCTGTACAGAACCAGTGACTGCTGCCCTGCAAGATGCTTCTATGGCGTCAAAGCCACACTGCAAAGTATGCTTGCTGACTTGGCTTGCAGAGTGCACAAGCTCCTGCAATTCTTTATTTTCTGTACAGTCTGTAAAGGTTGCTACTTTTTGTTTAATAAGTTCCATAATATGTTGCTGGTACTTCAGCATGTGAAATTGACAATTCAATGCCCTAATAGCAAGAGTTGCAGAGGTATATACTTTCTTGCCCCATATGTCCAAAGCTTTGGAATCCCTGTCTGAAGGGATGGGATTCTTGGCTGTAGTTGCCTTGATACCCTTAGGCCCCTGGGAAATGATCTCTGGGTCAGCAGTAGGATTCTTGAAACAAATTTGTGAGTGTCAGGTACTCTGTAGTACCTGACTGATTTCCTAGGGGCAGGGGGTAAAGTATGAGGAGTAAGACTGGATTCCATAAAAACATCATCAACAACTTCCAGGACTGGGGGTATTGCTAAAGGCCTGTGCTGTGGCAAATCTAGAAATTCCCTGAGTCTCTTTTTGGACTGAGGATAGTCTTGGCATTCCCAGTGGAAATTCTCTCTAAAGTATGTAAGGTTTCACCAAAAGAAAAATCCTCTGGAGGAGAGGCAGGGGGAATGGATTCCTCTACATCTGAATCCTCATAAGCAGATAAGGGCATGTCTTCATAATCAGATACCTCAGAGTCATCAGACTCCTGGTCTGTTGAAGCTGCAGGGGACTGGTCTCTTTTTCATTTAGCAAGGGTAGGCCGACTTCCCCTAATCAGCATAATAAGGTCTTCTGCCATTCTAAGCATTTGTCGTTGTGGCAAGGGAGCAGGTGCATGCGCTTTGGTCGTCGGTATTCTAGGCATAGAGCACACTCTTGTCATTAGAAACTCGGTAGTTTTAGATAAAAATGAAGTCGTCGGTTTGAGTCGAACATCGAGAGCGAAAGAATTTAGCGACAATGAGAGCCCAATGATGAATGGTCCGGGCGTTAAATAAGGCACAAAACCAACAGCAAGGAACGTTGTGGTCTGGGCCTAAACAGGTAACGCAGTAAGAATGAAAATCTCTGTGTGGTATTTGCTTTCCACAGGCAAGGCAATTGTTAACTTTTTCTGACATTGGTTAGAGCAAAAAAAAAAGGATCCCCAACGGGGTACTTAGCTTTAGAAGACTTCAAAATTATTCAATTCGTAAACGAAAACTCAGGTAGCGGCCGACCGGCACTTGCGAACTGCTTCGGGTTCCTCAGCAAGAAAGACTGATGTAATGGCATCGGCTGCCTGTTTTTATACCCCTAATGACCTGACATCAGTCCTGGAGCAACAGCAACTGACGCAGAAATACTAAGCCTGGTATTCGGGCAGACTGAGGGCTATCTGCAGGCAGATAACCCAAGTGTGATGACTGCAACAGTGAAACATGAAGAACATCTAGCAGTTACATAAATGTGTTAACCACGGAGATAAGCTGAAGCTTTTGTAGTCAGCCTGGAAGGCAAGATAAATAACACAAGTACAGTACTAGAAATCACATCCCTGTTGTTCAACTAGACAAACAGGAACAAGAAGTAAAATAGGTTTTACTGAGGAAAAGGGTTTTTTTCTGAGCTACTATTACAACACCTTTAACACAGAGAGCCTTCCAAGAGATGGCTGCACACTGATCAACAGCATAAAGTACAGTTGTGTACCTACCATAAATGTAGATGTTCGAGTGTAATCACTGTTGCAGTCATTACACTTGGGTTATCCTGCTGGCAGGCTATCCGCAGTCGGCCTGAATTCCAAAGTCCTGGTCTGGTGTCGGTTGCTGTCGCTTCTTCCCTGACATCAGTGTGCCAGAGGTATAAAAGATGCAGCCGACGCCATTACCCAAAAGGGTAGGCTAAAAACATTGCTAATAAAAGCATGCACTAAAATAAACAATACCTTCATCTACAAGCAAATACACCACATAAGTTGTATAGGAGAGAGAAGTAAAGATAAGTCCCAGCAAAATGAGGGGGATGGTGGGTGGGTAACCTGGACTGCAAAAGTGAATACACTCGAACATCTACATTTATGGTAGGTACACAACTGTACTATGTTCATCGTGTTTCACTGTTGCAGTCATTACACTTGGGTTGAATCCCAAAGCTGAGGTTGGGCGGCTGGACCTAAACAGAGTTAGGAGTGGCTATAAGGCCCTGTAGAACTGCAACGGCAAAGCCTGCTCTGGATTTAGAGTAAAGATGTAAGTGGTAGTGCTTAGTAAAAGTATGCACTGAAGTCCAAGTTGCAGCCTCCAAAATATCCTTGGTTGATACTCCTCTGAGGAAGGCTGCTGAGATGGCTGCTGCTCTGGTAGAATGTGGCCTAATGTTATTAGGCACTGACTTGCGATGTTGTGAATAGCACGAATGCAGTGTCCTATCCATTTTGAAATAGTCTGCTTTGAGACAGCCTTTCCTTGTGATCCTGCAGCATATGCCACTAAAAGTTGCTCAGTCTTTCTGAAAGCTTTAGTTTTGTCTAAGCAGAAGTGTAGCTGTCTGTGTAAAGAATGCAGAAGTCTCTCCCCTTTATTCTGTGGGTTTGGGAAAAAAGTAGGCAAATTAATGGTTTGGTTAAGAGCCACACTGGACACCACCTTAGGCATAAATGTTGGATTTGTCCTTAGAGAAACCCTGTCCTGATGGAAGACAATAAAAGGTTCCACAGCCATTAATGCCTGTAACTCTAAAACTGTTCTTGCTGAAGTTATTGCTAGGAGCAGAGCTGTTTTACATGATATGTATTTTATCTCAGCTGTACTGGCTGGCTCGAAAGGAGGCTGAGTGAGTTTTTCCAAGACAAAATTGAGGTCCCATGCAGGTATTGCTGCTCTCCTTGGAGGTCTTATATTTTTTGCCCCACCGAGGAACTGTCTAAGCAATGGGTGTGAAAAAATAGGTGGGTCTGCATTGTAATGAGCTGAAATGGCAGAGGCATGGATCTTAATTGATGAGAAGGATAGGCATTTGTCCAGCATCTCAGTTAGATATTGCAAAATCTGAGGCATATTTGGGACAAGCGTATCAATTCCTTGTGCCTGGTTCCAAGCACAGAATCTCTTCCATTTTTCTGCATAAGATTTTCTGGTGCTGGGACTCCTGGCCTCCAAAATAACATCCATAACCGTTTTAGAGAGAGGTGTATTCTGAATGGTTACACTATCCGCCATGCAGCCAGATTTAGGGTTCTGAGTTGGCTGTGTAGGATCTGATTGTTTTGTTGGGTCAGTAAATGAGGAATTTGAGGCAATGTCCAGGCTGGGCCTTGGGACAAGCTCTTTAGGACTGGGTACCAGTGTTGGCGTGGCCAATCTGGGGCAATTAGTATAATTTGTGACTTCTTTTGTCTGTCCTTTAGGAGTACCTTGGGGAGGAGAGGCAGTGGAGGAAAGGCATATACTGTAAGGTTGTTCCACCTGAATGACAAGGCATCCACTTTCCATGCTTGTTTGTGATAAGTCCTTGTGCAGAATCTCTGAAGTTGGTAGTTGTGAGGGGAGGCAAAAAGATCTATGTCTGGGCATCCCCATTTCCTTGTTATCATGCTGAAGATTTGTGGATCTAGTTTCCACTCGTGAGGATCCATGAGGTTTCTGCTTAGTTCGTCTGCCAGAGCATTTGTTTTTCCTGGCAGGAATTGTGCTTGCAGGTGTACTTGGTAGGTCAATGCTGTGTTCCACAAAATCATGACTTGTCTGCAGAGGGGGTAGGAATGTGTGCCCCCCTGCTTGTTTATGTACCACATAACTGTGGTGTTGTCCGTCTTTACCAGCAGTTGTCCTGGATGAAGTAGGTCCTTGAAGGCTGTCAGGGCATTTTGGGCATTTTGTACAGCTAGCATCTCTTTTTGATTGATGTGAAGATGCCTTTGTCTTGGGGGCCATTTGCCCTGAATACATTTTCCTGCCATGTGGGCCCCCCCAGGCATAATCTGACATGTCTGTTGTTAGTGTTTGCCTGGCTGTGGGTAAAGTGAATGGCTGTCCCTTGTTGTGGTGACAGTCCTGTGCCCACCATCGAAACTCCTGTTGCAGGCAGGGAATGAGTGAAATTAATGATTGCAGGCTGTGGCAATGTTGAGTCCAAACACTTTTTAGATACCATTGTAGTTTCCTCATATGCAGTCTTGCATATGGAATTAGCAGAATGCAGGAGGCCATGTAGCTCAGAGCCTGCAGAATTTTTCTTGCAGATAACTGGGTCTTTGTTGCCATGCTTTTGAAGTAAGAAGTCAGTTGCCTTTGTCTGGTGTGAGATAAGCCGTCTGGGCAGTTGTATTTAAGCTTACACTCAGGAATATTATCTCTTGAGAGGGTACTAGTTTTGATTTCTTTTCGTTTACTGTGTACCCTAGGCAAATTAGTAATCTTTTTACAAACGCCAGATGCTTTAGTAGAATGCCTTTGGTCTCTGCTTGAATAAGGCAGTCGTCCAAGTAGGGATATATTTGAATTCCTCTTTGTCTGCAAAATGCAATTACTGGTGCCAGGCATTTTGTGAAGACCCTGGGCGCAGTAGATAAGCCAAACGGCAGTACAGAGAATTGGTAGTGCATTGAGTCAGCTATGAATCTGAGGTATCTTCTGCAAGATTGCCTGATTGGGACATGCAGGTATGCCTCTTTGAGGTCCAAAGTTACAAGCCAAGCCTTCTTTCCCAGTATGGGCAGAAGCTGTTGCAGAGTCAACATTTTGAATTTCGGAACGTCCAGAAAAGTATTTAGAATAGACAGGTCCAGAATTGGTCTCCATGCTTTGTCCTTTCTTGGTACTAAGAAAAGTCTTGAGTAGAATCCTTGTCCCTGCTCTTGTTGTGGCACTGGTTGAATGGCTTTCATGTCCATGAGAGATGAAACTTGTTTTTGTGCCTCTGCCCATTGATTGTGTGGCAGGTCTGGCATACCTTTTGCCTTTGGAAGGGTGTGAAAGTGGAACTTGTAGCCCTGAGAGACTATATTTAGGACCCGTTTGTCCTGGGTGATCGTGTGCCAATTTTGTGAAAAAAGTGCTAGTTTTCCCCCTAAGGGTGCTGCCAAAAGGTACGTGCTTGGCATTGGCAGAGGGAAGTCATTGGGACTGTTTCCTATATGGCTGTGATTTGTCTTCTCCGTTTTTGGAGGTAGAAGCACCCCATTGTTTGGGCCTGTATAAGCCCTGGGGCTGTTGTTTGCCTCTAGGACATCTGTATCTGCCTCTTTGTGGCCTGTCTGACATGGGAAAGGACCAATTCTTAGAAGGCCAGTTCCTGCTAAATCTGGGTGGCTGTACCTGTAAGAAATCCTTCACTGTCTGAATAGATTTAGCTTTATCCTCCATTTTCTTCAACACCTCTTCTGCCTTAACGCCAATGGAGCATCCAATAATTTTGCTTTAACATGATCAGGCAGAGTCTGTTCCTTTAACCAAGCATGCCTTCTAATAACAGAACCTGTTACAGCGGCCCTGCAAGAGGCCTTCAGCGAATCATAACCACATTGCAAAGTATGTTTTCCCACTTGTTCAGTTGCATGAAATACATTCTGCAATTCCTTGTTCTGAGAACATTCAGAATTTGTCAACATTTTCTGTTTTAACAGAGACATTAAGTATTGCTGATATTTAAGCATATGAAACTGACAATTTAAAGCCCTTACAGTCAAGGCAGCAGAAGTGTAAACTTTCTTCCCCCGTCTGCCCAGTGCCCTAGAATCTTTATCTGAGGGGGCAGGGGTTTTTGCAGTAGCAGCCTTGACCCCTTTGGGACCCTGAGAAATAGTTTCTGGGTCAGCAGCAGGGTTTTTATATAGAAATTTATGAGAATCAGGAACCCTGTAGTATCTATCTGGCTTAATAGGTGCAGGAGGTAAAGAGTCGGGAGACAGGCCAGACTCTGAAAATATATCATCTACAATGTCTAGAACAGGAGGAATAGCAATAGGTCTGTGCTGAGGTAGCAGAAGAAAGTCTCGGAGCCTTTTCTTAGAATCTGAGTAATCTGTGCTCTCCCAGTGGAAATGCTCCCTCATGGTATGCAGGGTTTCCCCAAAAGAGTAATCCTCAGGAGGAGAAGCTGAAGGAATAGATTCTTCAGCATCAGAATCCTTCCTCATAGGGAGGAATAGAGTATCCCTGTTCTGAAGAAGAATCAGAGGAATCATATTCAGTATCTTGCCTAGGCCTCTTATCAGGAGGGGGATGGGAACCCCTGATCAAAGTAATTAGGTCTTCGGCCATTATGAGCATCTGTTTCTTAGGCATGGAAGTCTGTGCTGGAGAATGCTGTACTTGTTTCTTTGTCTTTAAAACTGTTCTAGTCTTTGTTTTTGATGTTGAAGGTGGCTTGATATAAAGCTGTGTAGGTCTGAAAACATCCTCAGAAGCCGATGCATGCTCAGCGGCTCTGGACCCATCTGAGGGATTAGTTTCCGAAGGCCCAATACCTTGAGTATCCAGAGGCCTAGCTGTCTCCACGTGGGAGTTGGAACCGGCCTGTGGCTCTGAGATAGCGGGTGTCAGGGGCTGCGAAAGAGCCTCACTGAGAACCGGCGACTGGCCTAGAAGAGGCTTTGTCGTCGGTTTTGGACCTCTGATGCCTGTCCTTTTCTTTTTCCTTGCGCTTTTTATGAATTCCAGTCGTCAGTTGTTTCGATGGCATTATATAGTTAAATCTTCGGCCAAAGTAATGAAAAGCAAAATCGTACCGACGCTTAATAGTGTGTTGGTTAAATCTAGCACAAAACTGACAACTAGCTACGTCGTGGTCAGGGCCTAGGCAAGGAATACAGTAAGAATGGAAATCCTTATGAGGCATTTGCTTCCCACAAGAAATACAATTGTTACCTTTTCTGACATCGGTCTGGAGCAAGAAAAAAGTTTCCCCAATGGGGTACTTAGCTTTATAGAAGACTTCGGATCTGAAATTCAATTTCAAAAATCTCAGGAGTCGGCCGACCGGCACTTGCGAACTGTTTTTGCTTCGGGCACCGCGCGGCAAGAAAGACTGAAGAAAATGGCATCGGCTGCATCTTTTATACCCCTGGCGCACTGACATCAGGGAAGAAGCGACAGCAACCGATGCCGGACAAGGACTTTGGAATTCAGTCAGACTGTGGGTAGCCTGCCAGCAGGATAACCCAAGTGTAATGACTGCAACAGTGAAACACGATGAACATCTTCAGTTCGCTCAATGTGAAAACAGAAAAGAAAAAAAAAAGAATGCAACTGAAATAGTTTTTTTGGTAAAATTCATTTCCTGGTTAGTAAATACACTGCCTGGATGTCAGCAAAGAAGAAATTTGGAAAGAAAGGAAGAAAGAACTGTGCAGCTGTCCAACAAAATCAGTTCAAACTTCAGCTTTGGCTCAAGAGATGGCTTTCAGTAATTTAGAGGAAAAAATAAATCAAATGTACTGAGATGTTATTAAAATAAATGAAGCACCGAAAGAATATATCAATTCAAACAGCAAAATGCTGGAAAAAATAGAAAAAAGCTTTAACTAGTCATTCAGATAAACTGACAAAACTGCAAAAATCAGGACATGAAGAAAATGCTGGCTGAATATGAGATTTCTCAAAAACTGTTTAAAAAATAGTACAGTTAGAAAACGGAGCAAGCGAAAGAAAAAAAAGTTATGTATTCACCATAATGTCCTCACCACTGAATTTGTGCTTATGATATTGCTGTTTATGTGGCAGTTTGCAAGTACATTACCTTTGCCAAAGGGGTGATAATGCATTTTTTCCCACTGAGCTTAGCACCATGAGTTTGGCACAGTCATTAGTCTGCATAAGTTCTTCCTGCAATATGTTTACATCATTTGGGGACTCAATGATGGCTTCCAGTTTACAGTCATCAGCAAACTATGTCAGCCACTAGCCTTTGGTTTTTGCCTATTCTTCAGAGAAGTAAATACCGAACAGTAGGGGTCCCAAAACTGATCCCTGTGGAACACCACTGGCTACTGGTCTGCTGGAGGAGGTGGAGTCCCCTATTTTGAATGAATGAGTTCTATCAGTGAGCCAGTTTGCAACTCACCTGACAATATATGGCTTGGTACCCAGCTGAGCGAGTTTATCAATGATGCTTTAGTGGGGAATTGTGTCAAAGGCCTTTGCTAAGTCGTGGTAGGCCGTATGTACAGATTTGCCCTCGTCAAGGGCTTTGGTGACTGTCTTGAAGAAATCTACCAAGTTTAGCATGCATGATCTCTCCTTGACAAAGTCAAAGTGGGTGGGGTCAAGCATTTGGAGATTTCCTATTTGATGATAAGGTCCATAATGACTCGCTCCATGGACTTGCAGATGACACTAGTCAGGCTAATGGGTCTATAGTTACCAGGGTCAGTGGAAGTAACCCCTTTGTACAAGGGAATAATGGTAGCTGTTTTCCATTCTGTTAGGATGAAGCCAATGCTTAGGCTCTGTTTGAAAAGGGTATCCAATGGTGTTGCTAATTCCTGTTTTAACCCATACAGAACACAGCCTGGGATGTTATCTGGTCCAATACAGGCTGTGTTTTTGGCACTGGAGAGTGCATTTAAGACCTGTTCCTTAGAGGTACTAGGTGGGGGACAGGTGGCAAGGATGTTTTGGGGTATGTGTGTCGGGGACAGAGGAGTGAAGTTTTCACTACACCTGTCAGCTGAAGTTTTTTCTGCTTGTTAAGGTTGATGAGGGAACGCTTCCAGTTCTGGAACTGTTCCTTCTTACTCTTAGACAGCAATTTCTTCCCCTTATTGCACAGCCTGTTAATGGCAGATGTCCAACAGACAGGTTTGTCTTTCTTTGAAAACTAGTTTTGGTCCTGACAGGTACGGCAGAATCTATATAATTGTAAAGATGTTTGTATAATGCTTTGGTGTATAACCCAGCATAGGTGACCGTTCCATCAGTGGGGAGAGGAGCAATGAAGCTATTTAGGCCATCGCACAGGAAGTTGTAACTGTCCTTGGAGAAGTTTTTTAGTCTGGTTGCTGCTAAGGGAGGGTGGGGTCAGGTATTATGGTTACCTCTAACAGGACTGACTTGTGGTCAGATCTCACCATTGACAGCCTCACATGGAGGTGCTGCAATGGTGCCACATGGTGGTGAGCACTAGATCCAGGATGTTTGAGCCCCTTATGGATGTGTCAACCAGGTGATCTAGGGCATTGGAGGTGACGAAGTCCAAAAACCTTTGGGCAAGTGAGTTAGTAAACGTAATTTACCCAATCAATGGATGGGTAATTAAAGTCACCCAAAACCAGGGTGTTCAGTTGTCTCCTGATTGACTAAAATAGATTAAGGTAGGCTGAGTGGATGTCCTGATTCATGGAGGGGGTCCTGCAGCTGACAATAACTTAAAGAGGGGTCTTACCAACAGTCAGCTGTGCCTGCAGCAATTCAAGGGCAACATGCTGTTTAACCAATCTAGTGGTGTATTTATCTTTAATAAATATTGATACACCACCTGCTTTGGTTATCCCGCCTTCAGTAAGTGGTCTGAACATGCAGTAGGAATTGTAACTTGGTATGACTGGGGTACTCTCCACAACTTTAAACCAGGTCTCAGTGACTTCACAAATGTCAGGATTTTCCAGGGTAAGGACTGCTTCCAGTGAGTGCAGTTTGAGGTTTAGGCTCCTAGCACGTAGCAGCATAATCCTGAGGTTGTTTTATTTTTATTTATTTTTTTTTTTTTAAGTATTTTTACATCTGTAATTTTGTTGTTGTGGCACTGCCTAAAAATCGCACTATGGGGTTGGCAAGAGCCTTTGCCAGTAAACGAAATCCCGGGGGTGACAGATGAAGACCATCTCTAGCAAAACATTGAGGTCCGTCAACCACATCATTCCAGGCTGACAGATACTGGTTCCCCTTAGAATGACACCAAACACTAAGCCAATTGTTGAAGTAGATCATTTTTTGTTTGCATTGTGACATCATTCTCGATGAAGGTAAAATTCTGCTTAAGGCTAGAGACATACCCACCTGAGACACAGCTCAGTCATGTCTCTCTTCATATAGTCCAGTGAGGTACGTCTCAAGTCGTTCACACCAACATGGACTATGACAGAGTCATAACAGTACCTGTTGTTGAGACACCTGAGTACATGTGTGATATGGCGGATCCTGGCACCTGACAGACAGCTGACCGTGATCTTCTTATCAAAACTGGTGAAGGGAACATCTGTGTGTCTCACAATGGAGTCGCCTATGACTAAGATGTTTGGTTTTGTGTTTTGCCTTAGGGGCTTGACTGGTGAGACACTGGTGTGTGAGATGTTGTGTGTACTGTATCTTGCAGCAGGTGTATTATGTGAGGCGTGCTTGTGCTTTGGAGGTCTCTGATGTCTGGGTAGGCTTCCGTTAAGAACCTCCACATATGTTTATGTGTTGTAGGTTTGGTTGTTGCAGGACATGAGGTGTGAGTGCTGGCAACCTGCTTAGTGTAAGATAGACTGAGTGGTGAGTGAGAGAGCTTGGATTCTACGTTCTTAACATAGAAACATCTCTCACAAAATGAATTTGTGTGAACTAGAAGAAGTGGGTTGTCAATGTACATGAGGCAATTGCCACACTGCCTCAAGATGCCCTTGTCAACCAGGCTAGCTGGAAAAACTGTAGCGAATTGTCAGTCCATAGTGCTAGGTAAGTTAATGTGATCAGAAAATGAGGACAGGATGGGGAGGAGAGGTACAGCAGATGGACAAGAGAAGAAGCCCAGATAATGAAGGTCTAGTTGGTGAGACTAGTGCTGGTACCTCAGAAGTTACACTAAGGGTTTCACTTGACTGAGAAGCACAGCCACGCAAAACCACTGATGGAGAACAAGCAGTGAACTAAGGGAAAAATGAACAGAAAGTTTGCGTCTATGACTGCCAACAGTATCTACCACTACCCAGTGGTATGAGATGGTGCATTTCGCACAAACAAGCATCGACCCATGCAAAAAAGAAGTTAATGTACTCACCATAATGTTCCATGTGAGTTGATCATCTTGCCTTCATTCTGTACTTGTGGTTAGGAAACGATCCTCTGTTCCGACTCGGACGTTTACAAAAGCTCAAGGTCTCCAACTAGCTCATGGCTTACTCCCTATCCCATGATGCTCCTAAGGCACTCTCCAGATCTTGTTTGCTGGTATACCAATATGCATACATAAGAATTCTTCCTTATTTTATTAGTCAAGAAGAGGGTCAGAGAAAATAGGAAGTCAAACAGTAACCTCTCGATCCTCCAGGAGCTAAAGGCTGGAGGTAGGAGAGTGGGACACAAGAAAGAAGGCGAGATGGACAACTCACATGGAACGTTATGGTGAGTACATAACTTCTTTATGTGAAGTTGTCCTATCTCGCCTTCATTCTGTACTTGTGGGACAGCATCCCCAGCACCATCTTTCTTGGGTGGCTCACGGGAGAGCATTCTTAAGAACAGTGGACTCAAAAGAGGCCCTGTTCCTGGAGGCCAAATCCACTTTGTAATGAGTGATAAAGGTATGAGGTCTTGCCCACATTGTTGCTGCACAAATGGTATCAATTGGCAAATTTGCACAAAAGGCAGAAGAGGTCGAAATAGCCCTAGCAGAATGAGCTCTTATTTTGTCTGGAAGTTCTTTGTTTACTGACTGATAAGTGAATGTGATGCAATCTGACAACCATCTGGACAGAGTAGTTTTCTCTACTGAAGCACCTTTCTTGCAGTCTGAAAAAGATACAAACAACTGGTCAGTCTTTTTAAAGACCTTTGTTCTGTGTAAATAAAAACGTTATTGTCTATGTGCATCAAGTTGGTGTAACATGTATTCTGCCTTACTGCCATACGTGGGGGGGGTAAGTCTATGGACTGATTTAAGTTTGCTTCTGAGCATACTTTTGGTACAAATGATGGGTTTGTGCAAAGTAAAACTCTGTTATTGTGAAACAGCATATACAAGGGTTTAATAGATAATGCTTGTAACTCCGAAACCCTCCTAGCTGAAGTGATAGCCACTAAGAAAATCGTCGTCCAGGATAGGAACTTCAAGTCAAAGGATGATGCAGGTTCAAAAGGGGGAAGAATTATATGGGATAACACAAAATTTAGGTTCCATGGAGGTAGAGGTGGTTTAATGGGGGGTTTTAGCAGGTTAGTGCCTCTCAAGAAAGCTTTACAAAGTCTGTGGGACATGATGTTCGGTCCATCTCCTCCAAAATTAAAATTAGAGACTGCTGTCATTTGTACTCGAATAGTAGCTGCAGCTGCTCCGTTATGAAACAGCTTTGCTAAGAATTCCAGTATGTAATATATACGTGCAAAGAAAGAGTCAATATGATTTTTTTAAAGCCCAGGAGGAAAATCTTTTCCATTTGCTTAGATATAATCTTCTCGTGGAAGCTTTGTGAGAAGAAATCAGGATATGTTGTACTGAAGGTGAAAGGTGAGGTAACCTGGCTATGTTTGGAATCGGAGCAGCCATTCTGTCAACTTGAGGGTTTGAAGAGATGGATAGAGCCATTCCCGATGGATGGGTCATCAGATCCAGCACTGGGTCCAGAATCCAAGGCTCCACCTGAAGATGAGGCCACAAAAAAGGGAACCAAATTTGACGAGGTCAGTGAGGGGCTACAAGTATTAAGGTCCTTCCCAATGCACTGGTTTTCAGAAGAACTTTGAGTATAAATGGAAATAGACGGAAAGCATAGAGGAAACCCGAGGGCCAATCGTGTACAAGTGCATCCCTTGGAGATTCCCCCGGAGGGGGGATTAGGGCAAGGTAGCGGCTGCATTTGGCATTCGTGGATGTGGCAAAAAGATCGCAGCAAGACTAGCCCCATTTTCGGAATATCATTTCTGCTATGTCTTGTTTCAGGGACCACTCGTGAGCCATCAGTATTGATCTGCTGAGTCTATCTGCTATCACGTCAGATTTCACAGGGATATGCATTGCTACCAGAAAATGTTGCGATTAGGTTGTTCACTGCCATACTCTCAGGGCCTCTCGACAAAGGGGGTAAGAGCTGGTTCCCCTCCTTGTTTGTTTATATACCATACCAGTGACATATTGTCCATTTGGATTGCAATCATTCCTACAACGCAAGAATCATCACTCTCATCTCTAGGACACTGATGTGCATGTGGGCCTCATGATCCTGCCAAGTGCCTTGCACTGTCCTTCCCTGATAATGCCCCCCCACCCTATCTTGGAGGCATTTGTGGTCACTGTGGCAAGCGGTTGTGGAAGAACGAAGGGTTGACCCAAAGTCACTTGATCAGAGTGAAGCCACCAAAGAAGGTCTCTGCTGCAAGATTCTGTTAGTATAATCTGGTGTGACATTGGAGTTCCTGCATGGCTGATTGAACAGTAGCCACAGTAGAATTCTCATGTGCAGCCGTGCTAATGGAATTATGTTTATAGCTGCTGCCATGCTGCCCAATACTTTTAGAACTTTCCTTGCTTGAGTCTTCCTTTTGAAAAGAAGGTCTAAAACCTGTACCCAAAGGGTCTGGACTCTCTGTGGTGGAAGCTTTACCATCATTGTTGAAATGTCTAAATCTGTGCCTATAAAAAACCGATATGTTGAGATGGCAATAAGGCAGATTTTTCGTAGTTTATTTTGTGATGCCTAGACGAGAACAAAGCTTCAAAGTGGTGTCTCTTGCTTCTGTTAGTAGATGCTTGGTGGTGGTGGTTGGGAGCCAGTCGTCTAGATATGGAAACACTCGGAATCCTAAATGTCTCAGGTGAGCCGTAACTACTGCCATACATTTGGTGAACACTCTGGAGGCTGTAGTGAGATCAAAGGGCAGAGCTCGGAACTGGTAGTGACTGGTTCCCACTGACAGTGCGGATGACTCCTGGATGGCCTCTCCATTTTTATGTGGTAGTACTCATCCTGGAGGTCTATACAGCACATCCAGTTGTCTTTTCCCAGAAAGGGAAGTATTGACTGCAGTGTTACCATCCAGAACTTTTCAGAATTTGTTCGATCGGCTGAGATCCAGTATGTGTCTCCAGTCCCCTGTTTTTTTTTCGGAACTAAAAACAAACTTGAGTAAGTCCCGGATCTTATTTTGTCTGCAGGGACCGGTTGGATGACTCTTTTTTTTCCTAGCAACTTCTGTATTTCTAGAGTTGCTTGTTTCTTGTGCCTGGGTGGAACATCCGGAATGCTTTTTATGCGTGGGGCGGGAAATGAAAAGGGTATGGGGTAACCTCTGGATATGATGCTTTGTACCCACTTGTCTTTTGTTCTGGAGAGGTTTCAAAAGAGAAGGGTTCACCCACTAGGGTATCCTGAGGCCTTGAGTCTCCATGTCTGTGTGGAATCGGTTGTGCTGTGATGGACACTGGAGCCTTTGGGGGAGGAATGACTGGATCTGAGAGTGGGGCTGCCCGTGGGGACAGCACTCTCATCACCTCGAAAGCCCCTGTCCATGACCCGAGAAAGCTCTCAGTTCCAAAGAACTAGAAGGCTTCTCTGGCACCAAGAGGGTTGGCTCCAAAACTGATGTAGGAGCCGAGCTCACCCATACCGAGGCCCTGGGAGGTAAGTTAGAATCCGACAACTATCTGATCCGACTGTCCTCCCCGGACCCGACCTGAGAGCGTCGGCTCCTAGACTCCTCGAGCTCAGATGGCACAGAGGAACTCGAAGCAGATGTTGGAGCTGCCGATCCTGGAACAGGTTTCGGCTCCGACAGTTCCACTACAATCAGCTCCAAGCATTCCAGCTCAGAGGCCCCGAGGCAGGTCAGAGGAGGAATGGATAGTGATGGAGTAGGTCCACTAGGCTTCGAAACCCTCTGGGTTGGCTCCAACAATAATTTTTGGCCAGCGCCGGTGTACTTGGGCACCTCCACACCACACGATCCACATCATCTTCTGACAAACCCCTGGAGGACCGAGAACAGAGGGCAGAAGATCTCGACTTTTGTAGTATAGGTGACCTTAAAGACGGAGATACCGGCTCCAGGACAGGGGACCGGCCAGAGACTGCAATACCATTGGTTCCGAAGAAGGAGGAGCTGAGGTAGAAAGTCTTTCAGGCCCAATGGATTTCGGGTCCGATGAAGTCATTTTTTAAATTTTATTTGAAGGTCCGGATTGGTCTGAAGAGGATGAAGATCTTTTACTTGACTTCTCAGATCTAGAAGGAGAGGAAAAGATTTTCTATAATGTACTCTGACCTTCTTTTTAACAATCCTCTCAGTATGAACTTATTTTTTTCTTTCAAGGACAGCCCTCGAACTAAAAGAATGGTATAGAGCACGACTCCTGCAAATGTACTGCTCCAAGGTAACAGACACATTCAGTACGACCATCCGTCAAAGACATTTTTCCGAGAGCAGTTAGAACATTTCTTAAACCCTGATGGTTTAGTGTCTTTTGATTGCTTTGACATAGTAATCAGCAAGTAGCAACACAACTCAACAACAACAGTAAACTCTTGAAGAAATAACACTCTATTATCCACAGCCTAAAAGAGCTCTCTAACTTAAACGAGCTATTTAGGAAGGAAAACAGAAAAAACAACCAGAAAACTTTTTTTTTTTTTTTTTTTAATGATAGAACAAAAGGCACACCACACAGGGAAAAAGCCCCCTAACTGAAACGGGCTGAGTTGCTCTCTAAATTAAATGAGCTGACTTGGAAAAAAGGGGTCAAACTTTTTTTTTTTTTTTAACAGAACAATTACACACCACACAGGAAAAAGCCCTCTAAATCAAATGGCTGAGTTACTCTCCAAGTTAAATGTGCGACCAGGAGAAAAGGATACAAACTAGTTCCCTATTCAGAAAAATATCAACACACAAGGAATTATACTTGAGTAGCAAATACCTATAAGCTAATAAGTAAACACAGCATGAGGCTAAATAACTGTAATTTAATGTTCACACACAGGGAAGCCAGGATAGGGATGAAACTGTGGACCTTGAGACAAAAGACGGCCCAAAAAAGGAACAGCAAGTAACGGACACAGTCTAATACTGTGACTAACAAAGTCAAATGACTAACTAGGGTAACAGCCACAAATTATTTAGAGAGGAAAGTAGAAGCTTTAAATGTATAATACAAATTCAAAAGGTAACTTAGCCAGAGCCAGTTGAAAAACGGCCGATCTGTTTAGCAGCAAACGAGATCTGGAGAGTGTCCTACAGCATCATGGGATAGGGAGTAAGCCACGAGCTAGTTGGAGACCTTGAGCTTTTGTAAACGGCCGAGTCAGAACTGAGGATCTGTTCCGAACCACAAGTACAGACTGAATAGGAGATAGGACAACTTCACATCTAGGGGCTTACATACAAAACTAAGAACAACATCTTAACACTAATTAGCCACTAAAACTCTACTGAGCTCTGCAGTAGTAATCACCAATCAGATTAGTTCTTAACCACACTCTTCCGCCACGAGGATGCAGGGGTGGGACTCCCTAACCAGGAATGCTTGGTTTGTGCTCAATTCAAACAAACAGGACTAGATTCAGCAGGTCTGAATCTATTCCATGCTACAGTAGACATGGAACAACAAATCAACTAAAAAATCAAGTAATCAGTATGCAGCCGAGAGTACGATGCAGCAGGTAGGGTACACAAAGTCAGGTGAAGCATACAGACTACGCAATGTACAGCACGGAACAACAGATCAGCAAACGGAAAGATAAAAAAATCGAAATAAGTACAATTAATACAATCTGAACAGCTTAAAGTGCAAAAGAAGTAACAATGAAGCCTACTTTTTGTTTTTAGGAAGCAGCAGAAGCCTCGGATTTCTTAGTGCTGACACAGTCGCCAAACTAGGCGGAGTTGTGTTAAAACCAGCGCCAACCTGTGCAAACTCTGGGCTTATATACAAAATTGAGAGCAACCACAACACTAATTTGCCACTAAAATGCTCAAAAACTGAGCCTGCACCAGCAATCACCAATCAGATTAGTCTTTAACTGCACTCTCCCACCCTTTCCAACCAGGAATGCTTGGTTTGTACTCAATTCAAACACACAGGACTAGATTTAGCAGGTCTGAATCTAGTCTATGCTACAGTGCACAGAGAACAACAAATCAACTAAAAAATCAAGTAATCAGTATATAGCTGAGTGTACGATGCAGCAGGTAGGGTACACGAAGTCAGGTGAAGCAGTTAAGACTAGGCAGAGTACAACAGATCAGCAAACGGCAGAATAAACAAGATGACATAAGTACAATTAATACAATTTGAACAGCTTACAGTGCAAAAGAAATAACAGTGCAGTCTACTTTTTGTTTTTAGGAAGCAGCAGAAGCCTCGGATTTCTTGGTGCTGACAGAACTGTGGCTGGTCGCCAAACTCTAGAAACTAGTTTGCCTAATTTTGAGTCTGAATAAGAGACAAACATGTCGTTATGTACTCACTATAACGATCGATGTATGTGGTCCATCTCGCCTCACATTCTTTACTCACAGGTTCGGCGCTGAGAATCGGCTCCGACTCGGCCAACTTATTTTTCTAGCGCGAAGTCTCTAATTGGCTGGGCTAACCCGGTATCCCAAGATGCACCTCGCCCTAGCTCCAGATCTAGTTTGCAGCCATTCCAGTCACACCCCACACACAACCGCCACTGGAAGGAGCTCCAGCCAGAAAGGAAAGAAAAAACAACTGACATTGAAGGGTTCTCAGAGCCAATATTCCTCCAAATCCTATAGGAAGGGGGCAGGTGGGAGGGTACGTAAGAATGTGAGGCGAGATGGACCACATACATCGATCGTTATGGTGAGTACATAACTACCTGATGTTATGTGGTCCTATCTCGCCTACATTCTTTACTGGCGGGACAGCATCCCTAGCACCTCTATCCTGGGCGGCTCATAGGAAAATACTCCTGAGAACCGTGGAACCAAAGGAAGCCCGGCCCCTAGAAGCCACGTCCAACTTGTAATGAGTAATAAAGGGGTGCGGAGAGGCCCAGGTGGCCGCAGCACAAATGTCATCCAATGAAAGCCTGGCATGGTAAGCTATTGATGTAGACACTGCCCTGGTAGAGTGAGCTTTGACGGGAAAGGGTAAATTTCTGCCTGCTGATGAACAGATAAAGGAAATACAATCTTTGATCCATTTAGAAATTGTGCTCTTGGAAATAGGACAACCTGTTCTGTTTTCTGAGAAGGACACAAACAGTTGATCAGACTTCCTAATATGCTTAGTCCTGTGCAAGTAGAATCTCAGTTGCCTGTGCACATCCAACTGGTGAAATCTAAACTCTGCTTTATTGGAAAAGTTTGGAAAGAACACTGGTAACTCAATAGACTGATGAAGATTAACGGTGGATGACACCTTCAGAAGGAAGGATGGGTTAAGTCTCAGGGAAACTCTGTCCTTATGAAAGGTCAAATATGGAGGTTTAATGGACAAGACTTGAATCTCTGATACTCTTCTGGCCGATGTAAAGGCTATTAGGAAAGCCGTCTTCCAAGATAGAAATTTTAATTCACAGGTGGCAGCCGGTTCAAAGGGCGGTGAAGTGATGGCTTGTAACACAAGGTTTAGATGCTATGGCATGACAGGTTCTGAAACAGGGGGGCGAAGTAACCAGGCGCCTTTCAAGAAGACCTTACAAAGTTTATGACCCATAAGAGTAGGCTCGTAAGATGTATGAAAATTGGAAATTGCAGCCAGCTGCACCTTAATGGTAGCAGGCACGGAGCCCTGTCGGAAACGCATGGCTAAAAAATCTAAGACCGATGGAACAGGGGCTGTGAAGGGGTCTAAACCTTGGGCCTGAGCCCAAATGGAGAATCTCTTCCATTTGCTGGAATAAATCCTTCTGGTGGAAGACTTATGAGATGAAGACAAGATGTGTACCACCTCAGGTGAAAAGGAATGTCGTCTAACTAATGATGGAAGTGGAGCAGCCAGGCTGTCAACCTGAGGGTTCGGAGGGAGGGATGGAGCTGTCCTGACATGTGAATCAGTAGGTCTGGCACTGGGTCCAGGGTTCAAGGACCGTCCACTGCGCACTGCTGAAGAAAAGGGAACCATACTTGTCGAGGTCAGTGTGGAGCAATTAGAATCATCATGATTCCCAAGGATATGGCTTTCTGAATCACTCTTGGTAACAGAGGAAACGGAGGGAAAGCATAGATCAAACCGGGGGGCCAATCGTGGACTAGAGCGTCCCTGGGTGACTCCCCCTGTGGGGGGATCAGTGTGAAGTACTTGCTGCATTTGGCATTGAGAGGGCTGGCGAAGAGATCGCAGAAAGGCTGACCCCACCTGTTGAAAATTTGAACCACCACTCAGTTGTTCAGGGACCACTCATAAGGCATCAGAATAACTCTGCTCAGCCTGTCCGCTATCACATTGGTCTTTCCCGGAATGTGCATTGCCACTAGAAACCGTTGGGAAGACACTGCCCAATGCCACACTCGCATGGCCTCTCTGCAGAGGGGATAAGACTTGGTTCTCCCCTGTTTGTTCAGGTACCACACCACGGACATGCTGTCCAAGTGAATTGCAATCGTTCCCAGAGGAAGAGAGCTTTGGAGTGCCCGCAACACTAGTAACACCGCTCTCATCTCTAGAACACTGATGTGCAGGTGTACCTCATGATCTTGCCACGTGCCTTGGACCGTCCTGCCAAGATAGTGCCCCCCCACCCCATCTGGGAGGCGTCCGTGGTCACCGTGGCCACTGGAGACATAGGAATCAAGCTCCTCCCCTTGTCCAGATTAGTGGAACATAGCCACCAGTGGAGGTCCTGTTTGCACCGTTCCGTGAGAAGTATCAAGTGGGAAAGAGGAAGTTTCTTGAAAGGACCATTGGGCCGAAAGGAGCCACTGTAGGATCCGCATGTGTAACCTGGCTAGAGGCAGCAGCATAATGGTGGCAGCCATGGATCCCAGGAGCTGGAGAAATAACCTGGCCTGAACTCTCTTGAGGGGCAACAATGCCTGAATCTGAGACTGCAGCACTCTTATCCTCTCTTGTGGCAGAAAGGCCCGCATTTGAATAGAGTCTAGCTCTGTGCCTATAAAAACAACACGCTGTGAGTGCAGCAAGGCAGACTTTTCCCAGTTCAAGGTAATTCCTAGTTGTTGACAAAGTGTAATGGTAGCCTCCCTGGCTTGAATGAAGAGATATGGAAACACCTGGAATCCCCAATGTCTCAGGTGAGCCGTCACCACTGCCAAACACTTGGTAAACACCCTGGGGCTGTGGTGAGAGCAAAGGGCAGGGTACGAAACTGGAAGTGGCTGGCTCCCAGCCGGAAGCGTAAGTGACTCCTGGATGCCTTGTCCATCTTGATGTGGTACAAGGCATCCTTGAGATCGATGGAGCACATCCATACACCTTTTTCCAGCAAGGGGAAAAATGGACTGAAGAGTGGCCATTCAGAACTTGAACTTCAGAACGTAGTGATTCAATCAGCTGAGATCCAGAATGGGCATCAGGTCCCCTGTTCTTTTCAGCACCAAAAAGAGTCTTGAGTAAGTTCCTGATCCGATATGGTCTGAGGGGACTGGTTGGATGACTCCTTTTTCTAGCAGCTTTGAAACTTCTAGTGCTGCTTTATCCCGTTGTCTGGGTGGAACGTCCGGGATTCTTTTGACTGGAGGGGGTGTTGCTAAAAAGGGAATAGTGTAACCTCTGGTAACTATTTGAAGCACCCAACGATCCTGGGTGATTCTTTCCCAGGCTTCCGGATGCAACGAAATTCGGCCCCCGACTGGCTCCGGAACAGCACAGTCGGGCAACGCCTCAGGAACGCTGAAAGGAAGACCCGCAAAAGGAATCGCGGTCTCCCGAGTTGCGGGGGCCTCCTCTGCCTCTAGGACGGCGTCTTTCAGAATAATTTTCCCCTCCTCTGCCTCTAGAGGGAGACTCACCTTGAGCGGCAGGGAAAGACTTCTGTGACTTCTTGAACCACATTTTCCCTCCTCTCTGAGCCTTGGGGTAAGGCCTAGAAGGAAGAGAGAAACAGGCCCCTATGGCAGATAGGGTCTTCCCCTCCTGTTCGTATCTGGTGAAGGTGTCTTTCACTTTGGTCCCGAAGAGTGAGGACCCATCAAAGGGGGCGTCAGTGAAGGAAGACTTAAAGGCCTCCGCAAAATGACACAGGCGCATCCAGGCTTGCCTTCTGAGAGCTACACCTGAGCTAGCTGCCCTACTCACCCCTTCGGCTGCATAGGATATGAGCCTCATGGACGAGTTGACAATGGAACCAAGGGTAGACAACTGGGCGTTAACAGTCTGCACTACTGCCTCAGGCATGTTACCCGTCAGAGTGTCTCCTAGCTCCTTAAGGAGATATCTCTGGAGCAGAGTAAAATGACAAAGATAATTCAGCGACCGCAACGTAAAGGTCGCTGAAGACAGGGTACGCTTCCCATACCGGTCCATACTCCTGGACTCCTTGTTAGGAGGATGGACGGAAGAAGAAGCCTCTGCAACTTCCTGCTGAGTGGCTGCCGCCACCACCAAGGCATCGACGGAAACCCCTTTGGTCAGAAACTCTTTCCCCGGGGGAGCAGAAAGAAACTTATTTGGACATCTGGGCACCGGTTCCATGGAATCAGGGGTCTCCCACACCCTTCGACAAATCAAAACCAGGAGTTCATCGAAGGGTGGAGACACCCAGGAGGAGGAGGGTTGAGCTCCGAAGGCCATAAGGAATACTGACTCCTCCTCAGAGGGGGTCTTGGAAGGCCAGTCGCCTCTCTACCTCAAGATCTCCAGGATGTCGGAGAAAGAGACATCATCGGAGGACGACTTAGGGGACCCCTCTGACTCCTCGAGGTCGGTATCAGAAGTGAGGGACTAGTCCTGGGAGTCTATGTGCTTCCTCTTGCACAACTTCTTTCTAGGGGGCTCCTCAAGCACCGACACTGAGGCGGCCCTCAGAAAGTTGGGGACCGCTCATGGGAGTATCCTCAGACCTTCGGGCTCCGCCATCCATTGACAGGGGTGTGTCAGAGGCTCTAGCCGGGGTGTATGGGGAAGGAGTGACCGATCCTGGTGATGTAACTGACGATCTGGCCAGTGTGCTCCTCATGGCCTCGAAGGCAGGTCCCCCCCGAATCCGAGGACCGACCCGTCTCCGAGACCACAACCGGAGTCGGGGTTCCCCGAGCCGATGCACTGAGAAGGAGGCTCGGAACCGACAAGAGTCCCGAGGTATCCCCCTCGGGTCCGACTGAGGAAACCCGAGTACCAAAACCAGAGGACGGAACCGACATGGTTGGAGCCGATGTCGGCTCCGATAAACTCGCAAGGGGTATCGGAGCCGACACGAGAACATCACTTGGCACGGAGCACTCCGGCTCCGATGACACAGGGGTGCTCGGAGGAGGAATCATCGGTACAAGAATAAGGACTGGCTCCGTAGCCGACTGGGCCGGAGCCGAGACCAGTTTTGCTAACACTGGCGACTGCAGGAGCCTCTGGACTACCCTATCCACATCCAAATCAGACAGCCTAGAGGATTTGGAGGAAATAGGAGATCGGGATCTCCTACCTGGAGACTCAGGCCTAACACTGGATGACTGGCTCCGAATAGGCTCCATTAATATCGGTGCCGAGGTCGACTCCAGTACAACAGATACCTCCTGCGGCCCCGAGGACAATGGAGCCGAGGAGGCAGTATCCACTTTCGAAACCTTCTCCGGGGGCTCCAATGAGACAGATGGAGCCGGAGATCTTTTCTTGGCCTTGGAAGTCTTAGACTTAGTACTAGAAGAAGAGTCTAAGGACTCCTCAAAAGAAAGTTTAACCAGGCCCTTCAAAATCAACTTATTTTTTCTTTCCTGCAGTACCCTCAGGCTAAAAGCGTGGCAAAAACTGCAGGACTCTTGCAGGTGAATAGCCCCAAGACAATAAACACAGACAGAATGTCCATCTGTAATGGACATCTTGTAGCCACATTTTGAGCATTTTTTTAAACCCAGAGGGTTTATGTTCTTTCTGCTCTTTAGACATAATAGTTCACAGCACCCATTCAACCAACAATGACAGACACAAGAGGAAGGGGGGAAAAAACAAACCACGACCAACCAACGAAACTCTAATTTAAACATTTCTTTGGTGCAGCAAGGAAATCTAACTACCGACCAAACAAAAACAAGTTTACACAAAAACAACACAGGAGAGGACTAGGTCCTCTAATTTAAATCGGCCTAGCCCGCCAAAACAGAGGGATACCACAAAAAAAAACACTACTCGCTTACACAGTACACTCACAATGAAAGAATAGCTATTAAAACAGCTTTTTACGAGAAACAGACTGCTAAAGACTTATGAAAAGCTTTGAAAAGGGTACTTAGCCACAGCCAAGCGAGACCACATCCTAACTAACGAGATCTGGAGCTAGGGCGAGGTGCATCTTGGGATACCGGGTTAGCCCAGCCAATTAGAGACTTTGTGCTAGAAAAATAAGTTGGCCGAGTCGGAGCCGATTCTCGGCTCTGAACCCGTGAGTAAAGAATGTAGGTGAGATAGGACCACATAACATCAATTGTTTTGATTTCCTAAAACTTTTGGTTCTATGTAGATGTGAAGATATTAGATATTGTTATCTGTGCTAGTGTGACTGGCTGAAGTTTTGTAAATAATGGTAAATTATCCTGCGTTATATATGCCTGCATGACTAGCTATCATTTTGTAAATAAGTTTGTTTTTTGATTATTACTTTAATTTATGTAAGATTTTTTAATCAAACAGTGTTCTTCTGGCTGACCAAATGGAATTCTGAATGTAGGTTATGCCAGTCAGCTGACCTAGATGTGATGTCATTGTGTGCCAGTGCTGAAAGGAACAGAATCTCCACAGCAGCTATTTAGCTTACTTAAGTCTGATATGAAAAAGTAGAATTCTCATAACAGCTTTCTGCAACTTAAAATATTCTGCTATAAAAGCAGGTTCTTTATCAGTTAAAGGTCAATAGTAGTAGTAGTATTAGTAGTAGTTGTAGCTAAATGTTGTTTTCCATATCAGTAGTTATCACTCAGAGGTTTCCACAGCTGTTCAGCAGAAATAGTAGGAGTTGCTATTCCAGTCACTGAGGACCAGACAATAGCCTGAAGAATGGACATAAATTCTTATTTTGCCTTGCAGAAGTAACAGTATCATCTTGCCTTGCTGAGTTAATTAGATTAGACAGGGACAGTTAATCTTTAGACAGTTAAGGAAAAATAAGTTGTGTCTTACCATAACATTCCATCTGTGTTGTCGATCTTCACTATTGACTGTGGGCTCCATTCTGTGGAACAGACTCTGCTGTTACTTCAGCTCACTCCTTCCAAAAACTCTCAAGCTCATCTCCACTCACAATGCCCTTCACCAAATTACCTCAGATTGAGTTTGCAAACTACAGTGACAGACTAGAAATAACAGATAAGAGACCATATCTGTATCCCTATTATGATGTCAATCTTTGCGTATATTCGGTCCACCAAGAGTTCTAAAGAAATGTGGAAGGAGAGAGAGAATGTCAAAGATTAGTGAAGATTGACAACACTGATGGAATGTTATTGTAAGACAACTTCTTTACCTGATGTTGTCAATCTTCACATAATGCTTGACTGTGGGACAGAGGTCCCTAGCTACCTGAATCTTGGGGTGTCTCATGGAAGAATATTCTTGAACACCACCGAGCCAAATGATGCATGACCCCTAGAGATCTGGTCCAGTTTGTAATGAGTAGTAAAGGTATGAGGAGATGCCCATGTTGCTGCTGCACCATCTAAAGAAGCGCTGGCATGAAAAACTGCAGATGCTGCTTCGGCTCTCGTTGAATGTGTTTTAACAGGTCCTGGTGGGTGAAGTCCTTTTCTGTTGTAAACAACAGTAATACAGTGCTTAAGCCATTTTGCCAGGGTAACTTTAGATACTGGACTGCCTAAAGAGACTGAAGAAAAAGCAATAAATACTTGGTCAGATTTTCTAATATCCTTTGTTCTGTGAAGGTAGAAATGTAATTGTCTGTGCACATCTAATAAGTGTAGACAGTATATTCTCCTTTGCTGGGAAAATTTGGAAAAAAGACAGGGAGATGTAAAGTCTGACTGACATTTGATTCGGAAACAACTTTTGGTAAAAAGGAAGGATTTGTCCGGAGGGAGACCCTGTCCTTATGAAATATCAAATAGTGGAAATTGCAGAACAAGGCTTGAATTTCTGATATTCTTCTGGCAGAAGTGACAGCTATTAAAAATAAGGTTTTCCAGGACAAGAATTTTAAGTCACGAGTTGCTGATGGTTCAAAATGGGGAGAAGTAAGAGACTGCAGCATGAAAGTTAAATCCCATGGGGCCGAGGGTTCTTTACATGGAGCTCTGAACATTAAGGTTCCTTTCAAAAAGCAATCCATCAAAAAAAACCTCCAACGAGCATTGCTATTGAACCTCAAAAAAATTGCTGCACAAGTAGTAAAACCAAGAGGAACTACAGAGACAGACAGCAGAATGAATAAAACCAAGCGTAGTTTAATGAGAGTATGTTTGGTTTTATTCATTCAGCTGTGTCTCTGGAGTTCCTCTTGGTTTTACTACTTGTGCAGCAATTCCTTGCAAAAGGCTTTACAAAATTTATGTGACATAAGTGATCAACCATTGAAACCAATATGGAAGTTAGAAATCACAGCCAGATGCACCCGCATCATAGAGGCTGATGAACCAGTCATATAGTAAGGCTAAGAAGTCTAGAACTTTGTCAACAGGTGCTGAATATGGGTCAAGATTACTGTCTAGCGACCACGTTTAGCCAGTTATTATGATACAATTTTCTAGCTGACGGTTTGTGGTGGGCTAGAATGACGCATTGGACTGGGGAGGTGAGGGATGGATGCCTGGCAATCATGGGAACTGGAAAAGCCATGCATTGAGCTTCAGATGGTGTAGATTCAGATGAACCAGTCCCTCCAAGTGAGACAATACATCTGGAGTTAGATCCAGTATCTAGAGTTTTCAAAGCAGATGAGGCCAGATGAAGGTGAACCAGACCTGTCACGGCCAGAAAGGGGCAATGAGAATTATTCTGTTCTTTGAACTGATGGCTTTCTTTAGAAACTGACATATCAGTGGAAAGGCAGAGAGTAGACTGGGGAGCCAAACAAGGACAGCATCGCTGGGTGACTTCCCTGGAGGGGATTAGGAATGAGGGCAAAGTAACTGCTGCACTTGTTGTTCAGAGGGGATGCAAACAGGTCGCAGCAAGGTTGGCCCCAGTGAGAGAATATCTTGTCCGTCACCACTGGATTGAGAGACCACTCATGAGCTATGAGAATGGTTCTGCTCAATTTGTCTGCGATCACGATGGAGCTCCCCAGAATGTCAAGAAAGTGGTCGGAGGAAATTGCCCACTGCCAAACTCTGAGCGCTTCTCAGTAAAGGGGGGTAGGACCCAGTTCCCCCCTTGTTTGTTGATGTACCAGACGTCCGACGACATATTGTCTGCTTGTACTGCAATCATTCCCAGGGGGAGGGAATACTGAAATGCCTACAATGCTAGAAGCACTGCCCTCATCTCTAGGACACTGATATGCAAGTTCGCCTCCAGCTGGGACCAGATGCCTTGGACTATCGGGTCTATATTAGCGTATCGAATGGACTAAATAGCGAAAGCTATTTAGTCAATCCGATACTGTCAAAATGGAAAAATAGCGAAGACATGGAACATCAATTTTTTTCCCAGGGGAAAAATTCGGTGTGCCGTCTTCGGGACTTTGCCATTTCCTCCACTATGGTGCGATCTCGGAGATGGTATATTTAAGTAGGGGGTGGGGGGGCAAAGCCCCCCACTTATCTTTGTGTTTAAGTGTTTTTATTTTTTTTTTTTGTTTTGTTTGCGGAGCAGCAATTTTTTTCCCTGGGAAAAAATTCTCTGTTCCATGTGTTCGATATTTTCTGGTTTAGACATTATCAGTACGTTGAAATAGCGTTCACTATTTTAATCATATGATAATGTAATACAGACGCGGACCGTCTTTCCCAGATAATGTCCCCCCACCCTACCTGGAATGCATCTGTGGTCACAATTGGGGTTGAGGAGGGATAAAGGGACGGCCTGATAATATCACATTGGAAGGAAGGCACCAACTTACATCTTCCTTGCAATGTTTGGTGATCAGAATGAGATGGGATATTGGTTGATTCAATAATGACCACTGGGAGGCCAGGAGCCACTGAAGAATTTGCATGTGATATCAGGCCAGGGGAATCAGAGTGATAGAGGCTGCCATTGACCCGAAAGCCTGTAGAATGAGTCTTGCTGCTACTTTCTTGCTTCGAATAATCTTGCCCACTTGTGATCTGATCCTTTGGAGTCTTTCTAGGGGAAGTGACGAAAAGCCAGTAAGTGTGTCGAGCACAGCTCCAATGAATTCCAGGTGTTGTGATGGTTCTAGATGTGATTTTCCATAGTTTATAGTGATTTAAAATTACTGAACAGTGTAATCTCATGGCTTTAGGAGTTGACGCTTGGTGAGAGTAGTAAGGAGTCAGTTGTCTAGATATGGAAACACTCGGTATCCTAGCAGTCTGAGATGGGCTGCTAATGCCATGCACTTGGTGAACACCCTGGGAGCTGTGGTGAGACCAAATGGCAGTGCCCTGAACTGACAGTGACTGGCTGCCAGCTGGAAGCACAAAAATCTTCTGGATCGCTTGTCCATTTTTATGTGGTAATATACATCCTGAAGATCTACTGAGCACATCCAATCGTCTTTTTCCACAAATGAAAGAATAGACTGAAGCGAGGCAATCATGAATTTGCTTTGTTGAACTGATTCATATAACTGGCTGAGATTCAAAATCAGTCTCCAGTCCCCTATTTTCTTCGGCACTAAAAAGAATCTTGAGTGAATTCCGGATTCTAACAGGTCTGGTCGGACTGCCTGGATAACTCTTTTTTCGAGCAGTTTTTGAATTTCTATGATGACTAGGAGGAACATCTGCACCCATTTGTCTGTCATTATTTCTAGCCAGGCAGATTGGTGCAGGGATAATCATTCCCCGACTGCCTCCATAGGAAGGCAATCTGGCCTCCTTTCAGGAGTGCTGATAGGAATTACCAGAGAAAGAGTCTCTGGAACCCTGATTCTGCAGGCCATTTCTGCCTCTTGAATGGCGTACTTCCATTACTACTCCCCTCTGCCCCCGGGAAAGTCAGCACCACATTAGTCCTGGAAAGGTCCTTGGGTCTTTTTGAACCATAGTCTACCACTTCTCTGGTTCCTGAAATAAGATCACTTAGGAGTGGAAAAGCATACGCCCATGGCAGATAAGTCTTTCCATCTTTCTCACATCTGGATAGTATCTCTCTAAATTTGGGGCCAAACAAGGATGATCTGTCAAATGGAGCACTGACGAAAGAAGACTTAAATGGCTGCGTGAACTCGCATAAGCACATCTAGGTGTGTCTTCTAATGGCTACTCCTGAACCCGCTGCTCTTGTCGTTCCTTCAGCAACATGAGAATCAGCCTCATGGACGAAGTGGAGATTGATTCTAGGGTGGCGAGCTGAGAAGGAACTTTGTCTCTACCTCCCTCAGCTACTGCTCCTGAAAGAGTATCTGAAAGCTGTTTAATCAGATCTCTTTGAAGCCTAGTAAAATCTGCCATATAGTTCAACGACCTGAGAGCTAAGGTTGATGAAGCGTATATAAGCTTCCCAAATCTAGCCATCATCCTAGACTCCTTGTTAGGAGGATGGATAGTAGGACTTTCATCTGCAAGCTCCTTTTTAGTAACTGCCTCAACCACCATGGCATCAGCAGGAATACATTTGGCTCAATGTTGCTCATCTTTAGGGGCAGAGAGAATGCAATCAGGCCTCTTAGGGATCGGCCTGATAGTGGCAGGTATCTTCCAAGCCCATTGAGCAATAAACTTAATAAGACTGTCAGCGGACAAAGAAATCCAAGAGGTAAAGTGCTGGGCAAGAAAATCCTCTAGGTATACTGATCCCTCTAAAGAAAGTTGAGTGGTAGTCCAACCACCCCTCTGTTTAAGGATTTCTAGGATGTCCCTGAAGGAAACATCTTCAGGGGGTGACTTAGGGGAACTTTCCCCTTCATCAAAATCAGTATTGTCTGTGAAGGACTCATCAGGGGAATCCAAGTGCTTCCTCTTGCACTTTTTCTTCGAAGGTACCTCTTCAGTGGGATGGTCCAGAGAGGTTTCCGAACACGACATAACCTGAGAGGTCTGGTCCTGAGACTTTTGTGCCCTCTGGCCCAGGGCAGAGACTGGCAGAAGCTCCGGTTGAGAGGATGGACTAGATGTTAGGCACAGATTGTTTGCCCGCAATGGACAATGCCCTCTCCAGAGCCTGGAAGGCAGCCCCCCCCCTCCCTGCAGAGGGACGGGAGCCCGGAACTGAAATAGCCTCCTTTAGAACCATGGTCCCATCCCACACCGAGGAGGCCACCTCCAACACAGAAGCCAGGGCCGAGCTTACATATGCCTATGCACCAAGGGGTATGGAAGGTTCCGAAAGAATTGAAGTCGAACCCTGCCCCCCGGAATAGACAATGAAGCCCTGACCCAGGGAGGTCTCCGGTTCTAAGGAACTGGTAAAACTCAGGGTAACTATCCGTGTCAGAGAAAGAGCTCTGGCTGGCACCGAAACAATCGAAGCTGGGAAAAGTCAGCACTAGGGGCTCCGAAATCTCAGCTGGAGTCAAAGGAGGAATATGAATCGGGGTAGAAGAAGGCAAGGTTCCAGAGCTAACAAGGCTAGGAACCATGGATGGAGGTAATCCCCTCACCATCAGGAGCTGGTCCACCAGTCTCATGATAGCAGACTCTGACAGACTCTTGATGGACCAAACAGAGGAGGCTGACAGAGACCTGGGTGGCCGTCTCTCCAAAAAAGGACTGGGAGGAAGGTCTGAATATGGATCTATGAAGAAAGACTAGGTTGTACGTGGTAAAACTATTACCTGAGGGTCCTTCGGCACCAAGAGGTCTGTTGGTACTGCAGGAAGAGTTGTCTGCACCAATACGGGAACTGAAGAGGTTGCTACCGAGGGATGAGAATCTTGGCCCATCGCTGTTGAGAAATGCTGTCGGCACCGTGGCTGACTTTGAAGATGGTTCCAAGGGAGTTGTCGGAATTGAGTGACTCTGCTTTTTTGGTTTGGAAGAAGAAGATAAAGATGAGGAGGAGCTGGCTTCTGTTCTCGGACCAGATATTGACTCTTCAAATTCAGACTTAAGAAGGACTTTCAAAAGTAACTTATTCTTGTGCTCCATCAAGGTTCTGTAACTGAAACCATGACAGATCACACAGTCTTCCTCCAGATGGATGTACCCAGACAATACACACACACACAGTGTGACCATCTGAGTTGGGCATCTTTCGATCGCACATTTGGCACCTATTAAAGCCAGAGGTTCCTTTAGAGGGTTTGTTGGCCATATCTAAAAACTAAGGCCACCTTATACCCAGACAGACACACACACACACACACACACACACACACACACACACACACACACACACACACACACACACACACACACACACACTCAAAGTAAGAAAGAGAGATTTCTTTTTTTTTTTAAAGGAAAAAGAAGGAAACTACCAATAATAGTATAAAAAGGTTACCCGAAGGTAAAAGGGGAAAAAGTACCAACAATGGTACTTGAAACTACCTAACGGTAAGGGAGAAAAGAAAACATTCACACCCACACTAAGGGATATCTAGAAGAGCAGTATAGTAAAGATAGAAATAAAGGATAAACGACAGAGATTGACAGTAAGAAAATAAATAACTTCCAGTTTGAAGAGCGCTAAAACTCAAGAGCTTGGATAAAACATGTCTGGCACTACAAAGCAGCAAATGAGATCTGAGGTAATTTGGTGAGATGCATTGTTGGTAGAGTTGAGCTTGACAGTTTTTGGAAGGCACGATCTGAAATAACAGCCGAGTTGGTTCCAAGGCTTTGAATCAAACCCATAGTCAAGGATTATGTGAAGATTGACAACATCAGATTTACAGTTACATATTTAGAGCTTTTCTGCAATTAGTGTGAAACCTATTCTACAGTGTTATTTTCATAATTCCTGTGTGTGAAACTCTGTGGTTTATTAGAATCAGTTATTCAGTGTACACGTTTTAAATCATTTTAATTATTATGAAATATTTTACTACTTTTAATTGTGGCTGGTTATTTAGAAAGTACTTTTAGTAACCTGAGTGTGTTTATGCCTATTGTGATAACACCATGGCCACTCCGAAAAGCCGTACTGCTTGGATTACATGCTATCATTTATATCAATTATTTTACCCAATATAAATGAACACCCCTTGTGGAAGGTATTGTGGTATTTGACTGGTGGCAGCCATTACCTTGTAATTTGGGAAAGAGGACATAGCAGGTAAATCTGTGCCAGTCTTTCCCAAGAGTGTTTGGATGTGTGAATATCAAATATTTAAGAGTGAGTCTGTCAAATACAGAGAACTGGGACACAGTGCTCTGCAGTGGTTAGTGTAAAGACTCATTTGGGAACCTGGAGTGAAGCATATAGTCCAGTCCTAGGTTTGGAGCTTGCTCCTGGTGTACTCTTAGGGGAAAACAGTGTATTTCTAACCCTGCTTTCCGTGAAGCTCCCTTACTGGAGACAGTGGTGAGGATTGAGGCTCCTTAGTTACTGGGGGTTGTCACATTATTTGGTGCCAGCGGTGTGGGATTTTAATTGAGCTTTTGTAGCCTGTGGGTAGTTGAGGTATACACTCTCAACAGCCACAAGATAAACATACAGAGTTTCATTTCACAACAGTTCTAAGTATTTTTTAGTCAGTTTAGACAGGGACAGCAGGCAAAGATGTCAACAGAGGATTATAGCAAGCTGATCAGGAACCAGTTGGCCAAGGTGTGCGAAACCAAAGGACTGGTGCATGCCAACCTGACTAAGGAAGCAATGATCTCAGCCTCAGTTGCAGCTGCAGAGCAGACCAACAGCTCAGAGGATATCCAGTCTGACGCTGGGGATAAGCAGCCTTCCAAGGCAAGACAGTGTGCTTTTTCTTCAGAGGACTTAAAATTTGTTTGGAGTTAAGAAGCCTCAAATTGGAAGCTGAGGGGAGAGAGAAGCAGCAGCAGTTTGAACTGGAAGCCAGACGTTTGGAGGCGAAAAAAGGGAGAAGGAGAAGCAATGTCAGCATGAACTGGAGACTGAGGAGAGACAGTGTCAGTATGAACTGCGACGTTTAGAGATGGAAGCTGAAGAAAATGAGAGGGATCAATGTTTGGAGGCTGAGGAGAGGGAGAAGCAGCATCAGCATGAAAAGGAGCTTCTAAACCTTTGACAGGGTCATGGAGGTAATGGGGAAGGGAATGACTGAAACCCAGAAGCCATAAAGGTTAGTAGACCTTTTCCTCAATACAGGGAGGGAGATGACATTGATAGTTGAATTTATATATTTCAAAGGGAATGTTAGCAATATAACGTATAATGTTGACCAAGAGTTCTAGGCACACTTCCTGACCCCCTTACTCCATGGTAGAGCTGTTAATGCAATTGCAAAACTGTCTAATATTGATTTTTTGAACTACGGTTATGTAAAACAATGTTTACATGATTGCTTTAAATTAACTCCTGAAACATACAGAAAAAAACTTTTGTGAACACAGACGCAAGGCATATGAAAGTGTATGTGATTACACTGCTCATTTAAGTACTTACTTTCACAGGGTGAGTGGGTGTCATATCACCACTGTTGAAGGACTGTCAGACCTTCTGGTGAGGGAACAAGCTGTCAGTACTTTGCCTGAGGACATGAGGATCTGGTTGGCAGACCGAGAGTGTAACTCTACAAATGAGTTGGGGAGAAAAAGAGATCTCTGCCTGGCAAGTAGGATACCGCTGCATAAGAAGGGGATACCCAGTGCTGCACTGGGGCTGGTAAAATGGTTACTTTAGGGAGAGAGCTATCCTGTAGCAGTGAGCCTGAAGGTGAACTACAGCTGCTGGAAGGTACTGGTGTTCCCCTGGACATGGTGATTGCAAGGACAGAGGTGAGTGGTGGTATCCAAGCTGACAGTGAGGCACTGCTGACAGAGGATACTGGGCTTCCTGTGGAAGGGGAGCTAGGAGGGGTAACAAAAGTAGAGTTGAGACCGGAGCAGCTTTCGGACCCTACCTTACAAGGCTTGTGGGAGGTAGCTAAGGAGGCACCTGATGCTCAAGACAAAAAGGAGTCTGCATGTTGAAATGGAAAGTGGACCCCTGAGAGAGGGCTAGAGGGTGAGTTAAAATAGCAATTGGTAGAGCCCAGTGCCTACTATCTGGCACCTCTAGTCATAGCCCATGACATTCCTTTTGTCGACAACAAATGGTTCCTGTATACAGAGTGGAACCCTGAGGGAGGGCTAGAGGATCAGGTAATACAGCAGTTGGTAGTGTCCACAGCCTACTGTCTGGCACCTCTAGCCATAGCCTATCACATTCCTTTTTCAGGTCATATGGACATAAGGCGTATCAGGAGACGCATTATGCAGAATGTTTACTGGCCTGGGATTCCAAAGATATAGCAGGACCTGTGAGCAGTGCCAGAAGATAGGCAGGAGGCAGCCACAAAAGTCGTACTATGTTAACATAATGAAGACTTATCACAGTCTGAGGGGGATCTGGTGATTGATCCTCCCAGGGAAGCTCGGACTGACACTTCTGTGGGAAAGGTAGCAATGTCTCAGCAGCTATCCCCTATTCAGGTTAAAAATAATACAAACAGTGTTACAGGAATTTGGGAGCATGTTCACAGGGATACCTGAGTGTACACACCTAGTGCAGCACCATGTGGATACGGGACCCCAAAGGCCTATTAAGCAAGCACCTAACAGGGTACCTGAGTGAGTCAAACAGACTCTGAAGGAGGAGATAAAGGAGATGTTGGAGCTGGGGTTAATCCAGGACTCCAGTAGTCCTTGGGCTTCCCCAGCAGTATTGGTACTGAAGAAAGATGGTAGTGTAAGATTCTGCGCAGACTACAGAAAGTTAAACAGTTATAGAGAGTCCAATCTGTACCCCATGCCTAGAACAGATAAAGCTTTAGAACAGCTAAGTGGGGATAAGTATCTGACTACTACTGATCTGACCAGGGGATACTGGCAGGTGCCCTTGACTCCCATTGCTAGAGAGAGGTCAGCTTTTTAAACATATTTTCAATTATATGGGTTTACAAGGATGCTCTTTAGGATGAAAAATGCCTCAGCAACATTACAGAGCTTAGCAGATCATATCTTAGAAAGACCAGGAGGTTATGCTCTCACTTATTTAGACGATATTGCCATTTACAGCCATTCCTGGCAAGAGCACCCTCAACATGTCAGGTAGATTAAAAAACAAGGTTGACCATTAAGTCTAGTAACTGTCAGGTGTGTATGGCAGAGGTCTCTTACCTAGGACATAGAGTAGGGAGTGGTAAGATTAGTCCAGAACTTGCCAAAGTGGAAGCTATTCAAGTGTGGCCTGTCCCTGTTACTAAAAAGCAGATGAGAGCTTTTCTAGGGACATCCAGGTACTATATGAAATTTGTGCCCAACTATAGTACAATAGCTGCTTCCCTTACTGACATAATAAGGGAAAACAAGCCAGATAAAGTAGTGTGGACCACAGATTGTGAGCAGGCATTGCAGAAGCTTAAAGAAGCTTTAGGAGGACTGCCTGTGTTAGCCAGTCCAGATTACAGCAATGTCAATGCAGATGGATCTCAAGACAGGGTGTGGGTTGATACACTTTCAGTCAGCCCCATTTTTCTCAAGCGACAACTTTCCAGGGTCGCTTGAAAATCTAGCTTGAGTCTTCAAACGGGGGAGAAATGTGGGGATATTAGATATTGTTATCTGTACTAGCATGACTGGCTGAAGCTTTGTAAATATTTGTAAATAATGGTAAATTACCCTATGTTATATATGCCAGCAAGACTAGCTATAATTTTATAAATAAGTTTATGTATTTTTGATTATTACTTTGATTTATGTAAGACGTTACAATCAAACAGTGTTCTTCTGTTGACCAAATGTACAAGTTTGTTAAAAAAAGAATTCTGAATGTAGGTTATGCCAGTCAGCTGACCTAAATGTCACAACCTTGTGTGCCAGAGCTGAAAGGAATATAATCTCCACAGCAATTGTTTTATTTACTTTTTAAAGTCTGATATGAAAAAGTAGAATTCTCATAACAGCTTTCTGTGACTTTTAAAAAAATCTGCTATAAAAATAGGTTCTGAGTCAGCTAAAGTTCAGTAGTAGTAGTAGTAGTAGTTGTACTCAGTTGTTGTTTTCCAGATCAGTAATTATCACTCAGAGTTTTCCAGAGCTGTTCAGCAAAAACAGTAGGAGTTGTTATTCCACTTGTTGAGGACCAGACAACAGTCTGAAGAGTGGACATACATTCTTATTTTGCTTTACAGAAGTATCATAGCGCCTTGCTTAGTTAATTACATTAGACAGGGACAGTTAATCTTTAGACAGTTAAGGAAAAATAAGTTATGTACTCACCATAACGTTTCCATGTTGGTAGTCCATCTCACCCTTCATTTTTACATATGGGTTCGGAGCCGATCCTCGGCTCCGACTTGGACGATTTTCAAGCTCTAAGACTTCTAGTTGGTTCGTGGCTAAGCAGGTATCCCATGGTGCACCAGTGCAATCCCCAGATCTTGTTTGCTGCTCACTAGCAATAGAAAGAAACCCTTAACCAACAAATCAATACTATAGGTTTGCCAACTAAGAAATTTATAATATTATCTCCAGATTTTCCAGGATGGGGGCAGGAGGGAGGGTTGGTAAAAATGAAGGGTGAGATGGACTACCAACATGGAACGTTATGGTGAGTACATAACTTCTTTATGTTGGGTAGTCCAATCTCACTTTCATTTTTACATATGGGGCAGCATCCCTATCACCTAATTCTTGGGTGGCTCATTGGAAGATACTCCTGAGCACCGCGGAGCCAAAGGATGCTCTACCCCTAGAAGTCAAATCCAACTTATAATGAGTAATAAAGGTGTGTGGGATAGCTCACGTAGCTGCTGCACAGACATGATCAATTGGTACCCTGGCTTGGAAGGCTGCAGAGGTAGACAGAGACCTGGTAGAGTGAGCTTTGATCCTGTGGGGTAACGGTCTGCCCTCCGAGCTGTAGATGAAAGCTATGCAACTCGAAATCCAGTTAGACAATGTCACCTTAGAAACTGGCAAATCCAATCTGGTATCAGAAAAGGAAATGAACAATTGGTCTGACTTCCAAATTTCTTTGGTCAATTGCAAATAGAACTGCAGCTGTCTGTGAACATCTAACTGGTGAAAACGGTATTCTGCTGCATTGCTATGATTGGGAAAGAAGACTGGAAATTCAATAGACTGATTCAATGTGGCAGAAGAACAAACTTTGGGGACAAACGAAGGATTGGTACGTAAAAAAACCCTGTCTTTATGAAAAACTAAATAAGGTGGTTTAACAGACAGAGCATGTGGCTCAGAAACACGTCTGGCTGATGTAATAGCTACCAAAAACACAGTCTTCCAAGACAAATACTTTAAGGAAGCTGAATGAGATAGTTCAAAAGGAGGGGATGTTAGTTTGGACAACACAAAATTTAAGTCCCAAGAAGCCACAGGTTCCTATAAAGGTGGTCTCAGCAAGGTGGCGCCTCTCAAGAAGGTTTTACATAAGGTTAAAATTTGGAGATCCCAAATAAAAATGTGAAATAGCCGCCAATTGTACTTTGATGGTGGCTGCAGCAGATCCCTTCTGAAAAAGCTCCGAAAGGAATTCCAGAATTACGGGAACTGGAGCAGTGTAAGGACCCACATTCATTTTCTGTGCCCAAATATAAAACCTTTTCCACTTGCTGTCATACAGCCTTCTGGTTGATGGTTTGTGTGAGGATAAAAGAATATGGGACAGTGACGATGAAACATCATGAAGTCTGACTAGAGATGGAACTGGATCAGCCAAGCTGTCAATTTGAGGGTGTGGAGAGAGGGGTGTAGCGAGCCCGACATGTGGGTCAGTAGATCTAGAACTGGGTCCAGGATCCAAGGATCATCCAAGAGAAGAGGCTCGAGGAAGGGAAACCAGATCTGACGAGGCCAGTAAGTAGCAATGAGGATCAACTTGCTTCCCAGTCGGTTGGCTTTCTGTATCACTTTGGGGATTAAAGGAGGGAAGGCATAGAGAAGTCCCGTGGGACAATCATGTACCAGAGCATCTCTGGGTGCTTCCCCCGGAGGAGGAATTAGGGAAAAATAATTGCTGCACTTGGCATTGATTGGACTGGCAAAAAGGTCGCAGCAAGGCTGTCCCCATTTTAGGAAAATCTGTTCCACTATTTCCCATTTCAGAGACCACTCGTGAGGCAGCAGGATTGCCCGGCTCAGCTTGTCGGCTATCACGTTGGTTGTCCCCGGAATGTGCGCTGCCACCAGAAAGAGCTGGGAAGAAATCGCCCATTCCCAAACTCGCATGGCTTCCCGACAGAGTGGGTAAGACCTGGTATCGCCCTGTTTGTTGATAACAAACACAACTGACATGTTGTCCAATTGTATCGCAATCGTCCCTGGAGGAAGAAGGTCCTGAAGTGCTTGCAATGCCAGAAGCACTGCTCTCATCTCCAGAACGTTGATATGCAGATGAGCCTCATGTTCTTGCCATGTGCCGTGGACCGTCCTGCCCAGATAATGCCCCCCCACCCGACCTGAGAGGCATCCGTGATCACAGTGGCAATGGGTTGGGCAGGCACAAAGGGAGCTCCCTTGAAGAAATTGTTGGGGGCTATCCACCAACAAAGGTCCTTTTTGCATGATTCTGTCAGCAGAATACAGTGATTCAGCGGTAGGTATTGGAACGACCACTGGGAGAATAGGAGCCATTGAAGGATTCTCATATGCAACCTGGCTAGAGGTATTAACAGAATGGTTGAGGCCATCGTTCCAAGAAGTTGAAGAATCCACTTTGCTTTGACCTTCTGAAGTGGGAGAAGTCACTGAACTTGTGAGACGAGGTTTTGTGCTCTTTCGGTGGGAAGACAAACTGTCATATCCACTGTGTCTACCTATGCACCTATAAAAATCACAGATTGCAAGGGCAGTAATGCAGATTTTTCCCAATTTATGGAGATCCCTAGTTGAGCACAAAGCTGGATGGTGATGTCCCTGTTTTGGAGAAGTAGATGCCTGGTGGGGGCGGTCAGGAGCCAGTCGTCCAAATACGGAAACACCTGGAATCCCTGACATCTCAGATGAGCTGTCACTACTGCCATGCATTTGGTGAACACCCTGGGGGCTGTGGTGAGACCAAAGGGCAGAGCACGAAACTGATAATGGCTGGCTCCCAGCCGGAAGCGCAGATACCTCCTTGACGCCTTGTCCATTTTTATATGGTAGTAGGCATCTTGGAGATCTAGAGAGCACATCCAATAGTCTTTCCCTAACAACGGGAGTATCGACTGCAGTGTTACCATCCAAAACTTGTCTTTTTTCATGGATTTGTTTAATCTGCTGAGGTCCAATATTGGCCTCCAGTCTGCAGTTTGTTTTGGGACTAAAAAGAACGTGGAGTAAGTTCAGGATCCTATCTGGTCTGCTGGCACGGGCTGGATGACTCTTTTTGAGAGCAACTTGTTGATCTCCACAGTTGCCTGATCCCTGAGATTGGGTGGAACATCTGGGATCTTCTTGGAAACAAACGGTGGAAGGGAAAAGGGTATGATATATCCTCTGGTAACGACTCTTTGTACCCACTTGTCTTAGGTTAAATTTAGCCAGGCTTCTGGGTACAAAGAGATGTGACCCCTGACTGGTCCCAGAGAAACACAGTCGGGCCCCACATCAGGAGCGCTGATAAGGCCGCCCTTGAAAGAACCCAGGCCTTGCTGATATTGCGGACCGCCCCTGCCTCTAGGGCGACGTCAACCATTTTCTCCTCCTCTGCCTTTGAAGGAGGATTCACTCTGTGTGTCTGGAAAGGCCCTCTGGGACTTTTTGAACCACATCTTACCTCCCCTTTGACCTTTGGGGTATGGTCGAGAGGGGACGGTAAAATGGACTCCCACGGCAGAGAGAGTCTTTCCTTCCTGTTTACACCGAGTGAGTGTATCTTTCACCTTGGAACCAAACAAGGAGAAACCATCAAATGGGGCGTTGGTGAAGGTGGACATGAACGGCTCCGCAAAATTATGCAAGCGCATCCAGGAGTGGCACCTAATGGCAACTCCTGAACCCGCTGCTCTGCTCACTCCATCAGCCGCATGAGATATGAGCTGCATGGAGGAGTTAACTATGGAATTTAGGGTGGTAACTGAGCAGAGATCCTATCTGGGACTCCCTCAGGACAAGCACCCCGTATGGAATCTCCAAACTCCTTGAGGAGATCCCTCTGCAACCTCGTGAAATGGGTAAGATAGTTCAGGAATCAAAGTGTAAAGGCCGCTGAACTAAATACGCGCTTCCCAAATCTGTCCATCTGTCGAGACTTCTTGTTTGGCGGATGTACAGAGGAAGAAGTCTCCGCCAACTCCTTCTTTGTGGCTGCCGCCACCACCATGGCATCTACGGGAACGCCCTTAGACAAGAATTCTTTTCCAGGAGGGGCAGACAGGAACTTATTTGGTCTTCTAGGTACTGGCTCCACAGCATCGGGAGTATCCCACACCTTCCGACTAACCAGATCCATTAGATCCATTAGTCGAAAGGTGGAGACACCCAAGAGGCAGAGGGTTGAGACCCGAAAGCCTTCAGGTATACTGACTTCTCATCAGAAGGGTTGACAGTGGGCCAGTCGCACCTCTGTTTAAGGATCTCTAGAATGTCCACAAAGGAGACATCATCAGAGGACGACTTAGGGGGACCCCTCCGACTCATCAAGGTCAGTGCCCGATGTCAGAGACTCATCCTGGCAGTCAATATGCTTCCTCTTGCATAGTATCTTCCGTGGCGGCTCCTCAAAAGGACCTTCTGGAGATGCCCTGGAAGAGTTGGGTACAGCAGCCGGTGGCTCCTGAGGTTTTGGGTCTCTGCTGTCTCCGGAGAGAGTAGGGACTGAGACCGAAGTGGGAGCCCTGGGGGGAAGAGTGCTTGTATCACTGGCAGGGGCTGTAGACTGTGACAGCACACTCCTCATCACCTCAAAAGCAGATCTCTCCAGTTCCAAAGACCATCCCCGCTCCGAAGAGACAAAGGACAGTGCCGGAGCCAGAGCCATCAGCTCCGAGATAGATGCAGGGTCCGAACTCACCCTGGCGGACACACCGAGAGGAAGGCTTGGAACCGACAAAGATAGATTCAAAACATCCCCCTCAGCGCTGACAGAAGAGCTTCGGTCCCTGGACACGGCGGATGGAGCCGAATGTGTCGGAGCCGAACTCGGCTCCAATGCAACAGCAAGGGGAGCCAGAACCGAGGGTTCCTCCGTTGGTAACAAGCACTCCTGCTCCAAAAACCCAACATGGCTCAGAGGAGGAATCATGGATGGAGATAAGACTGGTTTTAATGGCTCCGAGACCAATTGGGTCAGAGCCAACAAAAATTTAGGCAGGGCAGACAACTTGAGGAGTCTCAGTACTACCCTCTCCACATCTTCTTCCGAAAGACTCCTGGAAGACCTGGAAGATAAGGTTGGGGATCTCAACCTAGCAGGCACTGGAGATTTGACCATCACAGAGACCGGTCGGGACTCTACAGACCGGCTCCGAGAAGCAGAGTCAACTATCTGTAAGGATTCAGCAGTCGGCACCGAAGTATCTGTGACCAACTCCGAAACCACAGTGCTCTCCTTCGGCTCCAAAGACTGAGGAGTCGAGGAGGCAGGTTTTATTAATTTGGCAGGCGGCTCCGAAACAGTAGCCGGTGCCGGAGAAGGTCTTTTTGTACCTTTAGATTTTGAGTCAGCTCTTGATTGAGAAGACTTAGACGAGGAAGCCGAAGTACCAGACAAAGCTTCCTTGAAGGTTGGCTTCAAAAGACCCCCGAATATCAGTTTGTACTTTCTCTCCTGCAACACTCTAGGAGAGAAAGCATGACAAAACAAACATGATTCTTGCAAATGGATGGCTCCCAAACAGTAGACGCAGCTACTGTGGCCATCGGTCAAAGACATTTTCTGGGAGCACTTCATACAATTTTTAAACCCAGAGGGTTTGTGCTCTTTGCTATCTTTAGACATTGAAAACCCACAAGTAATCAGAGGGAAAAAAGGAAGGAGAAGAAAATGACTGAGGACTAGGTCCTCTAACTAAAATGGGCCTAGCCCTACAGACGAAAAAACACGAGGACTAGGTCCTCTAAGTTAAATGGGCCTAGCCTGGTGTAAGATAGAAACCTAGATTTTCCACTAAACAGAGTCAGTCACACAGGAGAATATTTTAAACAAAATACAGTGGAAGCAACATGAGGACTAGGTCCTCTAAGTTAAACGGGCCTAGCCCTGTGAAGAACCGGGCCTTCTAATTTAAGCAGACCAAGAAGGCAACTCTACATACACACACTTGCTCAGGGGTAGCAATTAACAATAATAAGAAATTACGACTTTAGCGGATCCCCGCTAAAGACCACCAGTCAACAATAATTGCTTGACAGGAAATAATCAATAGGAGCCCCTATTGATTAACAAACGATGAACTCGCCAAACTAATTCTCTAGAGAAGAAAAAGGCAAGTTCATCTAACTACTGAATACAGGAGACTACTATACTTGTCAAATAAAGCCACGAGGCAATTTAGGTAAATCCTAACTGTAAATAACAGGAAAGAAGACGAAACCGCCAAAACTAAAGATTTAGGTAAAGTACAACTGCGCCTAACTACTGGTACACAGGATACCACTAACATTGTCACACAACAACCACAAGACAATAAAGATAAGTCCTATAATGTATATATTGAATAATTATGCAAAGATACTAGAATAATGAGAACTGCAAGGCGAAACCGCCAACTAGCGGTTTTAGGTAAAGTGCAATTGCACCCAACTACTGGTACACAGGATACCACTAAAAAGGTCACACAACAACCACAAGACAATAAAGATAAGTCCTATAATGTATATATTCAATAATTATGCAAAGATACTAGAATAATGAAAATTTTCAAAAACTTAGCCAGAGCCAAGAGAAGCACATCCAAACTCATCGACGCAGCAAACGAGATCTGGGGATTGCACTGGTGCAACATAGGATACCTGCTTAGCCATGAGCCAACCAGAAGTCTTCGAGCTTGAAAATTGGCTGAGTCGGAGCCGATCCCATATGTAAAAATGAAGGTGAGATTGGACTACCTAACATCTAAGATAGTCAGAGTTTTTCTAAAATCAATGTGAAACCTATCCTACAGTGTTATTTTCATTATTCCTGTGTGTTAAACTCTGTGGTTTATTAGAATCAATTATTCATTCAGTGTATACATGTTTTAAATCATTTTATTTAATTATTAAACATTTTATTACCTTTTATTGTGGCTGGTTATTTAGAAAGTACTTTTAGTAACCTGAGTGTGTTTATGCTTACTGTGATAACACCATGGACACTCCGAAAAGCCTTACTGCTTGGACTGCATGCTACCATTTATATCACTAGTTATTTTATCCAGTATAACCGAACACCCCTTTTGAAGTGTATTGTGGTATTTGACTGGTGGCAGCTGCTACCTTGAAATTTGGGAAAGAGGATACAGCAAGTAGACCTGTTCCAGTCTTTCCCAAGAGCGTCTGTATGTGAGAATATGAAATATTTAACAGTGAGTGTGTCAGTTAAAATATTTTTTTGTTCGTAGTGTTCTAAGGGTGGCAGGTAAGGTTAGGTTGATTACCTAGAATACCTAGAACTGGGACACAGTCCTCTACAGTGGTTAGTGTGAAGACTCATTTGCGGACCTGGAGTGAAGCATATAGTCCAGTTCCAGGTTTGGTGCCTGTTCCCGGTCTACTCTTAGGGGAAATTGTGTATTTCTATCCCTGTTTTCAGTGAAGCTCCCTTACTGGAGACAGTGGTGACTGAGGCTGCTTAGTTACTGCCCGAGTATAAGTGGGGTCATCACAGTAGATAAAACCACAGTTGCCTGTGAACATCCAAAATGTGTAATGCGCAGTCTCCCTTACTACAGAAATCTGAAAAGAAGCCTGGAAGGTTGACAACCTGATTTATACTGGGCTCTGACACCACGCTAGGAAGAAAGAAAGGACTGTCCGTAAGGATACTCTATCGTTATGAAAAATTAAATAAGGAGGTTTTGATGAAAGGGTCTGTAACTCTGGTACTTTTCGAGCAGAAATAATCGTCACTAAAAAGATAGTTTTCCAGGTCAAGAATGGTTTATGCTTAGCTGATGGTTCAAAATGTGATCATGTTAAGGTTTGTAAAACAATGTTCAAATCCGAAGGAGGAGTGGGATCTTTTAATGGGGGTCTAAGTAGCAAAGTTCCCCTTAGAAATGCTTTACAAAGTTTGTAGGATGCTAAGGATGAGTTGTTTACACCTATATAAAAATTAGAAATGGCAGCTAGTTGTACTTTTACAGTAGAAGAGATAGCTCCTTCATTAAAAATTGCAGCTAAAAATTCAAGAACTTTAGGGACTTGTACTGAAAAAGGATCTAGATCCTTCTGTTGTGCCCAAATGCCAAATCTTTTCCATTTACTTCTATAAAATTTCCTAGTGGAAGCTTTGCGAGATGATAGGAGAATGTGACGGACAGGGGAGGAGAGCTTGGGCTTTCTAGCAATTAATGGAAGTGGAGGACCCATGAGGTCAATTTTAGGTTTGGAATGTCTGGATGACTTATGTCTGTCGGGTGAGACAGTAGATCTAGAGCCTGGATCTAGAATCCATGGAGGACGAAGTAGATGAGGCCAAAGAAATGGTAACCAAATCTGATGAAGCCAGTAAGGGGCAATGAGTACAACTATGATCTTCAATCAAGATGCTTTCTGAAGAAATTTGGGGATTGGAGTTAATGGGGGATAGCAGAAGAGGAGACCGGAGGCCAATCATGAAGCAGAGCGTCCTTTGGTGTCTCCCGGTGGGGGGATGAGTGCAAAGAACCTGCTGCACTTGGGAAGATGCAAAGAGATTGCAGCATGGTTGTCCCCAATCAATGCAAAATCCTTTCCGCAACCTTCATATTGAGGGACCATTTGTGAGGCATTAAAAAGGACCTGCTTAACTTGTTTGCCTTAATAAACTGTGTGGTGTTCACTCTTCGTTTTGGCTCCAAGGTGCTTTTTTGGTCTTTTTTTTTTTTTACAATCATGATTTCCCTAGAATGTGCATTGCTATCAGAAGAATGACTGGATAAGATCGCCCAATGCCAAACTCTCATAGCTTCTAGACACAGGAGTAAGATTTGGTCCCTCCTTGTTTGTTGATGTACCAAACTAGTGACACATTGTCTGTCTGGATTGCAATAGTCCTGGTGGGGAGAGTGTTTTGAAAGGCCTGCAATGCTGGAAGGATTGCTCTCACTTCCAGGACATTGATATGCATGTTGGCCTCTTTGGGGGATCATGTGCCTTGGACTGTCTTTCCCAAGAACTGCCCCTCCAGCCAATCTAGGAGATGTCTGTGGCCACTACAGCTTTGGGTTGAGGTGGAACAAAGGGGCAACCTTCTTGCACTTGACTGGAATGCATCCACCATATAAGATAATTTTTGCATTCCTGGGTAATTTTGATCTGACTGGACAAGGGATGGTAAAGAATGGACCACTGAGTGGCCAATGTCCACTGAAGAATTCTCATATGGTACCTTGACAATCGTACCAGGACGACTGCCGGTGAGATGGACCTCAAAGCTTGAAGAATCAGTCTGGCTGAGAGAACTTTTTTTAATGATCTCTCTGACCTGGAAGTGAATAGTCTAAATTATTGACAGGGGAAGAGATACTGTTTGAGTGACTCTATTGAGCAAGGCATTGACGAATTCCAATGTCTGTGTTGGTGCCAGATAAAATTTGCTGTAATTGATTGAGATGCCCAGATGGAAGCAAAATTGGAGTACGTAATCTTGTGCTAGAATCAGTTGATGCCTGGTCGATGCGGTTATGAGCCAGTCTAGATATGGAAACACCCAGAATCCCTGCAGTGTCAAGTTAGATCCCATTACTACCATACACTTGGTAAACACCCCAGGAGTTGTGGTGAGGCCAAAGGGCAGAGCTCTGAATTGGTAATGACTGGCTCCCAGCCAGAAGTGTAGATATCTCCTGGATTGTCTGTTCATTTTCATATGACAGTATGCATCTTGGAGATCTATCAAGCACATCTAGTTGTCTCTTGTGCAGAAAAGGCACAATGGACTGAAATGTGACCATTCAGAACTTTGTGTACTGAACCGATTTCTGCCGAGACCCAAAATTTGTCTCCAGTCCCCTGTTTTGTTGGCACTAAAAAGAATCTTGAGTACGTTCCAGACTCCTCCTGGTCTGGATGGGACCTCTTGGATGACTCTTTTTTTTCTAACAGCTTTTGTATTTCTAGTTCTGCTGTTTCCCACTTATTGGGGGGAACACCGGGGATTCTGTTTGAAACTAGCAGGGGTGGATGGGAAAAGGGTATTGTATATTCTCTGGATATTATCCTCTGCATCCATGAATCTTTGGTAATTTCTAGCCAGGCTCTCTGGTGCAGAGGTAGACAACCCCTGACTGCCTCCAGAGATGGACAGTTGGGCCTCAATTCATTAGCGCTGGTAGGATCTGTCAGAGAAAGTATCTCTAGATCCCTGGTTGTGTGGACCACCTCTGCCACGAGGATGGCATCTTCTGTTAGAGTTCACCCTTCTGACCCTGAGGGAACTAGCTCATTCTGGATTTTGGAAGGGACCATGTGATTTTCTGAAAGATATTTTTTTGACCAGCTCGTTGGTTCCTAGAAGAGTTCCACCAAGGAGGTGAAAAACGCATGCCCACAGCAAACAGGCTTTTCCCTTCCTGCTCACACTTAGCAAAGTCTATTTAACTTTGGGGCCAAATACAGAACTTCTGTCAAAGGAAGCATTTACAAAGGAAGCTCTGAAGGCTTCTGCAAAGTCCCACAAGTGCAACCAGGCATGTCGTCTGATGGAAATACCTGAACTCATCCCCATGAGGCACATTCAGCTGCGTGAGATATAAGCTTCATGGAGGAGCTAGAAATGGATTGAGGTGTAGCAAACTGTGATACAACAGAGCTCTCTGCCTCAGAGGATATGGTCCCAGAAAGGGATTTTTGAAGTTCTTTGATCAAATCCCTCTGACATCTAGTGAAGTATGCCAAATAATTCGGCAACCGAAGGGCAAAAGTCACCAAAGCACAGACACGCTTCCCAAATCTGTCCAGAACTTTGTTCTGCTGGTTCCTTCTTTGTGGCTGCCACAACAACCATGGCATCAACTTGTACTCCCTTGTTTCAATACTCTTTCTCTCGTTTGGTGGTGCCAGGATCCTGTCTGGCCTCTGGAGATCGGCTCAGTGGTGTCAGGTTCCTTCCACGTCCATCAACAGACCAAATCAATGAGCTTGTCAGTGGGCAGAATCACCCAAAAGCTTCCAGGAATACCAATTCTTCTTGGGAAGGGCTGTCGGGAGACCACCACCCCTTTGCTTTAGAGTTCTAGGATGTCTCCAAATGAAACATCTCCCCCTCTTCAAAGTTGGTACATTCTGTGGCAGACTCTTGTGGAGAGTCTAAGTGCCTCCTTTTGTACTTTTTCTTCCTCAGAACTTCTTCGGTGGGATGTTCCAGAGAAGAATTGGAAGAAATTAATATACCCTACTGGGTATCCTGATGACTGACTTAGGCTGGCTGTCCCAGTGGCACAGATGTTTGAAGCTCCAGATGCACAGGCAAATAGGGTTGGGTAGTTGGTGCTGAAGAAGAAAGAGAAGTCCAAACTCTGGGCACAGAGAAACTCTCGCCGCTACCTCAAAAGCAGAAAGCCTCAGGGAAAAGGAAATGGATGGCTCCAAAAAGACATGCTTACGGACTGTAGGCTCCTTCCTCCCTGAAGGCAGACTACTCAAGGAAGGAGTTGGAGCCGAGCTAACACCGAAACTCCAAGGGGTAGAGACAGCTCTGACAGCTTTAGAGTCAAATCCAACACCCCAGATCCAGCTCCAACACTACAGATTTCAGAGTCATCCAGCTCTGGCAGGCTTGGCACTAGTCCACTCAGAGACACCACTGGACTCGAGGATGCCATAATCTTCAGATCCAATGCGGACGACTTAGGAATCTTCAGATCTGACAGCTCTGAAACCAGTGATTGAATTGGAGAAGGAGCCAATAATGCTGGGGTAGTAGTACTTATGGTTTCCAGACCCGATGGGGTCGGACCTGGAAGAACCCCCAATTGGATCTGTGTCGAGAGGAACTTCCTCCTTATCCTGTTCACTTCAGCTTCAGTTACACTTCTGGAAGAATGTGTGAAAGATGCTAACGACGATGGTCTGGAGTGGTGATGTTCCAAGAATGAAGAAGGTAGGCAAGAGAACACTGGCTCAGGGGCCAACTGTGGTGACTGGATCCTAGAAAACTTTTCAGGCCTAGCCTTGGGATCTGAGGGGGTCAGATCCGAAGGTTTTCAGATTCTGCAAGGAGGTTTGGCCAGGGTCAAATATATGGTTGGACCTGGGGAGAACTTTCTCGAATCCTTTTTATCAGATTTTTGGGGGGGTTGAGCCCCAGATGATGTTGATGAAGACTTGGAAGGAAGTAAACCTCTTACTATTAATTGTTCTGTCAGTCAAAGCTCTGGAATTAAAGGCTTTGCAAATATCACAATTAGAGTCGCAATACGCTGGGCCTAGACAGTACATTTAGAATGCGCATCCGACAATGGTATTTTATGGCCACAGACCGTACATTTTTTAAAACCTGAAGGCTTTGCAGACATTTTTAACATGCTACTTTAGAAAAAAAAAGATATTAAGTAATTTTTTTTTAAATAGTTAGAAAACAGAAAGGGGGGATTACCAACAACGGTAATTAAATAAGTACTATAAAAGTACAAGAAATAGGGAGATACCTACAATGGTAATTAAGACTATACAACTAATGGTCTAAAAGGGAGGAAGTGCTATAACAGTGTAATATTTATAAAGAAGAGGAAATGTTTAAACATACCAAGGTAAACAGTAGTAAAAAAAGTTCTCCCTCACAAGAAAAGAAGTTGCTATACTCGAGCGTATATAGTGACCACGTCCATATGCTAAAGTGGCAAATGAGATCTGAGGTGTGTTAAATCACTACAGCATTATGGGTAAGGGAAAAGCTCAAGAGTTTCACTGTTCCATGAGCTGGAAAAAGCAACCGAGTCAGATCAGAGGGTCAGATCCAATCCCAACAGTTGAGGAATGAATGAAAATGACAACATCAGATCCTGAGATTTTCTGTTGAACCAGAGAAACTGGAAGGAACAGGCTGTATTAATTTTATGAAAACGCACACAAGCAACTGGACTAATAATACTCTAAAGTAGAACTTGTTAATTGAAAGGGCACGTTGAGTGTATGCTCCAAACTTGGCCAGAAGACCTATATTAGTAAAGATACAATCATACTAGCAGAAAGAGACGTCCTGACAAAATTTGTGGCAGAACAACAAAGTATTAAAAAAATTGAGACAGCAGAGTGCTCATACAAAATGATTATTCACTTTACACCAGACAGAAGAGAAGCAAATTTATCCCAGTAATCAGAAAATGTCGAGAGGCAGATGTGAGATTCAAGATGCTATATCCAGTTGTCTTCAAGGAGCTTTTTTCCTAGAGGATTAAAGCAATTTTTTGACACAGAACAGGCTAAGGAGGAAATAAAGTTTATCCAACAAAAAGTGAGTAAGCAAGCAAAAGGGGACTCTGTTTTTCATTCTTCTGACAGTGAGGTTCATAGAGAGACTTTGCCAGTGTAAACTTTTCCAGTGTTCCAAAGGAAAATGCTTGAGAGACAGAAAAAAAGCACAGGAGTTGACGAGAAGAATCAGCAGTATCACAGATCTGAACCAGAGTCTGGTGTTGGGAGATGGAGGTAAACACAAATGAGACTGGCAACTCTGAAATTAATGATAAATGGAAGATTTTAAAGCACCTTATCACATTTGTGAAATATGGTTTTGCAAGAAAAAGTGTCTGATAAACACTGGATTTTTGTTGACTTTGTTATACTTGTGGGTGGACTGTAAAGCATAAACCCCACTTTACATCATTAATGTTTAGAAATACACTAAAAGGGGGAAAACTAACTGTAAGTAAAACAATGTATGTTCTTATTAGTATTTGTACAAAACATTTTATGTTATAAACTGCATACGACATATAGTAAAACAGTTTTGTATTACATGTAGTCAGAGATATTTTAAATGTGGAAAGAGTCTTTTCAGTAAGTGCTGTATGTGTTAAAGATATTAAAGTACACAAGTACTTTTTTAGTTATAAGAAATATATATTTAAACAGTATAACAAGAGGAAAAAAAGCTGGACAAAAACAATTTTGATGTTCATATGCTGTGATCTTGGGCTGCTAGGGTAGAGGTGGGATGTAAAAGTGCACTGACTATGTTATATGTAGAATTAGAATATTCTCTATTTTACAAGGGTGAATGTCTGGATTACCACCTTTAGCTTAAGCTATTAATAGGTGTTTTTGTAAGGATGTAGGGCTTTAAAATAAAGCAAAATGATGAAAGCCATGAAAATGCTAAGCTTTTTATAACTGCAAAGATATCAGCTTAGGTTCATGGGTGTTTACTAGGCTAACAACCACAAGGGCCTTTTTAAACCTAGTCATGCATCCCAAATCTCTGAAAAGTTGTAGTAACCTTCATAAGTGTAAGCAGGGGCTTGGGAGGTGAAACATTTACAAGCAGGGGCCTGGGGAGATGAACCATTTACAGGCCTGTGTCCATTAGAAACACAAGTGCCAAACCAGGGATGAATTTCCTGTTCTCCATCCAACTGTCCAAGTTACACTTGAACGGGGTTAGGGGGGGGACTCTTTCACATCGATGAGAAACCTGTTCCAGAGAAGAGGTAGTCTCTGGAATACATACTTGTCTCTCCAACAGGTCCTATTTATATCACAGGTAAGGTTTATGTCTTTACAACTGGTAATTCTGGTGCTGTATGTTTAGATATGCAAGAAGTCCATCAGAGTGGGGTCTGACAATGCCAGGCATAGACCTCACTTCAACAGCCTGTAGGAGACAGAACACAGGGGTAGGGCCTTGAGGCAGTCTGCATAAGACATACTACTTATACCCTGTATTCTTTTATTGAGGAACCGCTGTGGATGTTCCAATTGCTGGATATGTCTGGTTATGTACATACTACAGGGGGCACTGTACTCAATGGTAGGTTTGATGAATGTTGAATACGGTGGAACAATGACTTCCTTGGATGAAGATGCCATACCTTTGTTTATAAGCTGCACAACATAGAACGTTTTCCTCACTACTGGAGACATGTGATGGTCAAAGGCTGGATTACTGTCTGTGTGCATCTCCAAGTCCCTGACTCCTGGGTCAACTCTTAGGGGTGTGTTGTCAATATGAAAGTTACCAGGGGTGACTCGAAGGATACTATTTATGCATTTTTTGGCATTTACTTTTAGTCCATGGCTCTGACACAAGTTGCTTGTCTGTGTCAGCCCTACCTGGAGAACATTTGTGTGGGTGGGCAATTCAATGACAGCTCCTAATTTGCAATCATCTGTAGATTTAGTTAGCCAGAGGCCATTGACACTGGTCTTGAAGTAAATGCCAAAAAGGAGCAGTCCCAGTATTGATCTCTAAAGGACCCACTTGTGACTGGCCTCTTTGTAGAGGTGGAATCCCCAATTCTAAATTCTGGGTCCTGTCTGTGAGTTGGCTGACTATCCACCGGGTGACATAAGGATTTGTTTGCCCCTAACCTTTTAAGTTTGTCAACTATGCCTGAGAGGGGTAGTGAGTCAAATGCCTTGGCCAGGTCAGGATAGGCAGTGTGAAACATTTTGCCCTCATCCACTGCTTTGGTGAACTTCTTAAAGAAGTCCACCGAGTTGAGTTGGCATAACCAGTCCCTGATGAAACCAACTTATTTGTTTTCTACTGGCAAATGTTCAGTGGAGTCAAGATGTCTGCACTTGAGGGCAGCTATGCATTCTTTTCTATTTTATTGCTGAATACATTTCAATCAAGACAAGCTGTCTGCAGGTGCAAGCAGTTAATCTTGAGAATTCTGAATATTCTTTGCTAAGGGAAATAAAAAAATGTACAGGTGCAATGGCAAGCAGTTCAGTGAAAACATTAAGTGTGACATTATGGAAAGTAAATAAGAGGTAGCAATCTCCCTAGCGATCTTAATGCATTAATAAAGTTAATATAACAGCATACAATTTAAATTTTATTTAAAGACAGCCAGTGCACTTTTTCTTACTGCTAAAATGTAATGTTTTCTGAAAGCATACAAGCTGTTTTTCATATCGGGGAGGGGGAGAGAGACAGAGAAGAAAAGAGCAGACAGCAATCAGTGTAAGTGACAACAAAGGCTGTGGCATGCGGTTTAGCATGGGTAACCTTAATTTTGACTTGATAATGCCTATAGGTGCAGACATCAATTTGGGGCAATTGCTCCCTTCTGGATGGTTAAACTTCATGTTTTAAAGATGAACATTATTGTGTTTGTTCCAAGTTAATAGGCAATGGGGGTGTTTTGTATTTAACTGTTTTGTTTGAGGGTTTTCATTAAAACAAAAAGTCTTGAAAAGTGTGAAATAGGATCAAATGGGGGTGAAAAGAAATAACTGTACAAAAGATCAGCCTGCCAAGCATTAGTATATACATGTAACATAAAAAGTGGGAATACACATGCAAAAAACTGTCATACAATAGGTGGGAAAGTACAGTTTTGTACCTACCATAAATGTAGATGTTCGAAGATCCACACTGCTGCAGTCCTAACACTTGCAGTCCTACTCCTCTCATGCGCCCATCGCCAGAGATATATTCATCGTCAGCCGCGCATTTGACTGACACTGACTGACATCAGAACGCAAATGCTGCGCATGACCATACGCTATCCCATCTCTTTTCTTGCCCATCTCAGAAGAATAAAAAGGGAAAAGAAAAAAAAATAGCTAGTCTAATACTAAAAATAAAATACCAAATAATATATATAATATATACAATATAAAATAATGCAAATACCTGTATGATACAGATGGATAACCCAACCCACACAACCACCACAACCAGACCAAGAAGAAGGACTGCAGTGGATGTGATGGGATCTTCAGTTATCTGGTACTTCAACAGGTACAAAACTTTACTATGTTCTTTGCTGCACTCCACTCAGTTGCTACACTAACCTGCAGAGCTAGAAGAGGTGGGGGGGTAATATAAACAGTAAAAGGGAATGCAGCAGCCGCAAAATGCCCAGCAAACACAGCAAAGCAGAAACCACAAACAGATTTAGAGGTAATCCTTAGAGAAGGAGTACAAGGGAACTCCAAGTGGCTTACTCCAAAAATCTGCCTAACTCCCCAATAAAAAAGCCAAAATAGTAGCAGTAGCCAAATCTAGAGAGCTAGGTGGGTGGCATAAATTTGCCATGATGGAGAATAACAGAAACTTGCCAAAAATCCAATCCACATAGAAATAGTTTGTTTTGACAATCCAGCTTGCAGAGAGCACAAAGCAAAGAGCTTAACCAATACTGAAGATTGTGAGAAACTAATAACTGCTGAGATTGTCTGAACTGCTTGTGTTCATCAAAAATAATAAGGCAGAATCTTTTCCATCCTTTTTGTTGAATCTTTGAATAAGGCAAAATGGATTTTTGGTTTAAAAGGCAAACGAATAGTTTGTTTATTTTAGGTCTGAAGGGATTGGCTAAAAGAAACCTATCTATGGTAAAGAAAAAGCATAAGGGGCCTAATGGTACCAGCATACCCCAATCCCCCTTCTTGCAGAGGGTAATGAAACCCAAAAAAAAATTCCATGTACAACTTGCAAGTCAACTGAGACAAAAAAGGGCTCACAAGTGAGCTAAGCCAAAATCTCAACACCAAGGCAGAGGAGAAACAGGGGGTTGCAGGGAGTAGGACACCTCTAAGAGATTCCAAGCCCAGATAGGAATAAAATTGGGGGAATTGCTGTTCAAAAATGATAGAAAACAATGGTGAATACAAAGAAATGAAATGGATCTTAATGCAGCATGAATCTTAATAGAAGAGAAGGACAAACCTTTTGAACAATAACTCAGTAGGATATTGAAGAGCCAAATAACTCAGAGGCCTCAGAAACCTCCAAACTTAAGTCAGGCACTCCAAAATAAAAATCTCTTCCATTTATTCAAAACTTCCTTCTCTTCCATTTCAACAGCTTGACAATTTTGGAGAAAACACTTGCTGTGGAGTTGAAATTCTATGGGTTAAACAGAAATAGAGAGAGCTGTTAGGATGAAGAGAGTGGAGTTTGACATTCCTGGGACATGAAGAGAGTGAAGAGGCACATCAAGGAAACAGGCCTCCAGGCTATGGAACAGTGGTGACTCAGTAGTATCTGGAGTGGAGGCCAGTGCTCAAAAATCAGTCTCTGGAGCCATGTGTTGTCCCTTGGCTTGTGAGGAAGGACCTTCTCAGAAGTACCTTTCCTTTTCCAACTGAAAGAAAAGCCTGAAACTTTAGAAGAGGCTCCAACTGGAAAGAAAGAGCACCAAAACCCAGAAAGTGTGAACTTTTGGCGCAGGCTGCTCTTTGGCAGCTGGTTGAAGTATGATTTCAATTCTGGTTAGACATCACTACTGTTCCCAGGATGATGTCAATTTCTACCGTATCTGAAGATGTCAATTGTGCTTGTACAGATCCATCCAGTTTCTACTCGTAACAGAAACCCTAAAGAGTCTTAATTGTAAACTGAGGTTCGAGTGCCCACAACGCAATGTCAGACCTTTAGCTCTGACAAAAATGTGTTCTGCTGAGTGTTGTCTGTAAGAATGTGTTCTCTTTGTTTTGTGAGTGATGCACATGAAGCTTGTGTTTACAAGTTAGACTAAAATCCCTGCCCTGGTGTTGTCTAAAGATGTGAACACCTGCAATGCAAGAAGTGGAAGCAACATCTCCTAATCTGACTGAGCCTTCTGTTGTCTATGGGAAGGCCATTTAGATGAGGTCCACTGTCTGCTTCTCTGACTCTCCTCAGGAATTCGAGGCAGTGCTTGGTCGTTAATCTGACTTCTGGTCGTCATAAAAATTGACCTTTGCCTGCCCATCTGAGAGAGTCCTTGTCACCCAGAAAATTTGCTAATGCAATAAATTTTTTGAATGACAGTGTAGCTTTCCTATTATACAGTGAGAGATTGGCAGTGCTGTGTACCAACATTTTGGCTTCCCCATATAATGTTTGGCATGCAGTTTGGCATTCTCTGAAGATGCTATGAACCCTGCCAGTGAAAGGACTGGTTTTTGCAGTTGAGCCAAAGGGCAAGATAGCTGATGGAAGATAAGGGGAGCAAAAAAACATGTCCGGGTCTTGTATCTTGTCTGGATTAAACATGCAGTCTTGGGTTCCAGAGTGAATTTAAGGTCACCCAGAACTAATTTCAGACTGACAGAAGCTATCTCAATAGAATACCCCAGGCATCTTAGCACTGTGTCAGTCTATTCCAAATGATAGCTCAATCCAAGCTTCTTTGAAGCAGAATCTTTCAGGGATCCAGAAAAGGGCAGACTGGAAAATAGAATAGCCTGAAAAAAGCTAGTACTGAGCCAGAACTGTGAATGGGAGATAAGAAAAAGGGCACTGATCTGGGCAGTAGATAAGCCCTGGAAATGCACGCAGATAGATCCTGCAGTCCTAGCTGATAAATCAATGATGGTAAGCCTCCTTATGATCCAAAGTTACCAAGGTATGATCTTTTTGAGACAGAAAATTACCATGCATCAACGTTTGCCCCAGGAAAGCAAGAATGTCCAGGTAAGTCCCCTTCATGGAAATCTAATGTCCAGCCACGAATTGACCTTAGACACCCCTAGAACAGGCGAGAATTGTTCCCCTTCTTTGGAACTGGCAACAAAACCGCCTGTATGGCCCTATTTGAATAGCAGGAAATTTGTCTTGTGAGCCTCTATTCTTTGCTGAGGTATGCCTACTGGCACCTCTTTGAAAGGAGGCAAGGCATGGAACAAACCTGTAAATCCTTGATGCATGGGGTCCAGTTTCTACTCTGTCTTGGGTAATCCTTCCTCAATTTTCTTTTGCCAGGGCCAACTCCTCCTCCCAAAGGTGCCAACCTTCCTAGGTTCTGGCAGTGCAACCATAGGTCATACCCCTGTTATTTCGAAAGGAGGTGACCCTGCCTCCTCACTCCTGTGCAGGGAGGAGAGCCCTGTCTGGGCCTGAACCAGCCCTGACCTCTGGGCCCCCTGCTGAATAGAGATCTACTCCAAGCACCAAACCATAAGAAGAGGACCCAGCTAGACTAGTAGCCATATACCTGAAAACTTTGGAGGCCCTTTAGTTTTAATCTTTTAAGATAACCAGCTGACTTAGCCCTATTCTTTAAGGAGATCCTTTAAAAACTGCCTCCCCTTCCAAGGGAGACAAAATCCTAGGATTGCAAGAAACATCCATCCAAACTCAGGACCTAAAGCAAAGATAAAAATTGATGTAGTTTTAAGGCATGCCCCTAAATGAACTATCTAAGCCAGGCAGCCACTCCTGGAGATCTAGGCCTGAGCAGAGACAAACATGTCTGGATGGCTGTTAACCTTTACAACAGCCTACATGCACTAAATCCTGTAACTCATTACAAGATTGAAAAAGGGAATAAGAGCAATTTTAGATAGATTTTCTGTGAGAAGAGAGATAAAGATGATATTTCAACAAAAAAAAGTTTCATACCACTTCCTCTGATGGCTATCCCTAAGAAGTATAAACTTTTTGAGAACTATCCAAGGCCCTGGACAACAGATCATCTAACACCTCCGGATTCTTGCTAACAGTTTGGACACCACTTAGGCCCCTTAAAAAAAAAAATACACAGATAGCTAGGACTGCAAAAAGAAAAATTATGAGCTTCAGGCACCCTGTGGGTCATATCCTGCGTTTATGGAGCTGCAAAACATCTCTCACAGACATCAGGATGCCTCTGCAAACACATCTTCCACCACATTCAGGACAGGAGGTATAGCCTATGTTTTCCTGGAATCAGAGAACTTGACAGCCTTTCCTGGAAAAGACTCAATCCTGACCCCGGAGCTTCGCTCTCATCTCATGGAATGAAGGGTCCTGAAAAGAAAAATCCTCTAGAGAAGAAGCAGAAGGAGTAGAATCATCTTCATCAGAATCTCCATTGACATCCGCCTCCCTTCGGTCTTCAGACAAGACCCCATCCCATAAGCCTCTTCTCATAATCCCCAATTATCCCTCCATAAAGGAGCTATATCAGGAGGAGGCATGGAGCTCTCCAAAAAAAGTAATTCCAAAGAATCAAGGCTCTTGAGCATGCTTCTGGCCAGCACTGCCAAGAACTGGGAGCTACACTTAAGGAAAGAGCTACCCCTGCCTCTAGAAGAAGCCTTGGGGAGAAAGAGAGGGAGAAGCCCCCCAGAAGGAATAACAGCCTCTTGGAGAGGGCCCATCCTGTAAAACCTGCCCCCTGGGGAGGCCACATCCTTCTAATCAAAGCTCCCCGGGTCTTGAAGGCATCCGCCGGAACCACCGTTCCACCCTCAACCAAACTACTGATCTTGTTTCGCGATCTACCTCTAATCTAGGTTTAACTTAATTGTTCTTTCTGCATTTGAGGAAGCCCCCGCTGCATCGGCTTCGGCCAAAGACTGTTTCGGCGAGAAAATAGACCAACCTTTGCACCGGCCAATCCTCCGCTCCAACTGCGCCTGAAACAAACCCAATAAAACGCATCCAACAAAAGTACGCTCAGGTCCTAAAACAAAACCACAACAAATTATACAACTCACTTTTCTATCACAAGAAATACCAATATTGACTTTCAACCACTTTTTTATCATGTTGGCTATGCTGTTCATAGTATCCTGGAATGTGAATGGCCTTCCAGGTATAGATAAAAAGGAGGGAGAAATGAATTACATTAGGAAATGCAGATTGCAAATAGCAATGCTGTAGGAGATGCATTTGGAAAGAAATGAGTATGTGAATTTGACAACGAAAGGTTTTCAGAATGGATATTCAGCAGAATATCAGGGGCAGAGGAAAACAGGAATAACTATACTAATTCTTATAGGAGCTCCAACAGTGACAGATGAGGGGAAAAAGACAAAAATGGTAGAATTGTGATAGTAAGGGGCTACTGGCAAGGGAGGATGATTACAACACCATACATTTATATTCCAAAGAAAACTGCTACTATTAAGCTTAAGAACATTTTGGGAGAAATAATCAACTTTCAGCAGGGATTATTATTTATAGGTGGGGATTGGAATTTAATTTGCAATACTGAATATGTATCAGTTGACCTAGAAGGGACAATATAACAAAAATAAATGTATAAAAATATTTGGTATGGAAGATAAGAATTCAGTAGTAGGAAATTGGACAGAATTTATAAACTGTTCCCCAAGGTACAATCACTGGGTTATACTAGACAGAAATTATATACCACAGGAACATATGCATTTAACTGAAAGCTTTGACACACATCCAACAACTATTTCTGATCATGCATCAGTAAAAACTAAGATAGGTACAGCTTAATGAAATAAAATAGGGCACTGGAGCTTTCACACCTACCTGTCAAAAAGAGGTGAGATAGAAATACCTTCAAAAGTTACAGTTAGTGATTGGGATAAAATGAAAAGTGAATTTTAAAATCCGGTAGAAATAAAAGAGACAGAGAAATAGTTAATAAGTAATAGAAATTACTTGGAAGGGCTGTTAAAGGTTAAAGTATTGCAGAATAAGGGGAATTTCACCAAACAAGAGGAGGAGTAAATGCAGAGTGCTAAATATAAAATAAGGGAGTATCTGGATAATATGCATAAGTATTGAAGTTAAGTAACTTTCTTTTTTTGCTAACAACTCCAAAGCACAAAAACTTTCAGTACAACGACTTAGGCATCAGCAGAAAGTTGAAAGGACTGTTGCCAAACTTAAGGAATCTAACAAGAAAAACAACCAGAGATCCTACAGAGGTTTTAGAGTTATTTCAGAAATTTTATGAAGATTTGTATAAAGCAGAGAAATGTGGAAATCAAGAAAGAATGCAAATGGAAATATTTATGGAAAACTTAATTATGCCAATATTACAGGTAGACAAGGCTCAAAAACTAACAGTTAAGATAAGACATGATGAGATAAAAACAGTAATGTATAATCAATCATCAGGAAAGTCTCCTGGAACAAATGGTATTCCTGCGGAAGTTTAGAAATGGGGGGGTGATAAAGATATGGAAGATTTTAACAATATTTTAAAAGGAGGGGGGAGCACCAACATCCTGGAAGAAAGCTGTGGTGGTTGTGTTACCTAAAGATGGCCAAGACCCTTCAGACCCAGCTTCATATAGGCACATTTCAATTTTAAACCACGACTATAGAGTGTTTATGTCTATACTAGCTAAAATAATGGCAAAGGTGTTGCCAAATTTTTTTAAAACACCTTTACTGATTATCACTTGTGACATAGGCAAATTTACATTTACACAAAAATAATCGAACTGTATTAAACTAACATTAACAAACATTATACTTCACCTATATTTCTATATCTCATATAACCTAAGCAACATTACATATGCTATTCCTGTCCCCTTTTTTTAACAACAAACATTTTTATTAAACCATCACTTACCACATAAGCAATCACACATTTATATAAATGAAAACACACGACATCGACACAATCCCATTTGCAAGCATTTCACATCACAAACCATACTGACAAACTCCCAGTTGTAAACATTATACATCACTTATAATTGACCCAAACATTTTCAAACATTACACGGCTCATTTAAGTCTTACCTTCTTTTAAACCTCATTCCTCCCCTGAATATAGTGTTCCTCCAATTCCCATTTTTTCCTATGTAGTTTGCTCCTACCCTTTTCTAAAGATCTAAATTCCAGTTGTTTTATCTCTGTTACTATATTCACTACTTCTAATACAGCTGGTTTAGATTGTTCCATTTTCTAGTAATTACTTTTTGGCAGCCACCATAATTAGACACAGCAAGGCCTTACCATGTCTAGGCAATTCCTATTCTGTATCATAGCTCAGAAAAATCATCTTTCTCATCACACCTATCTGCCCACCCAGCATCTCCAACAGTGCATCCCACAGGGAATCCTTAAAGTCTGCCAATCCACAGCATTCCCACAAAATAATTTCCCAAGTACCTCTTTCTTCCCCATCACACCTCCAAGATTTGCTGTCTGCCTGAGGAAAAATTCTCTGGAGTCTACTTGGGGTATAAAGATATCCCATGTAATAATTTCCAAGTAAAAATCCTAAACCTTTTAGATTTTGTTGCATATTTGGAAGACATACATATATTCTCCCATTGTTTCTTTATGAACTGCTTATCCAAGCTCTCCTCTCAATCCTTTCTAACCCTCACAAATTGATTATTATAGTTATTGTGCAATATTTCATATGTTCTACTAAATACTCCTTTTTTTAATGGCAGCTTCTGTTCTAGACTCTATTAAAAACTCTACCAGTGCTGGACTTTCATTTAGGACCCCCTTATTTCTTTCTCTATGCCTACAGTCTGATATCAATCCTTGATAGGGAAGGCAACCTTTAACCTGCAGTCAAAATAATTTCCTGGCCTCTTTCCATTCCATTACCTTTCCCTCCTTGGTTCCTTTGTCATTTTTGTCCAATAAATTCCATCCCCCCTCTTGCCTACTGTCTTTATCCCTAATTGCAGTCATCCCTATTGGCAGAATATCCTTTCTCCATTCCCATGTTGGCTTAGTTTTTAAAATATTTTCTGCTACTTTACGAATATAATATTATATATGATCATTATTCTCCTCCTTAAAGGCCTGAATCCAAAATCCCAGTCTCTCCTTGTTTCTTCTGCTTCCTCCCTGTTTCAACATTACCCCTTTCCATTCTGAATTATAGTTTTCTGCTTGTGCTATGTATTGGAGCCTTAACTGTGTAGCTTTGAAATACTCCTTCAAATTGGGTAATCCCAATCCCCCTGTTCTACTGGAAGAATCAGCTTATCCCACTTGACTCTTGCCATCTTCCACTCCTAGTTAAAGTCCTTCAGCTCTTTACTAATTGCTATCCACAACTTCTCCTCTGACTGATAAAAATATGCCTGACCTGTGTATAAGACTAAAGGGATTAAAACATTTTGATTGCTTGTATCTTACTATCCATATCCATATAACAAAGCTTACATTTTCTCAGTTTTTATATTATCTTTTCTTTCTTCCTACATATCCTTAGCTGCCACACCAGAATCATATTTAATCCATACTCCTAAATATTTCATTTTATCATATCCCCATAAATATGGATGGTGATGAACCAGTTGGTGTGTGGGTATATAATTTACCGCTACTGCCTTTGTTTTAGCGTCATTAATTTTGTATCCCAAAAAGATATGAAATTGTCTCAAAATGGTCCACAGCACTGTAATGTCTCTTTCTGTTTTTGTCAGATATAAAATAATATTATGTGCAACTACAACCAGCTTTTCTTGACTACCATATCAATTATATCCTTGAATTTCTGAGCCAGTAATTTTCTTTGCCAGTGATTCTAAATATAACGTAAGTAACAAAGGGGTAGGAGGACAACCCTGCCTGATTCCTCTGCTTAAGCAGAAATTATCAGAGAGGACCCCACACACTTTAATTTTCACTTCCAATCCCTCATATTCTCCTAATCAACCTTATAATTTTTTCAGGAAATGCAAATGCTTCCATGCCAAATATTTTCATAAATTTCTTCAAAAATCTACCCTCCTTTGTTATACTTCCCCTTCCAGGCCCTCCAGACACATCTTCACTATTACAAATCACATTCCAGTCCACACCTGTAAGTAATATTCCTTGGTGAAAACAAATTATTTCTCCTAGAATTTTATTATGTTCCATTATAGCAGTTTCAGGTCGAATATTAATATAAGCTAGTATAATCCTCCTCCCTTGCCAGTCGCCCCTTAGCACTACAAATCTGCCATTATCATCTTTTTTATCCTCTTCTATAACTATTGAAGCTCCTCCTGCAATTAATATAAGTACTCCTCTCTTCCTTTGTCCTAGGTATTCTGCAGCATAACCATTCTGAAAACCTTTCTTTATCAAATTTACATGTTCAATTCTTTCCAAGTGTGTCTCCTGTAACATAGTTATTTGCACTACATTTTTAATACAGTTCACTACTCTTTCTTTGTTGTATTTATCTGTGAAAATGTTGACATTTAAAGACTTTAGAAAAAGCATCATTGCATTAAAAAGTTATTAGTCCCACCTTTTATGTATAACACCGTTTTGTTAAATATCTAGTTCCAGCTTTTGTGTTACATGCATATACTTTCTGACAGGGTGAACTTCTATACAATTGTTTCTTGTCATATCCATTTGAACCTATGTCACATCTTACTAAACTTTTTCTTTTATTGAAAGCCATCAAACAAAAAAACAAACACACCCCTAATACTCCCCTAAAACATACTAAGTCAATACTAACGCAAAGTACTGCGTACATCTTCAAATACTGAAGTTTTACCCTCCTAACTGGAACAAAAGTCCCAAAATGACAGCCACACTTACAGATTTGAGTTAACCTAAAAGAAAGTTTAAACATGCTAAGATGCATGGTGCAGCCTGTGCTTCTACTAAATGCTAATTGTTTTTTTTTCTTTGCTTTATAGCTCTCCCAACTGGGAAAACCCATGAATGTTTTCAGAGAACATTATGTCCTAACCAATTTCTCTTCTCAGTTTTTTCCCTTCAGCCAATCACTCTCCAACAGCAAGTAGCCAGTTTCTCATTATCAGATTGTCTCCATGGAGACACGAGAACCAAGCAGCCAGTTTCTCTTTCTCAGACTGTTTCCATGGAAACATGAAGATCAGCTGCAGAACTGCTACTGAGCCATACATGTTTTTGCTAGAAAAAAAGACTCATAATATTCAATATTTTTTGTGATTTACTTCCTTACTCTTAAAACTTGTTACTAACTCAAACTAAGGTACTTAAGTCATTCGCCTGTGCAAGAATAAATAGCACGTTATTTTTTTTCTTTTGTCATGCTCTTTTAACCATTTTTTTCATTGCATTGCCTATATTTCTTAAAACTGAACAAGAAGAAAGACAGATGGGAGAAAGAAAATAAAAAAATAATAACAGTAGCATCTGTTTATAATCCTCATTACACTTAAAAATAGAGTTGAGTCGTGTACAATTACCATAAATGTAGATGTTCGAGTGTATTCACTGTTGCAGTCATTACATTTGGGTAATCTGCTGGCAGGTTGCACTCAGTCGGCCTGATTAACAAAGTCTTGGGTCCTGTGTCGGTTGCTGTCCCTTCTTCCATGACATCAGGTCATCAGGGGTATAAAACATGCATCTGACGTCATTACATCAGTTTTTCTTGCCCTAGATGTCAGGTGCCCCCCTAATGGAGAGCAAATAAAATTTAAAAACACAAAAATATACCTCCAACCAAATGCAAATACACCAAAAAGGCTTTTAAGCATAGGAAAGAAAGTAGAGGTATAGCCAAAGAAAAATAGGGGGCTGGAGGGAGGGTAACCAGGACTGCAACAGTGAATACACTCGAGCATCTACATTTATGGTAAGTGTAAACAACTGTACTATGTTCTTTATGTTTCACTGTTGCAGTCATTACATTTGGGTAGATTCCCAAAGCTATGGTTGGGAGGAGGAGTTTATACAGAATTAGGACGAGCTATAAGGCCCTGCAAGACAGCAATGGCAAAACCAGCTCTGGATTTAGAAAAAATTGGTAAATGATAATGCTTGGTGAAAGTATGTACAGAACTCCAGGTAGCAGCTTCTAGAATATCCCTGGTAGGAACACCTCTAAGAAAGGCTGCCGAAGTAGATGCAGCCCTGGTAGAGTGAGATCTGATCCCCTGGCGGATAGGTTTTCCATGGTGCTTATAGCAGAAATGAATGCAATGGCTTATCCATTTAGAAATGGTTTGTTTTGAAATAACCTTCCCCTCTGCCCCTGCAGCAAATGCTACCAGCAATTATTCAGACTTTCTTCGAGATTTAGTCCTGTCCAAGTAGAATCTAAGTTGTCTGTGCACATCCAAGGAAAGTACAGTTGTGTACACTTACCATAAATGTAGATGTTCGAGTGTATTCACTGTTGCAGTCATTACATTTGGGTAATCTGCTGGCAGGTTACTCTCAGTCGGCCTGAATTCCAAAGTCTTGGGTCCTGCGTCGGTTGCTGTCTCCTCTTCCATGACGTCAGGTCGTCAGGGGTATAAAACATGCAGCCGACGCCATTTTCTTTAGTTTTTCTTGCCCCCGATGTCAGGTGCCCCCAAAATGGTAGCAATATTGTGTGTGTGTGTGTGTGTGTATATATATATATAAATATATATATATATATATATATATATATATATATAGATATATATATATATATGTATATAGATATATATATATATATATATATATATATATATAGACATGCATCAATATAAACTTGGAGGAGATAGAGAAGAAAAGATAAACCATAGAATGACAGCAACAGTGAATACACTCGAACATCTACATTTATGGTAAGTGTACACAACTGTACTATGTTCTTCGTGTTTCACTGTTGCAGTCATTGCATTTGGGTAGAATCCCAAAGCTATGGTTGGGAGTCTGGAGCTAAATAGCATTAGGTGCGGCTTATAAGGCCCTGCAGCACTGCAGTGGCAAAGCCTGCCCTGGACTTAGAGTAGAGAGGCAAATGGTAATGCTTTGTAAAAGTGTGAACAGAACTCCAAGTAGCAGCCTCTAGAATGTCTTTGGTTGGTACTCCTCTGAGAAAGGCTGCTGAAGTAGCTGCAGCTCTGGTGGAATGAGACCTAATAACCTTGAGCACAGGTTTACCATGGTGTAAGTAGCAGAAACGGATGCAGTGGCTTATCCACTTTGAAACTGTCTGCTTTGAAATAGCCTTTCCTTCTGATCCTGCAGCATATGACACTAGTAATTGCTCAGGTTTTCCTAGAGCTTTAGTCCTGCTCAAGTAGAATCTTAGCTGTCTGTGTACGTCCAAGGAATGCAGAATTCTCTCCCCTTTGTTCTGTGGATTTAGATAAAAAGTTGGCAGATGAATTGTTTGGTTAAGAGCCACACTGGAAACCACCTTAGGCATAAAAGTAGGATTTGTCCTCAGAGCCACCCTGTCTGGGTAAAACATTTTAAAAGGCTCAACAGCCACGAGAGCCTGTAGCTCTGAAACTCGTCTTGCTGAAGTAATTGCTAGTAGCAGGGCTGTCTTCCATGATAAGAACTTTATATCAGCGGTAGCAGCTGGTTCAAATGGAGATAGGGTGAGCTTTTCCAACACATAATTGAGGTCCCATGCAGGTAATGGTGATCTTCTAGGAGGCCTTAATTTTTTGGCTCCTCTAAGATACTGCTTTAGTAAAGGATGAGAAAAGATTGGTGGCTCTGTATTGTAATGAACCAAAATGGCGGAGGCATGGATCTTGATTGATGAGAAAGATAGGCCTTTGTAAAGCATCTCAGTTAAGTATTGTAATATCTGAGGAATATGTGGTTCTGCTGCATCAGTTCCTTGTGCTCGACTCCAAGCACAGAATCTCTTCCATTTGTCAGCATAAGATTTTCTAGTACTAGGCCTTCTGGCTTTCAAAATAACATCCATCACAGCTTTACTGAGAGGTGTCATTTGTATGATTACATGATTAGCCATGCTGCCAGGTTCAGAGTCTGTAGCTGATTGTGCATGATCTGATTGTTTTGCTGGGACAGTAGTTGTGGTCTTTGAGGCAAGGTCCAACTGCCAAAAAATAAGTGCTTGGCGTAGGCAGAGGGAAGTCATTGAGATTGTTTTCTGTATGTTTGCGCTTTATCTCCTCCAGATTTGGAGGTGGATGCGCCCCATTGCTTTGACCTGTAAGAATCTTGCGCCTGGTATCTGGAACCCTTGGGGCGTCTGGATTTGCCCCTTTGAGCTCTGTCTGACACAGGAAAGGACCAATTTTAATAGGCCAGTGTCTACTGAATCTGGGTGGCTGCACTTGTAAGAAGTCTTTAACAGTTTGCATAGACTTAACTTTGTCTTCCATTTTCTTTAAAACCTCTTCTGCCTTAATACCAAACAGAGAATCATGCCGTAAAGGTGCATCTAGCAATTTAGCTTTAACATGGTCTGGCAAATTTTGTTCCTTTAAAGAAGCATGCCTCCTAATCACAGATCCAGTAACTGCGGCCCTGCAGGAGGCCTCTAAAGAATCAAAACCATATTGCAAAGTATGCTTTCCAACTTGTTCAGCTGCATGCAATAATTCCTGCAATTCTTTATTATCTGCACATTCTGAAATCAACATCATTTTATGTTTCAGCAATCCCATAACATGTTGTTGGTACTTAAGCATATGAAATTGACAGTTTAAGGCCCTGATTGCCAAGGTTGCAGATGTATAAACCTTTTTTCCCCCATTTGTCCAGTGCCCTTGAGGGCTTTTTGCTGTTGAGGCCTTAACTCCCTTTGGACCCTGTGAAATAGTTTCAGGATCAGCAGCAGGGTTTCTAAATAAAAATTTATGTGAGTCAGGGACCCTGTAATATCTGTCAGGCTTACTGGGAGCCAGAGGTAAGGAGTCAGGGGTCAAACTTGACTCCGAAAACACATCATCCACAATGTCTAAAACAGGGGGAATGGCTAAAGGCTTGTGCTGAGGGAAAAGAATGAAATACCTGAGCCTCTTTTTTGATTCTGAGAAGTCTTGACTCTCCCAGTGGAAATGCTCCCTCAAAGTATGCAAGGTTTCTCCAAATGAATAATCCTCAGGAGGAGATGCAGATGAAATAGACTCCTCAGCATCAGAATCCTCACAGGAAGGTATAGATAATTCCTGTTCAGAAGAGGAATCAGAAGAAATAGAAACCTGATCTGAAGCTTCATAATCAGTGTCTTGCCTAGGCCTCTTTTCTGGAGGGGGAAGGATACCCCTGATCAAGGTAATAAGGTCTTCGGCCATTTTGATCACCTGTTTTTTAGGCATGGAGGCCTGTGCACATGGCTTGTGTGTCAGATTTTTAGTTTTAGAAGTTGCTTTTGTCTTTGGTTTTACAGCTGTCGTCGGTTTGATGTACAAATGTTGAGGTCTGAATACACCCTCAGAAGCCGGTGCCCACTCAGCGGCTCCGGGACCCATCCGAGGGAGATACATCCGTCAGGCCAGTACCTTGACTATCTTGCAGCATACTGGACTCCACATGGGTGTCGGTAGAGGCCTGCAACTCGAAGATAGCGGGTATCAGGGGCTGCAAAGGTGCCTCACTGAGTACCGGTGAACCAGCGACTGGCTTAGGAGAAGCTTTGTCATCGGTTTTGGATCTCGACTGCCTTTCTCTGTCCTTTTCTTTGCGTTTTTTATGTACTCCGGTAGTCGGATTGCTATCAGACGACATTTCTGGGTAGTTAAATCTGTTTCCAAAATACTTTGATGCAAAAATATACCGACGCTTAATAGTGCGTTGGTTAAATCTAGCACAAAAACGACAGCCAGGCACGTTGTGATCAGGGCCTAGGCAAGGAATACAGTATAAATGGAAATCCTTATGAGGTATTTGTTTCCCACAAGCAATACAATTATTAACTTTTCCTGACATTGGTAAAAAGCAAGAAAAAAGTTTCCCCAACAGGGTAATTAGCTTTAGTGAAGACTTCGGTTCTGAAACTCAAATTTGAATATTTCAGTAGTCGGCTGACCGGCACTTGCAAAATGCTTCTGCTTCAGGCACCGCGCAGCAAGAAAGACTTAAGAAAATGGCGTCGGCTGCATATTTTATACCCCTGACGATCTGACGTCATGGAAGAGGAGACAGCAACCGACGCAGAACCCAAGACTTTAGAATTCAGGCCGACTGAGGGCAACCTGCCAGCAGATTACCCAAATGTAATGACTGCAAAAGTGAAACACGAAGAACATTGCAAAATCCGTTCTCCTTTGTTCTGTGAATTGGGAAAGAAGGTTGGCAAATGAATGGACTGATTAAGAGCCACACTGGAAACCATGCATGAAGAATGGATTAGTCCTCACAGATACCCTGTCCGCATGAAAGATGATGAAAGGCTCCACTGCCATAAGGGCCTGTAATTCAGTTATCCTTCTAGCTGAAGTTATTGCTAAAAGGAAAGCTGTTTTCCAAGAAAGAAATTTTTAAAGCTTGAAAAATTTTATTACATATATAAATGGCACTACAACGTTCTTGATGCTGACTAGTACTGTTTCACAGAGAAGGATTGAGTTTCTAGATGTTTTACTAAGTAAGGATAATGAGATGTTAACAATAGAGATTTACAGAAAACCTTGTAGGAAGAATGCTATTTTGCATAGAGATAGCATGCACCCTCCACACATACATAAGAACATTATTAAGAATCAGGCCATGCGCCACTCTCGGTTAATAAGCAATGACTCCATGTTCTCTGAGGCCATTATAGATATGGAACAAGAGTTTATAGAGAGGGGCCATCATACAAGAGACCTTACAAAGTTACATGAAGTTGAACGTAATGAAGCAGGTCTACCGTATATTAAGAGAAACGATTCATTACAAATACAACGTGAAAAGAAAGGACAAGAGAAGGGTAGTTATCCCCTATACTAACAACAATAGTTCTGTTGTAAATATTATCAAGAAACATTGGGGAATTTTACAGCTAGATGATAATATTAAGAGCTTAGTAGGCACTGATCCTGGTTTTAGTTATAGAAATACTAAGTCACTTAAAAAACTTCTTTGCTTTGAAAGAAAAGGTATAAATAAAACTACCTCTCAAAGGAATGGAACATATGCCTGTCATAACTGTAATCATTGTAGCTTTATCATGAATTCAAACATATTTATGCATCCAGATACTGGCGTAAGATATGAGTTTAGTGACTATGCAGACTGTAAGTCTAGGAATGTAGTCTATCTTGGTCTTTGTAAGAAATGCCAATCTTTTTATGTTGGCAAGACCAATAGAACACTTAGGGAATGGATCAGGGAGCATGTTTATGCTATTCATAAAGAGAATGAGGGTAATGCTTTGGCTAATCAAGTTTAGCAACATGATACGACACGTCTTTAACTTTATGGTTTTGGAACATATATATGCTACAGAGAGGCTAGGAAGTATCAGGAATGGTACTGAAAAGGAGGAAGCTAAATGGATTATTAAATTGGCAGCAGATAAGGGACATGGCCTCAATGATAAACTTTCATTGAGACCTTTTTTAGTAGATAAACCATTTAGACGCTAAAAATATATATATTTTTTTATATATTTTTTATGTATGAATTATGATGTAGTAGTTATGTCATCTTATTTAGTATGACTTTATATGTTTGTTTGTACATATGCTTTTTGTACATTGGTTTTTATAGCTATGTGTTTTAACATATTTTGTATATATTCAAAGCCATTTGCTTCTATTTTGAATTAGTTATACATCAATAGTATTGTCTTTTATTGTTATGCATTTGATACCATGTTCCTATAGGTGCATTACTGTTATATAAGCAATTTTGAAAGTATGAGTTAATATTAAGTCTGATGAAGCATCCTGAGAGACGTGAAAGCGCTTACTACTTTTAATAAAAGAATGTTTTTTTAGCATCTTTTCTGGGATTTATTACTGCCACTCAATTGGTTTGCTTTGATTGTCGTGGTGTATCTACCTCTTATTTGGTCTGTACTTTAACTTTTTGTGAGGTGATACTTTACCCTGGAGCAGTGTTTTTTGGTTTTTGTTACTGTGTTATAGTGAGCTGAAATAGCTGAGGCGTGGATTTTAATAGAGGAAAAAGACAGGCCCTTGTGAAGCATCTCAGTTAAGTATTGCAAAATCTGAGGTAAATTGGGCGCTGCTGTATTCATCCCTAAAGATTGGTTCCAGGCACAGAATCTTTTCCATTTGTCAGCATGGGATTTTCTAGTACTAGGTCTTCTCGCCTCCAAGATGACATCCATCACAGGTTTGTTGAGGGATGATAAGGGTGAATTTAAGTGATTAGCCAGGCTGCAAGGTTCAATGTTGGAAGCTGAGGGTGCAGAATTTGGTTCTCCTGCTGAGACAACAAGGAAGGGGTCTGAGGCAGTTGCCTTGGAGATAATGGCAAAACACTACGCAGGAGTGGGTACCAGTGTTGGCATGGCCAGTCTGGAGCAATCAAAATCATTCTTGGTTTGTCCTGCTTGACTTTTAGCAGAACTTTGGAGAGCAGAGGCAGATGAGGAAATGCGTAGACTGATAGGATTTTCCAGCTGAAGGACAGAGCATCCACTTTCCAGGCTTCTGAAGGACAGAGCATCCACTTTCCAGGCTTCTTTCTGGGGAGTCCTTGTGCAAAACTTGTCCAACTGGTGGTTTTGGGGGGAGACAAATAGATCTATGTCTGGGCTCCCCCATTTGCTTGTCAACACGTTGAAAATCTGTAGTTCCAGTTTCCACTCGTGTGAGTCCATGAGATTTCTGCTTAGTCCGTCTGCCTGTGTATTCAATTTTCCTGGCAGGAATTGAGCTTGTAGGTGCACTTGGTAGCTCAAGGCTGTGTTCCACAATGCATGACTAGTCTGCAGAGGGGGTAAGAATGTGTACCCTCCTGCTTGTTTATGCACCACATAACCATGGTGTTGTCCATCTTTACCATTAGTTGTCCTGGAAGAATGTAGTCCTTGAAGGCTGTCAGAGCATTCTGTACAGCTAACATTTCTTTTTGATTAATATGTAGGTGCATTTGATCTGGGTTCCATTTGCCCTGAATGCACTTTCCTGCCAGGTGAGCCCCCAATGCATAGTCTGATGCATCTGTAATTAAGGATTGGGCGGCAGGGGGTAGTGTGAATAGCAGTCCCTTGTTTTGGTGACAGGCCTCTGCCCACCATAGGAATTCCAGGCGTACAAGGTATGATACAAATCATTGTTTCTAGGCTGTGACAATGTTGACTCCATAGACTTTTTAAGTACCACTGTAGTTTCCTCATATGCAGTCTTGCATATGGAATTAGAAGAATGCAGGAGGCCATGAACCCCAAGGCTTGCAGTTATTCGTCTTGCAGATAGCAGGGTTTTTCTGACCACTTGTTTGAAGTAAGTTACCAAATGAATTTGCTTCTCTGGCATGAGAAAAGCCATCTGGGAAGTTGTATTCAAGCTTGCACCCAGGAATGTAATCTGTTGAGAGGGTACTAGTTGTGATTTCTTTTCGTTTATGGTGTACTCCAGACAAGTTAGAACCCTTTTTACAAATGCCAGATGATTTAGAAGTATGTCCTGGTTTTCTGCCTGAATTAGACAATCGTCCAGATATGGATATATTTGAATATTTCTTTGCCTGCAAAATGCAATAACTGGAGCCAGGCACTTTGTGAATACCCTGGGTGCAGTAGACAAGCCAAAGGGCAGTGCAGAGAACTGATAATGCAAGTAGCCTGCTTTGAAGCATAGGGTATCTTCTGCAAGATTCCCTGACAGGGATGTGCAGGTATGCTTCTTTTAAATCTAGAGTTGCCAACCAGGCATCTTTGCCTAGCATAGGAAGTAACTGGTGAAGAGTCAACATCTTGAATTTTGGAATGTCCAGAAAGGTGTTTAGAGTAGACAGGTCCAGAACTGGACACCATGATTTGTCTTTTCTGGGTGCGAGAAAAAACCTGGAATATAAACCTTGTCCCTTTTCCTCTTCTGGTACTGGTTGAATAGCCCTCATGTTTAAGAGGGAAAGTACTTCTCTTTGAGCCTCTGCCCACTGATTTGGGGGCAGGTCTGGCCACCCGTTTGGTGTTGGCAACGTGTGGAAGTGAAATCTGTATCCCTGGGACACTATATTTAAAACCCATTTTGTGCTGGGTTATGAGTTCCCAGTTCTTTGCATGAAGAGCAATCTTTCCCCCCAAAGGGGCGGCTAAAAGGTAAGTGCTTGGTGATTTTAAAAGGAAGTCATTGAGACTGCTTACCATAGGGGGGTGTCTTGTTATTTCCAAATTTTTGAAGTGGAGGCCCCCCACTGCTTGGTTCTGAGAGTCCCCTGGGACTGAAACCTGGGGTTTTTGCTGTGTCTGGGTTTGGCTGGACAGGATCTGGAAGGAGCTGGAAAAGACCAATTCTTAGTAGGTCAGTGCCTACTAAATCTTGGAGGTTGCACTTGTAAGAAATCTTTAACAGTTTGCATAGACGTAGCTTTATCTTCCATCTTTTTTAGAACTTCTTCAGCCTTATTGCCAAACAGACGGTCCTGATTTAAAGGAGCATCCAACAATTTCGCTTTAACATGATCAGGCAAAGATTGCTCCTTAAGCCAAGCATGCCTGCTAAGCACAGACCCAGTAACAGCAGCCCTGCAGGAGACCTCTGAAGAATCAAAATCACATTGCAAAGTATGTTTTCCAACCTGTTCAGCAATAAATCCTGTAAATCTTTATTTTCCACACAGTAAGGAATCAACATAATTTCCGGTTTAAGCAGTCCAATAATATGCTGTTGATATTTTAACATATGAAATTGACAGTTTAAAGCCCTGAATGCCAAGGTTGCAGAAGTATAAACCTTCTTACCCCATCTATCCAGTGCCCTGGAGTCTCTATCAGAAGGGGTAAGATTTTTAGCAGTAAAGGCCTTAATGTCCTTGGGCCCCTGAGAAATAGTTTCTGGATCTGCAACAGGATTTTTGAAAAGAAACTTGTGGGACTCAGGAACCCTGTAGTATCTGTCAGGTTTACTAGGAGCCGGAGGCAGGGAGTCAGGGGCCATACTGGATTCTGAAACACATCATTAACAATGTCTAGTACAGGAGGTATAGTCAAAGGCCTATACTGAGGTAGAAGAAGGAAATCCCTAAGCCTCTTTTTTGAATCAGAAAATTCCTGACTTTCCCAGTGAAAATGCTCCCTTAAGGTATGCAAAGTTTCCCCAAAAGAAAAACCCTCAGGGGGGAATGGAATCCTCTGCATCAGAATCCTCATAAGTAGGTATGGACAAATCCAGGTCATTAGAAGAATCAGAAGAAATAGAAACCTGATCAAAAGATTCATAATTAAGCTCAGCCCTAGGCCTCTTGGGGGGGGGGGGTTAACTACCCCTGATTAGAGTAATTAGATCTTCAGCCATTTTGATAATTTGTTTTGTAGGCATAGGGGCCTGAACATGTGGCCTGGGCGTCGGTTTTTTAGACATAGATCGAGATTTAGGCCTTAGTAGTAAAGGCGGAGTCGATTTAATATGCAAGTCTGTAGGGCTGAATACACCCTCAGAAGCTGGTGCCTGCACAGCGGCTCCAGACCTATCCAAGGTAGAGACATCCGCAGGTTCCATAGGTGAAGCAATTCGCGGCATACCAGACTTTGAATGGGTCTCAGTAGAGGCCTGCGAATCAGAAGTAGAGGGTATCAGGGGCTGCGAAAGCGCCTCACTGAGTACTGGCGACTGGCTTAGGAAAGGCGTTGGCAGTTTTGGACATCAACGGCCTGTCTCTGTCTTTATCTTTGCGTTTTTTTGGAATCCCGGTAGTTGGATGGCTAACCGACGACATTTCTGGATAATTAAACTGAGAACCGAAATACTTAGAAGCAAAAATGTACTGACGAAGGATAATGCGCTGATTAAATAAAGCACAAAACCGACAGCAAGGTACGTCGTGGTCAGGGCCTAGGTAAGGAATACAGTACGAATGAAAATATTTGAGAGGTATTTGCTTTCCACAAGTAATGCAATTATTAACTTTTACTGACATCGGTAAGGAGCAAGAAAAAGTTTCCCCAACGGGTTACTTAGCTTTAAGTTGAAGACTTTGGTTCTGAAACTCAAAAATGAAAATTTCAGGAGTCGGCCGACCGGCACTTGCGAACTGCTTCTGCTTCGGGCACTGCACGGCAAGAAAGACTGATGTAATGACGTCGGATGCATGTTTTATACCCCTGATGACCTGACGTCATGGAAGAAGGGACAGCAACCGACGCAGGACCCACGACTTTGTTAATCAGGCAGACTGAGGGCAACCTGCCAGCAGATTACCCAAATGTAATGACTGCAACAGTGAAACATGAAAAACGTCTGAGAAAACATTACTTCATGGCATGCAAAGAAAACCATACATCACAAAAATAGTGCTAATAAGAAAAAAAAAAAATTTCTTTACCTACATTTAACTTTCTCCCTCCTCTTACCCTCCCCAAATATTTTTTGAACATTAATGACATGAAGTAGGGCATATACTTTAGTTTCTCCCATAAGTCCAACAAATATTGAAAAAGTCCAATATTTCCCACATTAACAACAAAAAGAAAAATCTGTCCTATCCCTCAAAGTCTCAGAAAACCCAGGAAGAAACTTTGCAGTGTGGAGGGTGTGAAGTTCACTCCATGAATTATGTTATGTAACTAGTTCACCAATAAAAATCGAACTGTAAAATACATTCTACAGAATAATAAAACAGAAAATAGTAGGTAGTCCACAGTTAAGTTAAAAATGGAATATCCTTTACTGAAACATACAAACAAGCAATCCTAACTGAGTATAATGAAAAGCATCAAAAACATTCATTATTTATATATAATCAGGTTATTTGGAGCAAGGGAGTGGTTACATATAGTGGTTCTGTTAACAGCAATAACAGCAGTACCTTGACATTGAAAGTCCATTAGTGAGGCATCAGAATGGACCTGCTTAGTTTGTCTGCAATTATGTTAGATTTTCCTGGGATGTGCATTGCTATCAGAAAGCGACCAAAAGAGATCGCCCATTGCCAGACTCTCACTGCTTCTCAACAAAGTGGGCAAGACCTGGTTCCTTCCTATTTGTTGATTTACCAGACCACTGACATACTGTCCATCTGATTGGCAACTGTCCCAGATGGGAGAATGTCTTGAAAGGCCCACAATGCTAGAAGGACTGCTCTCAATTTTCAGGACACTGACATGCATCTTGGCCATTTCGGACGGCCACTTACCTTGGACTGTACTTCCCAAGTAATGCCCCCCCCCAGGTTGGGAGGTGTACGTGGCCTTGTGCAGGGGAAGAAAAAACGGACAGTCTTCAGACAGCTTGTTTGAATGAATCCACCAAAGAAGATATATTTTGCACACTAGTGTGATCTTGAATGGAGAAGTTACTGAATGTTTAAGAATGGATTAAAGGCCTGAAAGTGTCCTTTGAAGGATCTGCATGTGAAACCTGGCCAGAAGAATGAGGGTGACAGCCACTGTCATGGATCCAAGGGCTTGTAAGATTAGTTGAGCCGGAACAGAAAAACTTTGAGTCATTTTCTTCACATGGGACCCCAGTGTCTGTATTCGAGTAGAGGAAAGAGAGGCTAAATAACTGACTGTGTCTAGATAAGCACCTATGAACTCCAGGTTCTGTGTCAGTATGATATGTGATTTGCTGTAATTGACCATGATTTCTAGATGACCGCAGAACTGGGGCAAGCAGTCCCTTGCCTTTAGAAGTCGATGCCTGATGGGGGCAGTTAGGAGCCAATCATCCAGATATGGAAATACTCAGAATACGAGAAGTTTCAAGTGAGCTGCTACCAATGCTATGCAATTGGCAAACACCGTGGGGCTGTGGTGAGACCAAAGGGCAGTACTCTGGCAATGACTGGCTTCTGCCAGGAGCACGGGTATCTTCTGGTGTGCCTGTTTATTTTGATGTGATAGTACACATCCTGAAGATCTACTGAGCACATCTAATCATTCTTGGATGGATTGAACTGTGACCATCCAAAAGTCTAAATATTGCATGAAATGATTTAATTTGCTGAGATCCAGAGTTGGTCTCAAGTCTCCTGTCTTTTTTGGCACCAAGAAGAAACCTGAGTAAGTTTTGGATCCTCTCTGGTCTGGGGGGACCTCTTTGATGACTCTTTTTTTCTAGCAACTTTTTTATTTCTAAAGTCGCTGCTTCCCTCTGACTGGGTGGAACATCGGGGATCGTTTTCACATTGTTTGGGGAGGGGTAGGGGAAATGGTATAGTATGACCTCTGCATATGTTTCGCTGCACCCAGGAATCTTTATGTATAGATAGCCAGGCTCTCTGGTGCAGAGACAAATATTTCCTAACTGCTTCCAGAGGGGAAGCTGGGCCTCCTTTCAAGAGCGATGAAATGGCTTACACAAGAAGGAAACCCTGAAGCCCTGGTTCTGTGAGCCACCTCTGCCACAAGGCCAGCATCCTCCACTAGAGTTCCCCCCTCTGCCTTTGGGAAAACCATCTCGACATGAATCTTGAAAAGGAGCCTGGGATTTCTGAAACCACATTTTTCTATCTCCTCATTGATTTCTTGAGAAAGGTGTTTGAGGGTCTGAAAAACATACACCCACAGCAGACAAGATCTTTCCCTCTTGCTCACATCTGAAGAGCATGTCCTTTACCTTGGGACCGAACAAGGAAGATCTATCATAGGTAGGTACTAGGCTATCGGCCCTGGGGCCTATATAAGCCTAGCCAAAAAGGTTCCCTGGCTTTCGCCACCCAAGAAAATTCCCTAGAAAATTATCAATTATCAAAAGGCTCACTGATGAACAAAGACTTAAATGTCTCTGCAAAATCAGAGTCGCATCCAGGCATGTTCGCCTAATGGCTATGCCTGAACCTGCTGTCCTTGAGGTAGCTGCCGTTGTATGGGAGATCAACTTCATGGACACATTTGAATTAGACTGCAGGGTGGCCAGTTGTGAATAGATTCTATTTTCATCCTCGGTAGACATGGACCCAGAAAGAGGTTTGGCAAGCTCCTTGGTCAGATAACTCTGTAATCTCGTAAAATGTGCCAAACAATTTAGCAACTTGACAGCAAAGGTCGCTGAAGCATACACATGCTTTCCAACTCTGCCCAAACCCTGAATTTTTTGTTAGGGGGATGGACAAAGGAACTCTGTTCTGCCAGTTCTTTCCTAGAAGCTGCAGCCACAACCATGTAATTCACTGGGACTCCTTTGCTCTAGTGTCCCCAGTCCTTGGGGAGGGGCTAGAATTTTGTCTGGTCTTTATGGATTTGGCTTTACAGTATCCAGCTCCTTCCATACCCAGTGAGAAACCATATCTATAAGCTCGTCAGCTGGGGGTGGGGTCACCCAAGAAGTATATGGGCCAGACTCTACAGCCTCCAGGAACACAGATTCCTCCTGGGAGGGGTGTCTTAGTATCAATCCACCTTTTGGTTTCAGCAGCTCCAGGATGTCTCCAAATGACAAGTCTTCAGGTGGATATCTGTGGGACCCCTCCCCCTCATCAAAATCAGTGTCCTCCATGAGAGATTCCTAATGGGAATCTAGCAGTCTCCTCGTACACGTTCTCTTCCAAGGGACTTCCACAGTTGAGTGTTCTGGGAAAGTATCAGAACAGATGACAATGTCATGATAGACAGACTGGAGACTGGTTCAGACTGGCTGTCCCAGTGTAATGGAATGACATGGCTCAGAGCACAGAACTGAGTGACACAAAGTGGTCTGATCTGAGAGGGCCAGGGATATCCCTTCTCTGGAGAAAGAGAAAGCCCTCTCCACAACCTCAAAGGCAAAATACCTAGGGGACACAGAAGTCAGCAAAGAAGTTCTCAAACCGTCAGGTCCTGAGGGAGTCAGACCCGAGCTTTCCAGTGCTGAAGCCCCTAGGGAAGAGACAGCTACAAAAGCTTTGGAGTCAGTTCTAACCCTCCCCAGACCTGACACCAACACTTCCAACTCAGAACTGGTCAACTCAGGGAAGCCATGTTGAAGAACAGGAAGTCTTTGGATTCAGTGAAGAAACCCCCAGAGGTCTTGGATCCTAGGTTCCAGAAACAGTGGGTCGGATCACAGGAGGAGACACCAAGGGGGAAGTGGACAAAGGTTGGCTCGCTGATCCGGTGGGAGTCAGAGTGAAGAATACATCCATCTGGATCTATGCTCTAAGAAACAACCTCATCATCCTATCCACATCAGCTTCTGATAAGCTTCTAGAGGGTCTAAGAGATGATGTAGTGGATGGAGGTCTGGATTGCCTACTTGGAGAACCCTCCAGGAAAGGAGAAGGGGGCCGTAATGAAATTAGATCCTATAAGAGCAGAGGGGTACAGATCCGAGGAGATACAGGTTTTGAAACAGTCGGATCCGAAGTATACGGATCTAACTTCTTATGCATTTTAGGAGGAGGGTCCGATGAAGGAGCCAATGAGGAAGAATGGTCCCGAAGACCTCTTACGGGACTCTTTCTCCTGGTAGCTGAATCTGAGTTACCCTTGTGAGGTTTTTTGGTAGGGGCTTGAATCCCATCAATTGAAGAAGTACAGGAAGAAAGAAGAAGGCCTCGCAAGACTAACTTATTCATCAGATCAGTAAAGGCTCTAGAGTTAAATCCAGTGCAAATTGAACAATCCACATCCAAGTGTGCGAGGCCTAAACAATACATGCATCCCCTGTGGGCAACTGAGTTGGGAAGCTTATGCCCACAGGTAACGCACTTTTTAAATCCAGTAGGCTTGTCAGCCAAGAATTAGAAAAATATAGCAGAAAAAATCTGAGACAATAACTCATGAAAAAAGGCTATGTAAAACTCCAAAACTCCAGAGCAATAGGATCCACGCCTGAAGCCGAATGGCGGCAAGTGAGATCTGGGACATGTAAGATTTTAGACATAAAAGAAGGAGCTTGAGAGTTCTTGGATCCAATGATCTGGTAGAAGCAGCCACATCGGATCAAAGTCTGGAATCAAAAAACATCAGTTGAAGAACAAATGAAAAGGACAACATTAGATCAGTGTATTTCCATTTTCTTTCGGTTGAAAGCTCCTCTTGAGCTAACATATTATACACACACACACACACACTCACACACTCACACACTCACACACACACACACACACACACAAAATCATGCACACATCTGTCTATCTTCCTTTCTGTTCACTTGTTTATCTTTCATTATTGTGGCCTAGAATTAAACAATGGTTGTGAAATAGGGAGTGATGCCCTTTCCTAATATCTCACCCCACCACCTATCCACCTTTACTTAATAATCTCCACAGGTCACAATAACACTGGAGAAACAAGCATGCAGTTTTATTAACAAGGTGATTATTTTATATGTTTGATAGTTCATTAATACAGCTGCATTCCTACACACATACACAAGCAGCAACTGACTTCAAGTTTTAACATTTAAAGACTTTGTTTAGAATATTCAGAACATTTATAAACATTTACTACCTTTTAGTTTGTCTTGTATGATATCTGTTTGTATAGAAGTTACTGCATCTTTGGTTTGCATTTATACGGACAATGTGCTCATAATATGTTAGCTGTATGCCACGTCATGTAACTTTGCATTGCGTTGTGTATAGTAATTTAGAAGAAAATTCATTCATAGCAATACAACAAAAAAATGTATACAGAATGCTGCTGACTAGGCCCACAAAATCTTCCCAACCCTCTCAATGACAAGTAACCCATGTGAACTCTCATCCATCAAAGTCAGATGCCAGGAACTATGTCCCTGAATAAAAGAAGAGAAACGGACTAGACTTGAAAATGGAAAGTTCCAGAAGGGACAAAAGTCCTTTGCACAACTCCTAATGACACACGTCTCTTAAAGGGAAGAGGAGAGTCAACATCCCCTCAAAAGTGGACGAGACCTGCATCTAATGTTGCAGACAGAAGAGGTCATCCTAAAGGCCTGCCATCACAGCAAAAATGAGGTATCCTCAAGTCAGTGCTAATGCACTCACTTACAAAAACTGCTGTCTGTTCCTGTCTCTTTTGCCCTCACAGACATGAACAACAACTTACCCATTTTCAATCATCATTAAATTTAAGCTTTAAGAAAAAGTGCATTGACCACCTTTAAATAAATAACACCAAACTGTGCATTATAATACTTAATAAATTAAAATATTAATATTGCTGGAAAGGAAACTATTTGAATCACTTCCCACAGTTTCAAACTTTGTTAGTTTTCACTAAAGTTATTTTCAATATCCCTTTAAAGGTTAATTACATTGACCCCTGCTGACTTTACCAAACTGCTTGACAATATCCCTTTAAATGCTGATTACACTGCACCTTGTTGATTTCACTCAAAACATAATTTTCAGACCTCTCATTAATTGCCTGCACCAGCCTTTTTCCAGCCAGAAGCAAGTGACAATGGAAAAAAATAGCTATCAACTTTGCAAATTAAAAAAAAAGAACTTACGTTTTTCATGTTTTCATCATTTTCTCATTTTTTTCAAGGCCATTTGCTTAAAGAAAACCTCGTCTATTAAACTAAGGACATCAGTCTAGACATCCACCTTTACAAAAATTGGCTATTATCTTTAATTTCTGTACATAACATGATCAATACTCCTTTTTACTGCAGCCCAAGATTACAGCATCATATTAACTTTAACTTGCATCTTTTCAGCCTTTATCTTCGTTTTTTAACACCTTTACTGAATTATCACTTATGACACACACACATTTACATTTATATAAAAGTAATTAAACTGTATTAACAAGTTCACATTTACAAACATTATATTTCATGTATACTGCTAAATATCTTATAACCTAAGCAACATTACATAAATTATTCAATTCCTGCCTTCTTTTAAACAAGAAACATTTTTATTAAACCATCATTACAGCACAGGCAATCATACATTTATATAAATGAAAACAAACCACACCAACACAATCCTAGTTGCAAGCATTTTATATTGCAAACCATACTGACACACTCCCAGTTGCAAACATTATACACCACTTATAATCTATCCAATAATTTTCAGTCAAACATTACATACAGTAGATAGTCGATTACCTGAACTAATTGGGACCTACGGGAGTTTGGACAATCAAATTGTTCAGATAATCAAACATATAATTGAACCTGACAAAAAAAAATTCTAAAATCTTCTTTTTCTTTGTATGTAGGAATACCCTTTTCAACCATTCAGCAATTCCAATGGACACTAAAGAATATTTTTCACTCATGAGCTGGCTACAACCTCAAAAAACATGCTCAAGCAAATACATATAATGTTTACATATTCAGACTTTATGATTTTTCCTAAATGAAAACTTTGGAAGGATGGTTCTGATAACTGACACTTCTGATAACTGACATTCAAATAATCGACTCTCTACTGCAGCTCACTTAAGTCCTGCCTTCTTTTAAACCTCATTCCTCCCCTGTATGTATTGTCCCCATAAATCACATTTTTTCCTATGTAGTTTGCTTCAACCCTTTTCTAAAGATCTCAGTTCCAGTTGTTTATCTCTGTTACTATATTCACTACTTCTAGTATGGTTGGTTTAGATTTTGATTTCCATTTTCTAGTAACTGCTTTTTTGGCAGCCACCATAATTAGACACAGCAAGGCCTTACCATGTCTAGGCAATTTCGATTCTGTATCATAGCTCAGAAAAATCATCTCCCTCGTCACAGCTATCTGCCCACCCAGCATCTCTGACAGTGCATCCAGCTCACCGCACTGCCAGAAAATATGTTCCCAATTACCTCTTTCTCGCCCATCACACCTCCAACATTTGCTGTCTTCCTAAGGAAAATTCTCTGGAGTCTACTTGGGGTCTAAAACTATCTATGTAAACGTTTCCAAGCAAAAATCTTAGATTTTGCTGCATATTTGGGAGGCATACATATATCCTCCCATTGTTTCTTTGTGAATTGCTTATCCTATCTGTCTTCCCAATCCTTTCTGACCACCTCTGATTCTTACAATTATCATGCAATATTTAAATGACTTATTAATTATTCCTTTTTAATTGTAGCTTCTGTTCTAGACTCTACTAAAATCTCAACCAGTGTTGGTCTTTAGCTTAGAACCCCTGTATTTCTTTCTCTTTGCCTATACTCTATCAATCCTTGATAGGGAAGGCAATCTCTAATCTGCAGCCTAAACAAATTCTTGGCATCTTCCCACTGTATCATCTTTCCCTCGCCAGTTACTTGGCCCAATACCTTGGTCTTTTGCCAGTTTTCTCCAAAAATTCCAGCTCCCTCTGGCCAGCCTTTACCTTGTTGGAGTGTAAGGCCTGCATACATTATGACTACGAAAAAGTACTTTCTTACTTTAGTATCACTGCTATATACAGCAATCAATGAAAAACATTCCTCCCACCTCACATTTAAAATACCCTGGACTGCATGCAATATATAACCACTGTACAATATAACATGCAATTTACTAACAAAATTTTTACAGAACTTTTAGCAAGAACAGGCACTTTTATACTTACCCTTACTTCTTCTGTCCATTCAGTGTCCTGGGGCTTATATTTTATAGTTCTGCCACCAGTAGGGTTGCCACCTTTTCAAATGGCCAAAGTGGGACATTTTCTGGACACACATCAGATTTTACAGGCCGACACATACCCACTGTCAGTACAAAGGATAGAACTTTACTTTTATGCCTAAATGAAAGCTTATTTTTGTAGCAGTTTAGTTGCTTATTCTGTTTCTTGTAACATTTAGGTATTTTAGATACAGAAATAACTATTTTATGGAACTATTACATAAAATATGGGATATACTTATGTCCTACAATTGCAGGACATTTGCCATTTTTAATATTTTTGGTAAGGACACAACTGCCCAGAGAGGGACTGTCCCTCACAAAGTGGGACAGGTGGTAACCCTAGCTGCCAGTTTAACATAGTCTTCAAACTTCCAGTGTTTTTCAGCTACTACTTGGAGAACCACACAGTTCATATACCTAAGCTATAGGTAAAGGGCCTGATGCTTTGCAGTTCTTCCATGTATTCACTAAATTCACATCATTACTAGCCTTCCACCCAATCATCTAATTATTCCAAGACTAGTCTCTGACTTAAGTCCAAGGTTCTCCTCCTGAATCTTTTAATCAGCTTCTGGGCTTTTTTTTAAATCTTGTCCAGACATTCCCTCTAGAACAATGGAAAACATTTCATTGGAAAAGTCACTTTGTGATCCTTCTTATCAGAAGACAGAGAAGCAGAGCCTCTTTCACCTTGTTACCTAAAGATTTTTGCTTCATTCACAGCCTGCTCTGCAATCAAAAATGTTTTGGGTCCGCCAGGAAAAAAGACTCTGAATCTCACACCTGCCACTTAGCACCCCCTAACTGGTGGGATAAATTTGCTTTTCTACTGCTCATTTTCAGTGATTAATCATCTTCCACAAATATACTGCTGTCCACAATTTTAACACTCTTTCCTTTTGCCATAGTTTTCTCAGAAGCAGGTTTTTCTGCTGATATTATTGTAGATTTCCTAATACAGGTCTTTGGCTACTTTCCAATGACCAGATTTGGTACCTACATACAATGTGCCTCCTTAAATAACAAATCCAACCATGGAACACCTGTCCAATTATTTATACTTTCAGAAAATATATGCAGTCTGTTCCTTCTAGTTTCTCTGGTATAGCAAAAAATCTCACGTTTTGTCTGTGTGCTTTGTCTTCTAACTCTACTACTTCTTGAAACATTTTGAGAAATCTTATGTTCAGCCAGTCTTTCCTTCATTTCAGTCTCTGATTTCCGCAGTTTAATCAACTTAATAGTTACTTACAGCTTTTTCTAGTTTTTCCAATCTTTTGTCATTTAACTTTACATACACTACCAATGTCTCACTTATTTTAAAGACCTCTGAGTGCAATTCATTATTTTCCTCTAAATTACTGGAAGATATCTCCTGCTCTAAAGATGAAACTTCAACTGCTTTTTTGATGAACAGATTCAAGGTTCTTCCCAGCCACAGCTTTCTTCTTCTCTAGTTGATTTTTGCTTGCTTTTACCAGGAATACAGGCAGTGCAGTTACTAGTCAGAAAATATTTTTTTACCCAAACTGATAACCTTTGCTGTCTTTTTAACAATTTCTCAGCTTACACACTGGGGGAGATCTAATCAATCCATTACTATGTGCAGCTATCTTAGAAGTCATTCCTGCTGAATCTTGACTCATTCCTCATATGCCTTACAACTTGCCAGCAACAATCAATACACTTGGTAGAAAATTCATACTCTCTCAACATCAGTATCAAACAGAACCACTCCACATTGCAAGAGGCTTTCCCTGCATCAAAACTCAATACCAAAAACAACTTGTACTGTTCCTAATGTATCTTCCTCAGTATCCCTGCTTGTTAATGGTGAATAGCAGGATAGGAATAAAAGATACTCACAGAGGTAATGTTACTGTGAGACTTCAGCTGACTATACTAAATACAGTTGCTGAATTTCATAATGTGAAAATTACTGAAAAAATCTTTATTCCTAATGCATAGTTAACTGTATAAATTTCGTAAATTTCCATTCAAAAACGGAGCCTACAATATTCTCAACTTTTGCAAAGCCTTTCCCAGGTAAAAGACAGACTCAGAAGTATGAGGAACCAAATGCACTGCTGAACGCCAATAACTAGTCCACAGGAAATACAATAGAAGTTTATTTAATCCACATAGATAAGCGCTTTCGTCATACAGACTTCAACAGATCTACGAAATTAATTTAAAATCCTTTCTTTTTATAGGAAATCCTTTAAACATGTGACAGCACATCTAATGAATATTCATTAAGTCAATCCAAATACCTTATATATATTTAAAATTCATAAAAAACTGTTTTGTATTATACATTTTCAAATAAAACAGAATTCCATATTCCTTAATGTTAATATATACATAAAAAAGTATATAAAAGTATGTGAAGATATATATTCAAAACATATTGGCTCTATACTTGAGTTCAGGTTTGATGCTTATAGCCTCATTCAAACCTGGAAAAAATGTTGCATTCAGTTTAAATTGCCATTTAGATTCTGCTTGAAGTAATTTATTTTTCCAATCTCCCCCTCTTGGATCCATCTTAACTATCTCTAGGATCCCAAAAATAAAACTGTGTGTGGGGTTAGTTATAATATGCTTACTAAGAGCATTTTTTTCTTCCTTTTTTGATATACAGTAGCAATGCTCATAAATTCTACGATTTAATTTTCTCTCTGTTTTTCCTATGTAGAAACAAGTGCAGCCTTTGCACGTAGCCAAATATACTAATCCCTTAGATGTACAGGAACCATACATTAATTTAATAGGTATGTCATAAGGTGCCAGTAAAAACTGTGCCTTTTCATTAATATATGAGCATTGTTCACAGCATCCGCATTTATGCGTCCCAAACCTAGTGCCAGTCAAATGTGTTGTCTTATTATCTAACATGAACTTTAAATTTTTGTCTACTTTATAAGTAAACATGGGTTCACAACCTATATATTTATAAATATCTTGATTACATTTAAGCATGGACCAATTTTTTGATATGATCTTCTTAACTTCTTTAGCCGTTTCCCCATAAGTTATGAACATATATTGGGAAAAATCTTGAATTTCCTTAGGTCTCATATTTTCTTCCTCAGTCCCAACACCTAATAATGCCATGTATTTAACATTCCATAAGGCCAAAACGTCATCTCTGATATTATTTACAAACACCAAAGGGTACCCCCTCTCCACAAACATATTAGTTACCTTATTAATTTCTCTTTCCACTAAATCTAACCTTGAACACATTCTAACCACCCTCACCATCTGACCCTTGACAATATTTCTTTTTACATGTGGAGGATGGTTGCTAGAATATTCCAGGTAATCATTTGAGAAGGTAGATTTTCTAAAAATACTAGAGAAAAAATTATTATTAACATAATCCTTTGCTATATTCACATCTAAATAGTTTATACCATCCTGATTACCATTCCCTGTAAATTTAAAATAAGAGCATATATTATCAATATAAGTTAAAAAGGCATCAAAAGAATGTTCATCTTTCCATAATATAAATAAATCATCTAAAAATCTAAAATATTTAACCCATTCCCCATTAAATGGGGATGTAAAAATATATTGTTTTTCCCATTCATGCAGCATTAAATTTGCAAAAATAGGGGCGCAGCTGTTACCCATCGCCACCCCTTGTATCTGTTTATAATATTCTCCTTCAAATGTAAAAAAATTATTTTTTAAAATAATTTCCATCAGATCATTAATAAAATTTAACATTTTGCCCCCTAAATTACTACGTCTGATTAAAACATCACTAAAAAACTGCAAACCTATTTCATGAGGTATGGAGGTAAATAAATTAATAACATCTACAGTAGAAAAATAACAATCTTTATCAAAAGAGTCATTATTAAATTGTCTTAAAAAATCCCATGAATCCTTTAAAATATATTCTATAGGAACTATTGAATTCTTTACTATACGGTCAATAAAAATCCCCAATGAATTTGTTATACTATTCCTACCGGATATAATTAACCTATAAGGTGGGTCCCTTATATTTTTATGAGTTTTAGGTATCCCAAAATATACTGGTATTGTGGGATACTCGGTATTTAAAAAATTATACAATTCCTCATTTATAACACCTTGTAACAAGGCATCTTCTAAAAAATATTTAATCTTACTATAACTAATATTTATCTCATTTTTAGAAATTGTTTCATACTTATCTGAATCCTTAAGTATACCAGTAATTTTATTATTATAATCCACTTTGTTAATAATAGCCATGCCTCCACCTTTGTCCGGTCTCATAAACCTCACTTCCTCATTATTCCTAAGTTCTTGTAATAATTAATTTTCATCTTTAGTTAAATTATGCTTTCTATAAGGATAATCATGTAATTTTTTAAAAATCTCTTGTTCAGTAACTTTCTCAAACGTATGTATTAAGGGTAGAAGAGGGGGGTTACAACAACTTTTTTTATGAATAATAGAGTTGGAATTTTCAAACTCTTTCTGATTGTCCTTAAATATACATTTAAAATTTAATTTCCTATTAAATAATCTAAAATCTGTTAAAATTCTGCTAATATCCACTCTTCTAGATGGTACAAATTTAAGTCCTTTCATTAAAAGGTGAAACAAATTCTTAGTAATAGGAAATGCTGCATAATTAAATATTTTAAAACTTTTATACACAAAAAATTATATCATCAGACGTCTTTATATCATCCAAATTCCCATTCTTTATTTCTCCATGCAACTTATCACCATCATTGTTCCCTTTAGTTAATGGTAACTGTTTTTTCTCCGGTAGGATGTGTTTGTATATTTGGGCCTTACTGCCCCATCCCCTCTTGGACCTAAAAAAACATTTTCTTGTCGATTTCCATTCCTATTCATTAATCTTTCTGATCTCCTTAATTGTGGAAATTCAGAATCATAATTATTTCCCCTATTACTAAAATTACTATTTTCTCTATCATCCTGTGTGGGGCTGAGATTCCCATTTCCATCATTTCCATAATAGGACTTAGGAAAGACATATGCTTTATCATTTTTATACTCAAATTCATCACGTAAAAGCTTTTTCTTTTTTCTGATAATGTTATTATTCAATTCACTTTCCACTTTGTCAAAAATTATATTATATCTATATGCATACTGATTAAAAACAGCATCATCCATAATACTGTTATTTAATATATCCACTTCACTTAATAATGCATCAATCTTTTTATTATTTATATTAATTATAAACTCCATTAATTCAAATCCATGCCGGTCAAACATTGATAATAAATCTTTACATTCAGGGTCTGTTTTTTTCAGACCATTTGGGAATTTAAACATTCTTAGCCCCTTAGGGACCCTTTTACAATGTATACATTCATTTAAATACGAGTTATCACACTGTAATGCTCTTATTTTGTTCATTTTACTTTCAAGTGCTACTAACCTAGAGTCCATACTGTTTTTTTCTTTTGCTGGAGCATTACTGCCAAAAAAAGAATGTGCACGGCTAGACCATTCTCTTAGTCTGTCCCCAGAAATATCTATATTTCCATAGTTCGTTTTAGTGTTCATCCCCATGGTATTATGTCCGTTTTCTATCTGGATACCATTATTGTCCTTATTAGAACTTAAATCAGCTCTAAATAACGCTCCTGACCCTCCACGTTGTTGTACACCATCAGGAACGCGTGTTTCAACTGCCGTTGATGCTCCAATACGTAAAACCGGAAGTGCTGTTCCGTTTTGCTTCCCCTGAGCCCCAGGAGCTCCGTTTTCACTCTCACAGTTCCGTTTTTGCAGCTGTAACACAGAATCCTGCAAAACGGACACCTTTTCCGTTAATGCTACGATAAGGTCAAACAAATTGTCATTGTTGTTACCAGATTTCTGCCCACATGGGAAATCTGAAAAAACGAGTTCTTCCTCGAAAACGGGAGATAAATCATTACTCTCCATCCTGAACCAAGCTGTAGTGTCTAGTAGGCGAGGCAAAGCAACCAAACACGAAAAAAAGCCACCAGCAGTTTAAAAACCAGGAACCAAATGTACTGCTGAATGCCAATAACTAGTCCACAGGAAATACAATAGAAGTTTATTTAATCCACATAGATAAGCGCTTTCGTCATACAGACTTCAACAGATCTACGAAATTAATTTAAAATCCTTTCTTTTTATAGGAAATCCTTTAAACATGTGACAGCACATCTAATGAATATTCATTAAGTCAATCCAAATACCTTATATATATTTAAAATGCATAAAAAACTGTTTTGTATTATACATTTTCAAATAAAACAGAATTCCATATTCCTTAATGTTAATATATACATAAAAAAGTATATAAAAGTATGTGAAGATATATATTCAAAACATATTGCCTCTATACTTGAGTTCAGGTTTGATGCTTATAGCCTCATTCAAACCTGGAAAAAATGTTGCATTCAGTTTAAATTGCCATTTAGATTCTGCTTGAAGTAATTTATTTTTCCAATCTCCCCCTCTTGGATCCATCTTAACTATCTCTAGGATCCCAAAAATAAAACTATGTGTGGGGTTAGTTATAATATGCTTACTAAGAGCATTTTTTTCTTCCTTTTTTGATATACAGTAGCAATGCTCATAAATTCTACGATTTAATTTTCTCTCTGTTTTTCCTATGTAGAAACAAGTGCAGCCTTTGCACGTAGCCAAATATACTAATCCCTTAGATGTACAGGAACCATACATTAATTTAATAGGTATGTCATAAGGTGCCACTAAAAACTGTGTCTTTTCATTAATATATGAGCATTGTTCACAGCATCCGCATTTATGCGTCCCAAACCTAGTGCCAGTCAAATGTGTTGTCTTATTATCTAACATGAACTTTATATTTTTGTCTACTTTATAAGTAAACATGGGTTCACAACCTATATATTTATAAATATCTTGATTACATTTAAGCATGGACCAATTTTTTGATATGATCTTCTTAACTTCTTTAGCCGTTTCCCCATAAGTTATGAACATAGATTGGGAAAAATCTTGAATTTCCTTAGGTCTCATATTTTCTTCCTCAGTCCCAACACCTAATAATGCCATGTATTTAACATTCCATAAGGCCAAAACTTCATCCCTGATATTATTTACAAACACCAAAGGGTACCCCCTCTCCACAAACATATTAGTTACCTTATTAATTTCTCTTTCCACTAAATCTAACCTTGAACACATTCTAACCACCCTCACCATCTGACCCTTGACAATATTTCTTTTTACATGTGGAGGATGGTTGCTAGAATATTCCAGGTAATCATTTGAGAAGGTAGATTTTCTAAAAATACTAGAGAAAAAATTATTATTAACATAATCCTTTGCTATATTCACATCTAAATAGTTTATACCATCCTGATTACCATTCCCTGTAAATTTAAAATAAGAGCATATATTATTAATATAAGTTAAAAAGGCATCAAAAGAATGTTCATCTTTCCATAATATAAATAAATCATCTAAAAATCTAAAATATTTAACCCATTCCCCATTAAATGGGGATGTAAAAATATATTGTTTTTCCCATTCATGCAGCATTAAATTTGCAAAAATAGGGGCGCAGCTGTTACCCATCGCCACCCCTTGTATCTGTTTATAATATTCACCTTCAAATGTAAAAAAATTATTTTTTAAAATAATTTCCATCAGATCATTAATAAAATTTAACATTTTGCCCCCTAAATTACTACGTCTGATTAAAACATCACTAAAAAACTGCAAACCTATTTCATGAGGTATGGAGGTAAATAAATCAATAATATCTACAGTAGAAAAATAACAATCTTTATCAAAAGAGTCATTATTAAATAGTCTTAAAAAATCCCATGAATCCTTTAAAATATATTAACTGTATAAATTTCGTAAATTTCCATTCAAAAACGGAGCCTACAATATTCATAACTTTTGCAAAGCCTTTCCCAGGTAAAAGACAGACTCAGAAGTATATTATTACACTTAAAATAATAGAAGTTATGCACTTACTATAACTTGGCATCTGTGTTGTCCAGTTTCATTATGCATCATGAATAGGTCTTTGGATCCGTCCTTGGATCAAGCCAATCCGAGTCTCAAACTCCTCCCTCTCCCATGATGCCTCTTCCCCTTTCAAACCCTCAGATCCAGTTTGCTGCACTTATCACAAGATGGTTACTGGCAAGATAATAAAGAAGCAGAAATAAAGGCCCTACTGGAGTCCAAACTAGGAACCAGCAGGTTCCTTAATCCTCAAGGTTGCTCTCAGCTGCACGAGAAAGGGGGAAGGAGGGTGGGACGTGATGCATAATGAAACTGGACAACACAGATGCCAAGTTATGGTAAGTACATAACTTCTAATCTGATGCTGTCCATTTCATTATGCAACACGAACGGGTCAGAGTCCCCAGCAACACAAACCCTGGAAGGACCTTATTGAAGGATATGCCTGAGCACCGCAGAACCAAAGGATGCCCTGTTTCTGAAAATACTGTCTAACTTGTAATGAGATACAAAGGTATGAGCTGAGAACCAAGTAGCTGCAGCACAGATTTCATCAAATGGAATCCTAACAGAAAAGGCTGAAGAGGTTGGCATTAACATAGCTGAGTGGGCTTTAACCAGATGGGGAAACTGTTTGCCTTGTAAATAAATTGTAGACATACATTCAGACAGTAATCCATCTTGCCAAAGTAATCTTAGAGACAGCCTATCCAAACCTGTTAGGCGCAAAGGCAATAAACAGCTGCTCTGATTTTCTATGAGGCCTAGTCCTATGCAGGCAGAAATGTAACTGTCTGTGAACATCCAAAGAATGCAAGATATATTCGTCTTTATTAGAGTAATTCAGATAATACACAGGTAAATGAATAGTCTGATTCATGTTCATCTCCGAGGCAACCTTTGGAAAGAAGGAAGGATTTGTCCTGAGAGAATCTCTATCCTTCAAGAAAGTTATGTACAGAGGTTGAAAAAATAGAAACTACAGTTCTGAAACTCATCTGACCGACATGATAGCCACAAGAAAGATTGTCTTCCAAGACAAACACTTCAGCTCGCAAGAACTAGCAGGTTTGAAGGGTTGCTGGGTGAGACCTTGTAATATTAAAGTAAGATCCGAGGGGGGGAAGGATCCTTGATCAGAGGTCTTAGATGAAAAACTCCTTTTAAGAAAGTCCGACAAAGTTTGGAAGAAGAAAGAGCAGAGAGAGAACCAACTCCCTTTCCACAATGGAAATTAGTGATGGCTGCAAGTTGTACCTTTACTGTGGAAAAACTCACTCCCTCGTGGAAAAGAGAACTCAAAAACATGAGGATATCTGAAACTGAGGCCAAAAAGGGATCTATATTCCTCTGTGAAGCCCAGATGGAAAACCTTTCCCATTTGCTACAATATACCTTCTTGGTGGAGGGCTTCTGAAAAGCAAGAAGAATGTCACGAACTGGAGAAGGGACCTGGACTTTAGCAAAAATTACTGGAAGTGGAGAAACCAAGCAGATAGTTTGAGAGACTGGAGGTTGGGGATTTGTCATTCTGCTGGATGTCAGATTAGACCATGTCTCGGATCCAATAAATATGGAGGACACTTGCTGTGAGACTGCAGAAAGGGGAACCATACCCGACGAGGGCAATGAGGATAAGATTGGACTTCAACCTGCTGGCTTTCTGTAGAACTTTGGGTATCAGAGGGATCAAAGGATAAGAATACAGGAGACCGGGGGACCACTCATGGACCAGAGCATCCCTGGGTGACTCCCCATCAAGGGGAACAGATCAAAGTATCTGCTGCATTTGTTGTTCAGGGAGGAGTCAAATAGATCACAGCAAGGTTGGCCCCAGTGGCTGAAAATGTCATTCATTACTGACTGATTCAGGGACCACTTGTGAGGGCTCAAGATGGACCTGCTCAATTTGTCCGCTAGGATGCTGGACTCCCCTGGAATGTGTGTTGCAAGAAGAAAGCGGTCGGAAGCAATCACCTGTTCCCAAACTCTCATGGCCTCTGTGCAGAGCGGGTAAGACTAGGTTCCCCCATGCTTGTTGATATAACCTACCAAGTCTGATCGGGGTTAATTAAGGATGACACCAGATGGACCATTAAACAGCCAGGGTCCACTGAAGAACTCACATGAAGAACCTGGCTAGCAGCACCAGCAGGATGGCAGCCGATATGGAGTCCAAGGCTATGAGAATCGAGTGAGCTGAAGGAGATGGCATGTCTAGTAGCCATTGTACCTGCTGCCTGAGAGATGATATCCATTGTAAGGGAAGAGCTGTGACTTGTCTTATCGTGTTCAACTGGGTTCTGATGAATTTGATGTCTTCAACTGGAACCATCTTGGATTTGGCCACATTGACTGTGATTCTCAGGTGAAGAAACAGGTGTAACATCACCTGAATCACCCGGAGTAGCTGATGCCTTGTGGGTGCTACAAGGAGTCAATTGTCCAGGTAAGTAAATACCTGGAACCCTTGCAGATGGAGATGCTCTGCGACCGCTGCCACACATTTGAACACCCAGGGGGCTGTAGTTAGACCAAAGGGCAATACTGTGAACTGGTAATGATCGGCCTCCAGCCGGAACTGGAGAAATCTCCTGGAGCACCTGTCTATTTTGATATGATAGTACACATCCTGAAGATCCACGAGCACATCCAGTCATCCTTGCGCAAGAGAGACAGAATGGACTGTATCGTAACAATGCAGAACTTTGTCTTGTTGACAAACAGATTCAAACTGCTGAGACCCAGTATGGGTCAAAGGTCCCCGGTCTACTTTGGCATCAGAAAGAAGTGTGAGTAAGTTCTGCATCCTCATTGTTTGGTTGGGACCTGCTGGATGACTCTTTTGCCTAAGGAGTATTTGTACTTCTAGACAGGCATTCTCCCTCTGACTGGGTGGCACATTGGGAAGATGCTCCCTCAAGAGAGGAGGCACTAGGGAAAAGGGAATATAGTAGTCTCTGGATATAATGTGCAACCCCCAAGCGTCGTTTGTTATGTCTGTCCAGGCTGCTGGGTGTAAAGATAGTCTGTTCCCGATTGCCTCCAGAGTAGGACAGACAGGCAGCACTTCAGGAAGGTGATGAAAGGCCTCGTCAGAGAAGGGTTCCCTGAAGCCTTGGTTCTGTGGACCTCCTCTTCCTCTAGGGAGGTGTCTACCATTGAATTCTCTGTCTTAGGAACAGGCATCATCTTGCGAATCGAGAAAGGCTCCTTGTGACTTGCGGAACCACATCTTCCTCCCACTCTGTTGGTTCTGGGAAAAGGTCAGTTGGGGGGGAAGAAAACTTGATCCCTACAGCAGAAAGAGTCTTACCCTCCTGTTCATTGGAGGTAAGAGTCTCCTTAACCAACAGTCCGAATAAAGAGGAACCGTCAAAGGAGGGAATAAATGAATGATGCTCTGAGAGGGTCTGCAAATCCGCAGTCTCACCCAGGCATGTCATCTGAGGGCTACGCCTGAAACAGCCACTCAAGAGGTTCCCTCTGCTGCATGGAAGATTAGCCTCATTGAAGAATTCGCAATCAAGGCCATAGTCTTCAGCTGTGTGGATACTATCTTGTAGATTTCCTCCAACAGCGACTGCGCCAGAGATATGGAAAGTTCCTTTACCGGGTTTCTCTGGAGGCAAGTGAAATGGGCCAGATAACTCAATGTCCTCAGCGAAAAAGTAGCTGAGGCATACACTCGATTCCCATGCCTGTCCAAGGCCTGAGACTCCTTGTACGGAGGGTGGACAGAACAGCTCTGTTCGGCGAGCTCCTTCTTAGTGGTTGCTGACACCACAATGGCATCAATCAGAACACCTTTGCTCCAGAAGGGACGATCCCTGGGGGGACTGAGGTACTTATCTGCATGTTTTGGGATTGATTCCATGGTATTAGGCTCCTTCCAAGCCCGGCAGGTGATGAGATCAGTAAGTTGGTCCGCCAGTGGGGTCACCCAGTATGTAGATGGTCCCGTCCCAAATGCCTCCAGGAACACTGACTCCTCCGAAGAAGGGGGTTGGGAAGACGATCCACCCTTTTGTAACAGGATTTCTAAGATATCTCCAAAGGAGATATCATTGGGTGGAGATTAAGGGGACCCTTCCCCCTCAATGAAGTCAGTGTCCTCTGTTAAAAGACTCCAAGGGGGAGTTGATGTGCTTCCTCTTGCACCAACGCTTATGGGGGACCTCCTCTGTGGGGTACTTGGGGGAGGACTTAGAAGACAGGGAAACTCCTTGCTGAGTGGTTGGCTGGAGGCTCTCCAGGAGGGGCTGACCATGGATTGGACAGATGGGAGCAAAGCTTTGATCCACAGAGGATTGGGAAGGGGAGATAGAACTACACCAAACTACAATGAAAGAGAATATAGAAGGAAGCAAAGACAAATTTCAGATGAAAAAGGTACAAAAAATGAAAAATTTCTACCTGAGAAACAGAGGCTCAAAATCGAATCTGGACCATAATGGTGGCAAATGAAACCTAAGGGTTTGAAACTGAATGAGATATCATGGGAGTGGGAGGACTTTGAGGCTCAGATCATATGTCTGAGAAATAGGTGGCTTGGATCAGAGAATGGATCTGAAGACCCATTCGTGATACATAATGAAATGGACAACATCAGATTCTGGAAAGATTGGTGTCAACCAGGGCAAAGAAAAAAAATGAAGCATTACTTAAATTTAAAGAAAATAACTGGAGATACACCAACAAAACACGTAGTTGAGATAATATTCTTTGTGGTGTCTATATCATATTATCATACGATGTAAATAGCGAACACTATTTCATCGTACCGATATCGAAATAAAATATCGAATAAACGGAACAGCAAATTTTTTCCCAGGGAAAAAATTTGCTGGTCCGTAAAAAAAAAAAATAAATAAACAAATGCAAATTTAAGTTTGTGCTGTGCCCCCCTACTTAAATATACCGAGATCGCACCATAGTGGAGGAAATGGCAAAAAATTGCCATTCCTTGGGAAAAAATTTGATGTTCCGTGACTTCGCTATTTTGCCATTTCAACAGTATCGGATCAACTAAATAGCATTCGCTATTTAGTCCATTCGATAGCATCATATAGACCCTTCTTTGTGTACTGATTCTGATTAAGGGTTCTTAAATGTAGCAGCACAATCTGTGGTAAGAGACCATTTACAGACAGCTAACAGCCTAGACTGTACCACTATGTTCTTTTAAACTGTTTTTAGCTAAAATTTTCAATAAGGCAGATTGGAGACTTCTCACCAGATTTATATTTTAGCCTGTGTTTGTCTGCATATACAGCAACTTTATTCAGCGAATGTATAACAATGGTAATGAGTGGAAAACAATGAAAGATGATGTAAGTGTCAAAACCTTACATAATAGTGACATAGGAGAAAAAAAAAGTTATGTACTCACCATAATGTTCCATCTGAGCAGGTAACTTCATTTGTCAGCAACCTGTGGGTATCGGATCCGATCTGGATCCGTGCCGGCAGCTTTGCAAGCTAGATATCCGAGCTCCAAGCTCCTCCCCCTTACTCATAATACCCTGCTACCTCCTTCCAATCCTCAGATTGCATTTGCCCACCTATATGACCTCACAACGACAAAACAACAACCTGAAGAATCCTAATCTAAGGATTAACAAAGGACAAGAAAAACCTTCCTAGGGTTCAGGTAATCAAAGAACCAGGTTAGGGGGAAGGAGGAGGGTCGGTTGCTGACAAATGAAGTTACCTACTCAGATGGAACCTTATGGTGAGTACATAACTTCTTTATCTGAAGTAGTTAACTTTATTTGATCATCAACCTGTGGGACAGAGTCCCCAGCTACCAAACAACTTGGGAAGTCCTCAAGGAAGGATATTCCGTAGCACTGCAGAGCCAAAAGCCACCCTTCCTCTAGACACTAAATCCAATTTATAGTGAGAGATAAAGGTATGAGAGGATGCCCAAGTAGCCGCAGAGCAAATGTCATCCAAGGGAACTCTAGACCAGAATGAAGAAGATGTAGCCATAGAGTGGGAAGAATGAGCACGAACCCCTATAGGCTCTGGCAGGCCAGACAGTTTGTATGTGAGCAGAATGCAATTAGAAATCCATCTGGCCAGAGTCACCTTCGACACTGGCTTACCCAAGAAGGGTTTTGCAAAGGAAACAAAAGAGCTGATCAGACTTGCGGAAGGCAGCTGTTCTATGTAAATAAAAACGTAACGGTCTATGAACATCTAACAAATGAAGTTTGTACTCCCTTTGTTTTGATAGTTAGGGAAAAAAACTGGGAGATCAATGGACTGATTGATGTTCGCCTTGGAGGCCACTTTAGGTAGAAAAGATGGGTTAGTCCTGAGAGACCCTGTCCTTATGGAAAACAAGATATGGGGGCTTAATACAGAGGGCTTGAAGCTCCAACACCCTTCTAGCTGAGGTAATAGCTACCAAAAAGGCAGTTTTCCAGAAAAAGAATTTCAAATCAACAGAAGCTGCAGGTTCAAAAGGTGGTCCAGTCAGAGCCTGAAGGACCAAAGTTAGATCCCATGGAGGGGCGGAGTTCCTAATAGGAGGTCTCAAGAGAAACGTACCTTTCAGAAAAGTCTAACAAATCTTGGTGGAAGCGAGGGGAGTGAGATTGTGTCCAATGTAAAAAATGGGAGATGTCAGCCATTTGAACCTTTACAGTAGAAGAACTGGCCCCTTGTTGAAAAATATGAGATAGGAAATTGAGCACTGCTGGGATGGGAGCAGTGAAAGGGTCCAAATTCCTATGAGACGCACAAATGGAAAACCGCTTCCATTTACTATTGCAAACCTTCCTGGTAGAAGGCTTATGCGCCGCTACCAGGATAGATCTAACTGCAGACAAGATACCGGGAGACCTAGCAACTAATGGAACTGAATCAACCAAGCTGAGAGCTTGAGCTTGAGATCGACCAGATTCGGGGGTTTCAATCCCAAAGGATGAGATATCAGATCCAGGATGGGATCCAAGATCCAGAGAAGAGCTATAAGATGAGACCGTAGGCACGGGAACCAGGCTTGATGAGGCCAGAATGGGGCTATGAGGATAATTTTATTCCCCAACCGACGAGCTTTCTGTAAGAATTTTGTCATCAATGGAAGAGGAGGATAAGCATAAAGCAGACCTGTGGCCAAGCATGAACTACAGCATCTCTGGGACTTTCCCCCGGAGGGGGAATTAGAGCGAAAAACTCACTGCACTTCGCGTTGGAAGGCGACACGAAGAGCTCGCAGCAAGGCTGACCCCACTTGCGGAAGACCTGTTTCGCTACTAAGGGATTCAGAGACCACTCGTAAGGCGAGAGGATAGTTCGACTCAGTTTGTCCACTAGGATGTTGGACAGACCCGGAATGTGCATTGCTAACAGAAAACGGTTGGTGGATATTGCCCAAACTCTCATGGCCTCTTGGCAAAGAGGGTAAGACCTGATCCCCCCCTGTTTGTTGATGTACCAGACCACTGACATGTTGTCTGACTGAATTGCAATAGTCCCTGGAGGGAGAATGGCATGAAGGGCTTGCAATGCTACAAGCACTGCCCTCATCTCCAGAACACTGATATGCAGAACGGCCTCTGTCTGAGTCCAAGTACCTTGGACAGTTCTGCCCGCGTAATGCCCCCCCCCCACCCAAGGCGAGAAGCGTCCATGGTCACCGTGGCTTGGGGTTGCGGCATAACAAATGGTCGTCCTTCCCAAAGCTCTCGAGATTGGAGCCACCACATGAGGGAATTACTGTAAACTCTGCTGAGAGGAATTGGTAAGTCCAATGGGTGGTGAAGGATGGACCACTGAACCTGCAAAGTCCACTGGAGAACCCTCATGTGCAAGCGAGCTAAGGGTGCGAGATTGATTGCTGCTACCATGGACCCTAAAGCTCTCAGGACCAACTCCGCTGACGGGGCAGGTGACTGAAGAAGGGCTAAAACGTGTAAGGTCAAACTGCGAAGTCTGTGTGATGTCAAGAAGGCCTTGGTCTGAAGCGTGTCTATTTTGGCCCCTATGAACTCCAAGACTTGAACTGGTTGGGATGACTTCTTGAAGTTTATGGTGATCGCCAATTGGGACGCTAGAAGCAATCCCTGGCTAAGCACAGTAGAAGCCTGGTGGGGGCAGTAAGGAGCCAGTCGTCTAGGTAAGGAAAAACCTGTATTCCATTAAGTCTCAGGTGGGCCTCTACAACTGCCATGACCTTGGTGAACACCCTGGGGACTGTGGTAAGGCCGAAGGGTAGGACCCTGAACTGGTAATGACTGGCCCCTAGCCAAAAGCTGATGAACCTCCTGGATCGCCTGTCCATGAGAATGTGAAAGTACGCATCCTTGAGGTCTATGGAGCACATCCAGTCCTTCTCCTGCAGAAGGGGCAGAATGGATTGAAGCGTGACCATCCGGAATTTCTCCTTGGCAATGAAGAGGTTCATTGTTGAAAGGTCGAGGATCGGCCTCAAATCCCCCATCTTCTTTGGCACCAAAAAGAACCTGGAATAATTGCCTAACCTGGATTGGCCAGGGGGGACATGCCGGATGGCTCTTTTTTCTAGCAGCTTTTTTACCTCTAAAGCTGCCGCCTCCCTCTGACTGGGTGGTACATCGGGGAGGCGCCTCGACTGAGGAGGCAGGTTTATGAAAGGGATTGAGTAACCTCTGGATATTATTCGAAGCACCCAGCGATCTGTTGTGATGGACTCCCATTGGGCCAAGTGCTTAGAAAAACGCCCCCTGACTGCCTCCAGAGAGAAGCAATCGGGCAACCCCTAAGGGATACTGCGTGGGTCGGTCAGAAAAAGGTTCCCGCGAACCAAAATTTTTAGGCCCCCCTCTGCCTCTGGACCGGCGTCCACTTTGTTCCACTCTGCCTCTGAAGGATGAAGGGTCCAGAGCGTAACGGGACTGCTGAGAATTCCGGAACCACATCTTCTTTTGTCCTCTCTGGTTCCTGGAAAATGACCTTTGAGGAGCCTAAAAGCGGACTTCGACAGCAGACAGCGTCTTCCCATCTTTCTCACTCTGAACCAATGTGTCATGGACGGTCTTCCCAAACAGGGTAAAACTGAAGGGTGCGTTCGTGAAGGACGCCTTGAAAGGTTCCGCAAAGTCACAAAGCCGGAGCCAGGTGTGACGCCTAAAGGCGATGCTGGACTCGCAGGCTCTAGCGACCCCCTCCGTGGCATGGGAAAGTAGCCGCATAGACGTGTTTGAAACAGATTTCAGAGTGGCCATGCGAGCCGAGAAAGTCTGTTTGTCCTCGGCCAACATGGACTCAGGGGGACACTCAGCGTATTCTTTCACCAGATCCCGCTGAAGTCTAATTACATGGGCCAAATTCAACGCCCTTATGGAAAAGGTAGCTGAAGCAAACATCTGCTTCCTGATATGATCCATCGTCCAAGACTCCTTATCAGGGGGATGGATCGAGGCACTATCCTGGGCAAGTTCCTTCTTGGTGGCTGCCACCACCAACATGGCATCTTCCGGGGAACCCTTACTCCAAGCCGTCCTATCCACAGGGGGACTAAGAATCCTATCTGGCCTCCTGGGGATTGGATCTACAGTGTTCGGTTCCTTCCACTCCCTGGTAGTGATGGGGTCAACCAGGGGGTCGGCCAGAGGGGACACCCAAGTAGTAGACGGGCCTGCGAACGCCTCCAGGAACACAGAGTCATCCGAGGAAGGTTTTTGGGCTGACCACCCCCCCTTTAGGCAAAGCATTTCCATAATGTCTCCAAAGGAGATGTCCTCTGGGGGGGGGGGGGGACCTTCCCCTTCCTCCAAATCAGTGTCCTCCGTGAGGGACTCAGGGGAGTCCAAGTGCCTCCTCTTACACTTACATTTGTGAGGGGCCTCCTCGGTGGGACTGTCCGAGGAGGGCTCACCAACAGGGTCATGTTCTGCCAGTGGAATGGACTGGGGTGTCAATGCAGGTTGTCCCTGGGACTGGACAATGGAAGACAAGCCCAGCTGCAAGGGAGTGGGGGCGGAATCCGAAGAAAGAGCAGGGGGTCTTGAACCTCTCGAGAGGACCCTCTCCACCACATTGAAAGTCGGGGGTGAACCAATCTCTCTGGGCTCCATGGTTAACACCCTCAGATCCAGCGCGGGGATCGGCATTGGAGCCGAAGTGGTCGGACCCGAGAGGAAAGTATGCTCCGACCGAAATGGAGCCGAAAACACACTGGCCTCCTCGGATCCGACGCATGGCTCTCGACGCAGAGAGCTCGGATCTGAAAAAGGATCTGACAAATTTGAGGGCATGGCCGGCGTCGAGGTACCGATAACCATTGGCGCCGACTCCCTGACTCCGAGACTCCTCGGATCCGAAGGCTCCGAAACCCGATAGTGGATCGGAGAAGGAGCTATCGGGGCAAAAAGTGGGGCTGAACCCCCCCCCCCGGAGGGGGGGGAGGCAGCAGCACTCCCATCTGCAGTTGGGTTTGGAGAAAATGACGGATCATCCGGTCCATAGCAGCGTCGGAGAGGCTACGTGTCGACCTAGAGGAGGCCACCGAAGCTGGCCAGGAGGGCCGCCACAACGACCTTGAAGATGGTCGGGCCTCCTCCTCTGGCTCCGGTGAGAAGCGTGGAGAACTGAGCTGAGGGGAGGAAGGCCCGGAGACCTTCTGGGGTGAGGAGAGCAACTTGGCAGGCGGGGCCGAGGGGGCTAAATCGGCCGGCCGCTTGTGGCTTCTGTGCCTCTCTTTCTCTCTCTCTCTCCTCTCCCTCTTTTCTTTTTTTAGAGTTCCTCTCTCCCGGGGAAGAAGTGGGAGGTTGAGTCCCAGCCAGGGGAGACGGGACAGCAGGCTGAGCAGCCACAGCTGTAGCCACTGAGGGAGAGGAGGAAGAAGCAGACTCCGTGGGCAGGAGACCTGCCAGAATCAGCTTATTCCTCCTATCCCTCAGGGGCCGGGTGTTAAAGGCTGCACAAATTTGGCAGCCCGAGGTCAAATGCAGTACCCCCAGGCAGAGGACGCACTGAGTGTGGCCATCCGCTGGGGAAAGCTTATGGCCACACTTGCACTTAGAAAAGATGGCCTTTGGGGTCTCGGTCATGATTTCTAAACAAAAAAAACACACATGCGCCCACACAAACACCTAAGGGAAAAAAGAGGGTGCCTACTAGGCTTTAAACTATGAGGGAATGGTAAATCTCAGGGTTTTAAACTAAGAAATTAAACTAACCACACACACCAAAAAACTAAGAAAGATTTTGACAAAAAAACACTTACAAATCGCCTAAATGCTAGGAGCTCAAAAAACTAGTGCTTGACAAAGCCGCGGCAAAAGAGATCTGGGGATTGGAAGAAGGTAGCAGGGTATTATGGGTAAGGGGAGGAGCTTGGATCTCTAGCTTGGAAAGCTGCCAGCTCGGATCCAGGTTAGATCCGATACCCACAGGTTGATGATCAAATGAAGTTAACTACTTCAGATCAAAAGTTATGTACTCACCATAACAATGCATCTGTGCTGTCTCTTTTTTTGTCCTTCATCAACCATTGGTTTTGTATTCGACCTCAGATCCAACTTTGGCCACTTTTCAGACTTTGGATCTCAAGCTCCTTTCCTTACCCATAATCCTCTCTCAAGCTCCAACAAAACACGTAGTCAAGATAATATTCTTTGTGTACTGATTCTGATTAAGGTTTCTTAAATGTAGCAGCACAATCTGTGGTAAGAGACAATTTACAGACAGCTAACAGCCTAGACTGTAGCACTATGTTCTTTTAAACTGTTTTTAGCTAAAATTTTCAATAAGGCAGATTGGAGACTTCTCACCAGATTTATATTTTAGCCTGTGTCTGTCTGCATATACAGCAACTTTATGCTAGACATTTATAGAAATGTTTCCTTTCTATATATTGATATCAACATACAGAAAGGAAACATTTCTATAAATGTCTAGAAACATAACAGGAAAAGTATCTGGAGCTAAGAGAGGGAAAGACCAAAAGGGTACACCTCCAGGTCATACCAGGACATCACATGAATATCCGCTTACAATGGAAGGGGGAAGGAGGGAGGGTAGGTTGAGGAAGGATGAAAACAAACACAGATGTGTCATTATGGTGAGCACATAACTTTTGTATCTGATGTTGTCTTTTTCATCCATTTCTCAACCAATAGGACAGAGCCTCTAGCTAATATCAACTCTGGGCGGTCTCATGGAAGAATATTCCAGAGTACATCAGAACCAAATGCTGCCCTGTTCCTAGAAAAGGATACCCAACTTGTAATAAGATATGAAGGTATGAGTAATGGACCAAGTGGCAGCAGAACAAATGTCATCTATAGAAGTTCTGGATAAGAAGGCAAAGGAAGTGGAGATCGACCTTGTGGAATGTGCTCATGGTGTCCTGGTAAAGACAAACCCTTATGTTTATAAACATAAGAAATACATTCAGTGAGTCACCATGCCAATGTAACTATAAACACAGACTATACCAACTTAGCTTATGAAAATTAAGTAAACAATTGGTATGATTTCCTGAAAGGTTTTGTTCTATGGAAATAAAATCTCAGCTGTCTGTGTACATCCAACAAATGTTGCATATATTCCCCTTACTGAAGAATTTTGGGAAGAACACTGGTAAATTAATGGACTGGTTAAGGAACAAATTCAGAAGCTACTTTGAGAAGAAAGGAAAGGTTGCTGCGAAAAGAAACCCTGTCTTTATGAAAAATGATAAAAGGTGAATGGCAAGACAAAGTCTGAAGTTCCGAACCTCTTCGAGCAGATCAAATGGAAACTTGAAAAATGGCTTTTCATGACAACAATTTTAAATCGCTTTTGCTGCAGATTCAAAAGGAAACTGAGTTAAGGCCTGGGGAAGAATTGTCAAATCCCAAGGAAGGGTGGGGTTCTTGAAAGGTGGCCTTAGTAAAAATGTACCTTTGAGAAAGGACTTACATAACTTAAGGGTCTCCAAGGACAAATTATCTTTGCCTGCATGAAAACTGGAGACTGCAGCCAACTGTACTTTTTACAGTAACTTGCTCCAGTATGAAAAATAGAGACCTGAAATTCTAAAAGCACAGGAATGGGAGCTGTAAAGGGGTCTAGGTGCCTCGTGTTAGCCGGGAGAACGAATTGTTTCTATTTGTTCTTGTATATCTTCCTAGTGGAGTCTTTCGGAGAAGAAGTAAGGATGTGTGAAATCTGGGAGGAAAGCCTGGAGTGTCTAGCCATCACTGGATGTGGAGAAATCATGCAGTCAACCTGACTGCTTATATGTCTAAGTGAAGAAGCCTGGCCGGGTGAGATGGAAGATCCGGAAAAGGATCCAAAACCCAAGAAGGGTATATCAGATGAGCCCAAAGGAATGGGAATCACACTTTGTGAGGCCAGAATGGGGCAATGATGATCATTCGGCTCTTCTGCTGATAAGCTTTCTGTTAAAATTTGATATGAGACATGTGACAGGGTAAGCATAAAGGAGACCCGGGGGTCAGTATTGGATCACATCATCCCTTGGTGACCTCCTCCTCTGGGAGGATTAGGGCAAAAAACTGCTGCATTTGAAATTGTGGACAAAGGTGAAAGGGTTGCAGCATGGCTGACCTCATTGATAAAATGCCTGTTCTGCCTCTGAAGGATTGACAGACCATTCATAAGACAGAAGAACAGTCTGCCTGCTAAACTTTGGACTTCTCCAGAATGTGTGTTGCCAAAAAAAAAAGGTGGTTGGGAGAGTCTGTCCACTGCCACACTCTCAATGTCTTCTGACACAAGGGGTAAGAGTAGATTCCTCCCTGTTTCTTGATGTACCAGACCACTGACATGTTATCCATTTGTATAGCAATCATCCTTTGAGGAAGGATGTCTTGAAATGCCTGCAACACTAGCAGGACTGCCCTTATCTCTAGGACGCTGATGTGAAAGTTGGCTTCTAAGAGGGAGCATGTGCCTTGGACTGTCTGTCCCAGGTATTGTCCCCTGCCCTCAGCCGAAATGGGCAGCGTCTGTGGTCACCGTGGACTTACGCAATGGAAGAACAAAGAGGAAGCCCTGTGAATCATCTCATGCATGGATCCACCAGGACACAGGCTGTTGGCAGATCTCTGATTCGAATGGGAGAGGTCATGGGATGTCAAATCATAGAACACTGAACTGCTAGAGTCCACTAGAGTACTCTCATGTAGTACCTTACTAAAAGTAGAAAGGTTATGGAGGTCGCCATTGACCCAAGAAGCTGGTGGTGACTAAAGAGACATTAGATTTGTTGTTTGAATTAATTTGGATAATCTGGACTAAGAAAGTCGAGCTACTTAAACTGTATCCAGATGAGCTCCTATGACATCAGGTGTGAATGGGAGGAGATAAAATTTGTCATAGTCGACTGTGATGCTCAGATGTAGACATAAATGGAGCAAGTTGTCCCTGGAGTATGTCAGTCAATGCCTGGTGGGAGCCATATGTCGAGGTATGAGAACACTCTGAATCTCAGGTGAGCTGCAACTACTGCCATACATCTGGTGAACAGTGGGGGGGGGGGGTTGTGGTGACACCAAAGAGCACGTATCAATACTGAAAATGACTGGCTCCCAGACGGAAGAGAAGGTATGCCCTGAATCATCTGTTTATTTTTATGTGATGGTACAGATCTTGCATCTTGGAGATCTATCGAGCACATCCAACTGTCCTTCTTCAAAAAAGGGAAATGGACTGAACTGTGACCATTCAGAATTTGGAATGTTTGACAAATTGGTTCAAGTGGATTAGGCCCAATGTTGGCCTGAGGTCCTAAGTCTTCTTTGGCACCAAAAAGTATCCTGAATAAGTTCCAAATCCTCACTGGTCTGGTGAGACCCTCTTGGATGACTTTTTCTTAGCAGCTTTTCTATCTCTGAGGCTGCTTCTTTCCTCTGATGGAGTGGAACACTGGGAATTATTGTGAGTTAATATGTGGAGAAGGGAAAAGGGACAGTAACAATGTCTAATAATTATTCTCTGCACCCAGACGTCTTAGTTGTTGGGCGTCCAGGCTTCCGGAAGCAGAGATAAGCACTCCCCAACTGCCTTCAGATTGTGTCAACTGTTCAGGGGTGCTGAAAAGGCTGCTCAGAAAAGGGACCTCTGAAGCCTTGTTTTTTCACAGACTCTGTCTGCCACATGGGTGATGTCTACCATCAGAGTCCCCCCCCCACTGATGTGGAAGGATCTGTCTTCATAGCAGTTCTGAGAAAACCATTGCGATTTCTTGAACCAAATATTTCTCCCCCTTTTTTGCTTTTCTGAGGTGATCCTCTGGGGGGTTAGAAAAACATATTCCAATAAAAGACAGGGTTTTCCCATCTTGTTCACTCCTGGAGACAGTCTTTTAACTTTGGGTCCATAAAAGGGTACATTGATGAAACATGTCTTGTAGGGCTCTGCAAAACCACATCCAGGCATGCCTCCTAATAGTAAATGCCTAAACCTGCCACTTTTTGAAATGCCTTCAGTAGCTTGGAAAATCAACCACATGGAGGTGTTTGACAGGGACTGAAGGGTGGCCAGTTGTGAAAAAAGTCTTTTTATCCTCTGTCAACATGGTCTCAAGTAATTTCCTTAGTCAAATCCCTCTGGAAACTTGTAAAATGTGCCAGGTAATTCAGAGACCTCAGGGCAAAGGTTGAAGCAAAAATTCACTTCCTAAATCTAAGACCCTAGACTAACTGTGGGGGGGGGGTGAACAGAGGGACTTTCCTCAGCAAGTTCCTTTTTGTTAGCTGCAACAAATAATAGGCATGGTCCTTGGGTGCAACTATGTACTTGTCTGGATTTATAGCTTCTGTCGTATCTGGATCCTTCCAAGCCCAACAGTAAACGAGGTCCACCATTTTGTCCACCAGGGGTACCAGCCAGGATGTAGCTGAGCCAGTTTTGAAAGTCTAAAGAAACATAGACTCCTCTTGGGAAAGGGCTTCAGAAAACCAACAACCTTTCTGTTTCAAAAAATCAAGAATTTCTCTGAGACATCCTCAAGGGATGACATGGAGACCCCTCCCCTTCATCAGTGTCTTCTATTAAAGAATCCTGCAAGGAATCAGTGTGCCTTCTCTTGCACTTACACTTCTAGGGAACTTTCTTGTGGGGATGATCCAAGGAGGACTCAAAGGTGCATGGGGAGTCCTGTAAAATAACTTAATCAAGCCAAGAATAGAATGGCTGCATCAATGGGACAGAATAAGCAGACTCAGGACCCAGGGCAGACAGCTGTGGAGGGACAGGACCCAAGGGGGGCAAAGATGTCATATCTCCAGAAGTGTGGACAGCTGTTTCCACTGCCTTAAAATCAGAAGCCAATGGAGAGCCCAGGACCTCTCCAGTACCAGCTGAAGCCACATGCCTGGAAATATCCAAGACTTCTCCATGATCTTGCCTTGACAAAGAAGTAAAAGCCAAGCTGTCTAGTGCCAAAGCCCTGAGAGGAAGGGAGGGTTCCAAAAGTCTCTGAGTTCAACCCCCTACCCCTGGATCTGACATCAAAGCTACTGCTCAGAGATCCCTCCTGCTCCAACATGGTTGGAGCAGATAAGTTGTCAGACTCAATGAAGTCCAAGCCTTTGGATCCAACCCAGACAATCCCGGTGTTCTCGAATCTAGTCTTCTGAAGCATCTGCTTTGGACAGGCACCAAGTAGACGTGAAGCATAAGGAAGTAGATGGAGGTCTAGAAACTCTTAAGTGGAGTCTCTTGAAAAAAGAGAGTGTACCCTGGATGGGATCGGCAGCAGAGAGAACCAAGGTTGACAATGTGTAGGTGACTTAGCCACCAAAGTTTTGAGATCCAAAGAAGTGGATTGATCTGTGGCCTTGGAATTTCTGGCCAAAGGAGCCAAAGCTGGAGCAGACTCAGGACAGCAGTCAGGTGAACACTATCAACTCCATTGGCTTTCCACTGGACTTCCCTCTCTTCTCAACCTGAGGTTTCTCCGTCGGTTTCTTAGAAGATGGGGAAACTCCAGATGCTGAAAACCATAAGGAAGAAGGCAACAGACCCTTAAGAACAAACTTGTTCTTGTGTCAACCAAAGCTCTGTGGTTGAAGCCCAGAACAAATTTCATACTCCACTTCAAGATGTGCAGCCCCAATACAGTACATACTCACTCAGAGTGGGCATCCGAGTTCAGTATCTTGTGCTCACAAGAAAAACATTTTTTTAAAGCCAGTAAGTTTGTCAAGCATCCTAAAAATACAAAAAAGGAACCAATCCTAAACAAGAACAAGGTATTACACAGTAGAAAACTCAAGTTTAGGCAAGATTATCAGGAATGGTAAATAAGATACTCCTTACAAATGGAAAATAAATACCAACAATGATAAAAAGAACTACTACAAGAACTAATAGAAAGAATGGGAAAGGTGCAAGGTGGAAACAAAAAGAAGGCAACCCTATAGTATACAAAGTTAAGATATGACATACATACATACATCATACATACATATACATATATATATATATATACATACACACACACACACGCGCGTAATTTATATATATATATATATATATATATATATATATAGATATACATGTGAGGTAGGAGAAGCAGAAAAGGCTCAAAGACCTAGACAGAGTGAAAAAAAGTCAAAATAAATTCACTCATCTCCCAAAAAGCTTGAACCACGTCAACCATGTCTGATCACTATAGCAGCAAACAAGATCAGAAGTAATCTGGGTCTTGGGAAAGGATTATGGGCAGGAGCTTGAGCTATAGATCCAAAGTCTGTGAAGTGGCCTAATTTAGATCTGACGTTGGAGCCAAAACCCAATGGTTGAGGATCAGACAAAAAAGACAACATCAGATCCAAAAGTAACACAAAACTGGGAGATAAATTTTGACAAATGCAGGGGCATCAAAAATACTGATGTTTGAGGAAGTTTAAAATATGGTAGACTCATACCTAGTACTGAAGGAGTATGATTTATGAATACAACTCAACAAAACCATCCAAAATAAAATACTTCTCCAAAGATACAAGAGTGAAAGAAAAAAAGTGGCTACAACTCTTCAATTTAGGCAGTTAAGAGGTGCACCCCAGAAGCTTAACAACTGGGATGCAAATGAACACAGGGAATAGATGATGAAATGTCAGAATAAGTGCACAAGTTGATTTAAAGATGCTTGAAAACTAATGAAGTCTTCAAAGGCACAAAAGTGACTCCAGTAACAAAATATACAAGAGGATACTTTTCTAATTAAAAAAAAAAAAAAGAGGAAATGATGAGGTATCAAGACCCAACAGATACCATCTTCTATCATATGTGGCTCTGCTTTGATGGGGCCTAATACACCTGCCCAAAATGTACACTTTATTATTGCACTTTGACTACAAAAGCATGCTTACCTCCTATGCCCACCAGTTCAACTCCATATCTCTAGTCAGCACTTTCTCCAAATTAATAAACAATAACAACCAATGAGGATTGGCATAGCCAATGTTGCTAGGTGATACACAAGTATTTAGAGAAAATAATATAACTGAACAGCTGTAAGAACTGCCTCCCTTCTGGTGGATCATGGAAGATCCTTATCATAGCTTAAGTGATATAGTAAGAATGTATTTGTTGTATCTAACTATAAGGACCCTCCCTGATGTGCTCTAGGCTGTGCAGAGTCTCAAAAAGTCTACACTACTTATGGAAGTACAAGCCAGACACAAAACCTAGGAGTCCCTGACTGACCTGTGGACAATGCACAAAATAATGCCTGACTCCTTAGCTACTGCTGAACAATCAATGAGTGAAGGGTCCTAACATCTAGAAATGACAGGCAGGCCAAAACAAACTGCTGGAGGCAACCCCTTCAGAAAATAAACCAATCACCGCCTGGAAAAAAAGAAGGAATAGCAGGTCACTGGGTACAGACTTGTTATGGGATAGCATTGGCTGTCATGACTAAAGGCAGACTGATAGCCCCACTGACTGTTCCACCATGACCTAGTAAGCAGACCCAACGGAAGGTTACAGATACCTAGCCCTGTCAAGATATCCATCTGCTGTGACCAGCTGAAGGGCCTCCCCATGAGACAACCACTCTCAATTCCACATAGGAAGGAAAAGTGCACCTCCAGTGCAAATGTAGGGGGTGTAGATAATCAGCAAGCAGATCTTGTGAGAAGACAGACTCCTGACTAATAGGTCCCTTCCTAGTCCTGCCAGAGGAAGAGGAGAAGGAAACAGATGTGTGCCCCAGGAGCCAGAACCTCTCTCTCACTAGGTAAGGAAACAGGAGGGCAGGAAGGCGTTCCTAAGGGAATAGAAGTTAAACCAAAGCAGGGGTGCCTAACTGGTTAGAGCCATGCTGTGACACTACTCTTCCTCCAAACGTCATGCAAAGGTACTACAGAAGGAGTGAGAATGTAGTGAGTGCTGCTACGAGCCAACAACAATACTGGAGACACAGAGCCATGACTGGAAGGGTATCACCATACCACACACACTCTCTCTCTAAGAACTAAATGCAGTGAAGTCAACAAGGGAATTCTCATCCGATCTCCCTACTCAGGACCCACATAAGATCTATGGGCCACAATCTATGGGCCACAACTCTGCCAAAAGTGGGAAGAGCCAACTAAAACTATCTGACATAGTTCTGCATACAGGAGGGGGTGTCTCAAAGTTTGACGGACTAAAATTGAGCAAAACAATTCCCTTCCAATTGGAAACAAGAGTGATGTAACCTAAGGGCAGGGACCCAAAGTGGGAAACATTCAATCCTTAGGGGCAGACATATCAACCCACCCATGTTTCAAAAAAAGACAATGGCAGGAAGAGACAACCACATACCCAGAGGAAAAATAAAGAACAGCAGGATGAAAAGGAACTATGCCCCTCTCAAAATCCTCTTTCCAGCTTGAGAACTGCCTAAATTCCCTGGAGTACAGAGCAAGGATTGTAAGGCTCCAACTAAGTAATATAATGTTGGAAAAGAACCCTCAGTAGAAAAATGTGGCAGTTAGCAAAGACGATTAAGGCAATGACCTGCTATTATGCTGCTTTCAAAGATCCTGTGTTCAATTTCCTCAGCCTCCATTTGTCTACACTTAGCAGGTCACTTCATGAGACAGTGTTCCCAGGCTGAATCTGAAAACTACCTATGTGAACTGGCTAATAAATACAAAAAAACAAAGTGAAGAAGAACCCAAAGCAATAGCCAAGAAGGTGGGGGACAAAAATTATTCCCACTGACCACCAGGAAGCTAAAGCCAGATCCTCACTGAGGAAGCCAGATAGGCTGGAGCTACAGGGTAGGATGTATGCTGAAGGAGAGTCTCTAATGAGCAAATCACCACATCAAGGAGGACAGGGTATCTAGGAAGGACATAACTTGGAGTAAATTAAGCCTTTCTAGGTACGCCTGTACCAGAATTCAACAGGAAAGGAAGGGAAGGCACTTATATGCTATACAGCACATTTAGCTCTCCTTGTGAGAAAAAGACAGGTTTGCAGGTGTCTCAGTTCATAAGTCCAGATGGACATTCAAGATGGCCGCACACTGTGTTCCGTCCCTTACTAACCTATTAGCAGCTTGCAACGCAGTCCTGTGTTGCTGCCTGAAAGGCACACTGAAACATTTATTGCTAAAGGAAGACTTTTCACTACATTTGGTGTTCTCATATTTACTTGTTTTCACTTAAAATATGTTATTACATTAAGCCAGTGATCTTAATCCAGACATTCATCTACGCAAAAGAAAGAGAAAACACATCAGCTCTACATATTATGAAATGTGTACTTTTACACCCAATCCCCCACCTCAACAACTCAGGAACTTGTTTCTTCAAGGCAAAAAGTTAATGATTTCTGAAAGTATGCAAGTACTTTTCACATCTATGGAGAAGGAATAAAGATAAAAAAAACACAAAAAAAAAAGAAGAGACACCAATCAGTGTAAGTAGAAGTACAGGCAATAACATGCATCTTAGCGTGGATAACGTACAGTTGTGTACACTTACCATAAATGTAGATGTTCAAGTGTATTCACTGTCGCAGTCATCCCATTTGGGTTATCTGCCTGCAGGTAGCCCTCAGACGGCCTGAATACCAGAGTCTTCGGATTTCTGCGTCGGATGTTTTCTCTTCTTCCATGACGTCAGGTCGTTAGGGGTATAAAACATGCAGCCAACGCCATTACATCAGTTTTTCTTGCCCCAGATGTCAGGTGCCCCCACAATAGGAAGCAATTATATGGTATGGTACACCCTCATCAAAAAGCAAATACACCATAAAAACTAAATATACCAAACAAGAAGGAAAGGTAGAGCCAAGAGAAGTCAGGGGGCTAGAGGGAGGGTAACCAGGACTACAACAGTGAATACACTCAGACATCTACATTTATGGTAAGTGTACACAACTGTACTATGTTCTTTGTGTTTCACTGCTGCAGTCATCACATTTGGGTTGATTCCCAAAGCTAAGGAAGGGAGGAGGAAGTTAAAGAGCATTAGGGCCAGCTATTAAGCCCTGCAAGACTGCAGTGGCAAATCCAGCTCTGGATTTAGAATAGATAGGCATGTGGTAATGCTTGGTGAAGGTATGTACAGAGCTCCAGGTAGCAGCTTCTCGGACTTCCCTGGTAGGGACTCCTCGGAGAAAAGCCACAGAGGTACATGCAGCCCTGGTGAAATGTGATCTTATCCCCTGTGGAGTAGGCTTTCCATGGTGCTTGTAGCAGAAATTAATGCAATGGGCTATCCATTTGGAAATGGTTTGCTTTGAAATGGCCTTCCCCTCTGCCCCTGCAGCAAAGCTAACTAGCAGCTGTTCAGATTTTCTGAGAGGCTTAGTCCTGTCCAAATACAATCTAAGTTGTCTGTGCACATCCAGGGAGTGCAGTATTCGTTCCCTTTTGTTTTGTGGATTAAGGAAAAAAGTAGGCAAATGAATGGACTGATTTAGGGCCACACTAGACACCATCTTGGGCATAAAGGAAGAATTAGTCCTGAGGGAAACCCTGTCCGCACAGAAGATAATGAAGGGTTCCACTGCTATGAGGGCATGTAATTCAGATACTCTTCTTGCTGAAGTGATGGATAGAAGGAAGGCTGTTTTCTAAGAAAGGAATTTCAACTCTGCTGTTGCAGCTGGCTCAAAGGGGGGGAGGGGGCGTGAGCTTTTCCAATACAAAGTTAAGGTCCGAAGCTGGAGTAGGAGCTCTCCTGGGGGGTCTTAAATTTTTGGCCCCTCTAAGGAATTGTTTTAGCAAGGGGTGAGAGAAGTCGGGTGGCTCAGTATTATAATGTGCTGAAATGGCAGAGGCATGAATTTTAATTGATGAGAAGGATAGGCCCTTGTGGAGCATTTCTGTTAAGTACTCTAGAATATGAGGTAAGCTGGGCACCGTTGTGCCCATCCCCAAGCCTGGCTCCAGGAACAATATCTTTTCCACTTTTCAGCATAGGATTTTCTAGTACTAGGCCTCCTTGCCTCCAGAATGACATCCAGCACCTGCTTACTGAGGGATGCTACAGGAGAGCTCAATGAATTAGCCAGGCTGCAAAGTTCAGGGTTTGAAGCTGAGGGTACAGAATCTGGCCCACCTGCTGGGACAGCAGGGAAGGGGTCTGAGGAAGGTGCCATAGTTGCAGCAGTGTCATACTGCGCAAGAGGGGGTACCAGTGCTGGTGTGGCCAGTCTGGTGCAATCAGTATTGTCCTTGGCTTGTCCTGTTTGATCTTTAGTAGAACCTTCGAGAGGAGAGACAGAGGGGGAAAGGCATAAACCAAGAGGCTTTCCCAGGGCATCCACTTTCCAAGCTTAACTGTGGGGAGTTCTTGTGCAGAATTTGTTCAATTGGTAGTTCTGAGGGAAGACGAACAGGTCTACCTCTGGAGTTCCCCATTTGCTCCTCAAGAGGTTGAATATTTTGGGTTCTAGTTTCCATTCGTGTGGGTCCATGAGATTTCTGCTTAAGTCCTCTGTCAGTGAATTTAGTTTACCTGGCAGGAATTGAGCTTGTAGGTGTACTTGGTAGCTCAAGACTGTGTTCCACAGAGCCATGGCTAGTCTGCAGAGAGGGTACGAGTGGGTTTCCCCCTGCTTGTTTATGTACCACATAACTGTGGTGTTGTCTGTCTTTACCAATAGTTGTCCTGGAAGAATACGGTATTTGAAGGCTGTCAGAGCATTCTGTACAGCTAACATTTCTTTTTGACTGATATGCAGGTGCATCTGTCTTGGGTTCCATTTGCCCTGAATGCACTTCCCTGCCATGTGAGCCCCCCATGCATAGTCTGTTCGGTCTGTTGTTAGGGTTTGGGTGGCAGGGAGTAGAGTGAAAGGGAGTCCCTTGTTGTGGTAGCAGGCCTCTGCCCACCAAAGGAACTCTGTCTTCATACAAGGAATGATAGAAATCATTGTTTCCAGGTCCTGAGAATGTTGACACCATAGGCTTTTTAGATACCATTAGAGTTTCCTCATATGCAGTCTTGCATATGGAATGAGTAGAATGCAAGAGGCCATGAACCCCAGGGCTTGCAGTATTTTCCTTGCAGATAGCTGGGGTTTTGTGGCAAATAGTTTGAAGTAGGTTGTCAAATAAACTTGTTTCTCTGGAGGGACGAATGCCATCTGGGAAGTTGTGTTCAAGCTTGCTCCCAGGAATACAATCTGTTGCCAGGGTACTAGGTGAGACTTCCTTTCATTGATGGTGTACCCCAGTGAGGTTAGAAGTTTCTTTACGAATGCTAGGTGTTGTAATAGCAAGTCCTGGCTTCCTGCCTGAATAAGACAATCGTCAAAGTATGGGTAAATTTGGATATTTCTCTACCTGCAAAAGACAATGGCTGGAGCTAGACACTTTGTGAATACCATGGGTGCAGTAGATAAGCCAAAGGGAAATGCAGAGAACTGATAGTGCATGGAGCCTGCCCTAAAGCGTAGGTATTTCCTGCAAGATTCCCTTATTGGGATGTGCAGGTAAGCTTCCTTTAAGCCTTGGGTTGCCAACCAGGCATCCTTGCCTAGCATAGGAAGAAGCTGTTGAAGAGTTAGCATTTTGAAGTTTGGAACTACCAGAAAGATGTTAAGAATAGAGAGGTCCAGGATAGGACGCCAGGAGTTACCTTTTCTGGGTACCAGAAAAAGTCTTGAATAAAAACCTTGTCCCCTTTGTTCATGAATAGCCCTGATACTGAGATGAGAGAGAAAGTACAGTTTTGTACCTACCATAAATGTAGATGTCCGAACTGGATAGCATCTGCAGTCATAACAAATGGGGTTGTCAGTAGCCTGTGTGGCAGTGGAATATGTATCCTTGGGAAACTATGTTCAAAATCGATGTCATTTGTCCTGGGTAATGAATTCCCAGTTTTTGCATCAGCCGGCGCTTTTCTCCTCAGTGTTCCTTGCCCCAGGTAGTTGAGCAGGGCTTGGAAAGCTAAATTTTGGATAAATGCCAATGTTTCCAAAATAGTGGGTGGCTTACACAAAAATAAACATGTATGTACATATATACAAACAAATACACCCTGCTTTAAGAGACTCCCACTGCTAGCTATTAGGAGATTGTAGCCTAGGTGGTCTGCTGTTGGACTGAGAAGGCCTGGAAGGGACTGGAAAGGATCCAGTTCGGACATCTACATTTATGGGAGGTACAAAACTGTACTTGTCCTTCATGGATGCATCTTTAACAGTTTGCATAGATTTAGCTTTTCCTTCAAACTTTTGAGGAATAATAATTATGGTGTAGTCAGGATCCCTTGCAGAACAGCAGTGGCAAACCCAGCTCGGGATCTAGAATATAGAGGTAAATTATAATGCTTGGCAAATGTATGCACGGAGGTCCAAGTAGCCGCCTCAATAATGTCCTTGGTTGCCACTCCTCTTAACAAAGCTGTGGTAGTGGCTGTAGCCCTTGTAGAATGAGGTCTTATGTTCTGTGGAATTGGTTTTCCATGGTAGGAGTAACAGAATCTTATGCAATTTCCTATCCATTTGGAGATTGTCTGTTTGGAAATTGCTTTTCCTTCCCTTCCTGTTGCATAGGCTACAAAGAGCTGGTCAGTTCTTCTGTTACCTTTGGTTCTGTCCAGGTAGTAGCGTAACTGTCTATGTACATCCAAGGTATGCATTATTCTTTCACCTCTGTTTTGTGGATTGGGAAAGAAGGTAGGTAGGTGGATTGCCTGGTTTAAAGACACTCTGGATACCACCTTAGGCATAAATGTAGGATTAGTTCTCATGGACACCCTATCTTGATGGAAGATTAGGAAGGGTTGCACTGCCATTAGGGCCTGTAGTTCCGAAACCCTCCTTGCTGAAGAAATAGCCAGTAGGAAAGCAGTTTTCCATGACAGGTGTTGTAGATCTGCTGTTGCTGCTGGTCCAAGCGGAGGAGTGTCAACTTTTCTAGTACAAAATTCAAGTCCCATGCTGGTAATGGTGGTTTCCTAGGAGGTTTTACATTCTTGATCCCTCTGAGGAGCTGCCTGAGTAGAGGGTGTGAAAAGACAGGAGGATCAAAGCTGTATTCTGCTGAAATAGCTGATGCATGTATCTTGATGGAGGAATAGGACAGGCCTGTATGTAGAAGCTCTGCCAAGTACTCCAGAATGTTAGCAATATCTATGTTCGACACATCTTTTCCTCTTTCAGTACTCCAAATGACGAACCTTTTCCATTTTCCTGCATAGTTCCTTCTTGTTGAAGGTCTGCGGGCTTCAAGGATAATGTCTTTAACCCTTTGTGAAAGGTCTGGGTTAGTTACTGCTATGTGATGTTCCAGGCAGTCAGTTGCAAGGTTTTAGGTTTGGATGTATGATGTTGTAGTTGTTCTGAGTTAACATCAGAGGCATCAGGGGTATTGACCACATTTTCTCCCGAGACATGCTCCTCAGCAATGGGTACCAGTGTTGTCTTGGCCAGTTTGGAGCTATCAGAATGATCCTTGGACGTTCCTCTTTGATTTTCAGTAGTACCTTGTGCATCAAGGGAAGAGGTGGAAATGCATATGCTGTCAGGCCTTTCCAGCTGAAGGACAGAGAGCCCACCTTCCATGCAAGTGGGTGGAATGTCCTTGTGCAGAATTTTTTGAGCTGGTGATTTTGTGGGGAAGCGAATAGATCTATTTGTGGCATTCCCCATTTCTTTGTGATGGCCTTGAAGATGTCCGGGTGTAGCATCCATTCGTGAGCATCCGAGGTGGTTCTGCTTAAAATGTCTGCTAGGGTGTTCTCTTTTCCCGGTACAAATATTGCCTGTAACTGGATGTTGTAGCTGAGAGCCAGATTCCAAAGGTCCAAAGTCATTCTGCATAGGGGTTAAGAATGAGTGCCTCCCTGTTTGTTGATGTACCACATGACTGTGGTGTTGTCTGTCCTTATCATCAAATGGCCTTCTTTGAGGAATGGTCTGAATTTTAGGATTGCCAGTTTTACTGCCAGCATTTCTTTTTGGTTTATGTGCAGGTGCAGTTGGTCCTGAGTCCACAGTCCTTGTATGCATTTGTCCAGCATGTGTGCCCCCCATCCTAGGTCTGAGGCATCCGTTGTGATGGTTTGGTTTGCTGGAAAGTTGTGGAAGGGTAAGCCTGGGTTTGACTGGCATGCCCGAGCCCACCATAGGAACTCCTGTTTTAAGCATGGGATTAGTGGTATTTCTGTTTCTAATCTGTGTCTGTGTTGAGACCATAAATTCTTTAGGTACCACTGTAACTTTCTCATATGCAGTCTGGCATGTGGGACCAAGATTATGCACGATGCCATGAAGCCCAAGGCCTGCAGAACCTTTCTTGCTGTTAGTTTGTTCTGCTTTGTTAATGCCAAGAAGTAAAGAGGAGTTCTTTTGTTTTCTGCAGTTAGGAATGCTATCTGTTTTACCGTGTCCAATTCCGCCAAGAAAGTTCTTGTCTGGGATGGTATCAGCCTTGACTTTTGTAAATTGACTGTGTATCCAGGGCTTGTAGCAAGTAAATGACCCTTTGTAAATCTATTGTCAGCTTGCTTTTGTTGTCCGCTTGTAACAGGCAGTCGTCCAGGTATGGATAAATTTGGATTCCCTGTACTCTGCAGTGGCGATTACTGATGCCAGGCATTTTGTGAATACTCTGGGCAGTAGATAAGCCAAAGGCAATGCTGAGAATTGATAATGCTCTGATCCTGCAAGAAATCTGAGGTATCTTCTGCAATTTGGTCGAATGGGGACGTGCAGGTATGCCTCCTTGAGATCTAGAGTTACCAGCCAACACTCCTTGCCCAGCATGGAAGAAGTTGCTGTAGGGTCAGCATTTTGAATTTTGGGACAATGATGTATGTGTTTAAGATGGACAGGTCGAGAATAGGTCTCCAGTCTTTCTCTTTTCTTGGTACTAGGAAGAGTCTGGAGTAGAATCCTTTGCCCTGTTCTGTTATTGGCACCCTTTCCACAGCTCTCATCTTTATTAATTCCGCTATCTGGTGCAGGGCTTCTATTTTTTTGATTTGGGGCAGGTTTGGCATTCCTCTTTTACTGGTAAAGTGTGGAAGTGGAACCGGTAGCCTTGGTCTATGGTTTGCAAAATCCACTTGTCTTTTGTAATATAGTGCCAATTTTTCAAGAATAAGGCTAACTTTCCGCTAATGGTGCTGCTATTTGCTTCCTGGTAGGCGAGTCAGAGCCAAGTCACTGTGATTGTCCTGTTGCAGTGGCAGTGGTTGTGTCTGTGCCTCGGTTGTGCCTTGCCACTGTAGTCCTCTGTAGGCACCTCCTCTGGATTGATTTCTGCCCTAGAGCGTCTGTTCCTGCCCTTTGTGATCTTGTGGAGTCAGGAAAGGACCAATTTTGGCAGGCCAGTTCCTGCTAAACCTTGGGGCTGAACCTGTAGGAAATCTTTAACTGTTTGTACAGATTTTGCCTTCTCTTCCATTTTCTTCATTACCTGCTGGGCAGGTTCCCAAATAGACTGGCCTTATCCATAGGAGCATCCAATAGCTTAGCTTTAACATGATCCGGTAAGACCTGTTCTTTCAACCATGCATGCCTTCTTATCACTGTGCCAGTCATGGCTGATCTAAATGAAGCCTCCAGTGCATCATAGCCACATTTTAAAGAATGGTTATTAACCTGTTGGATGTTATTCACCATTTCTAATACATATTTCTTATCTAAAGATTCATCAGTGGACAGCTTTTAATTAACTGATCAAGCATAAACTCTTGGTATTGGATCATGTGAAACTGACAGTTTAAAGCTCTAGCTGAGAGAGTAGCAGAGGTGTAGACTTTTTCCCCATCTCTCTAAGGACCTGGATTCCCTTTCAGAGGAATAGGGTTTTGCTGTGGTCGAGGCAACTGCCTTAGGCCCCTGGGATATAGTTTCGGGGTCTGCAAGCGGGGCCTTGTATAGGTGGTGATGAGTGTCTGGCACCCTGTAAAATCTATCTGGTTTGGCAGGGGCTGGAGGTAAAGAATCAGGTGCAGTGCAGACATCATTAAATGCATCGTCCACAACAGATAGGACAGGAGGTATAGCTAAGGGCCAATGTTGTGGTAAGTGCAGAAAAGTCCTAAGCCTTTTTCTTGAATCTGAGAAATCTTGTCCCTGCCATTGGAATTGTTCTCTCATGGTATGTAAAGTTTCCCCAAAGGAGAATTCCTCTGGTGGAGAGGCAGCTGGGATGGATTCTTCAGCATCTGAATCTTCATAATTGGAAAAAGGAGCCTCTGGCTGGTCTGTAATGTCTGAGTCATCCATAAAATCATCAGAGGACACAGGCTCGGGGCTCTGCTCTGGGTCTCTTTCTGGGGCTGAGAGGCCCTGTCTGGGTGAGATTGGGATCCCTAATTAAGGATATTAAATCTTCTGCCAGAGTAAGCATTTGAGAACTAGAAGTGGGCCTGAGTGAGGGTGGTTTAACAGGCCCTGATTTAGCTGATTTGGCTGCTTTAGCCCTGGCAAAGGCCTTAATAGACATGGCTGCAGGAGGCCTAGCAGCACCACGTGCTGGGGTAGAGATATCCAAAGGGATGGTGTCTGAAAGATCAGTAGGAGCCGCAGTTGCAGGCAAAATTTCTGAGGCTGATTCAGATAAGGTAGCAGGAGCCTCAGTAGTAGTCATGGATTCGCTGAAGATTGACCAGTTTTCTCGGTTTCGCCGAAACCGAGACACTCGCGACTTGCTTAACCGTGGTTTCGATCGAACCGCTGACCGCGAACGCCGACATGATCGGTCTTTCTTTCGTTTTTAACAATTTGGGTAGTCGGAGGATCCGGCGGCATAATGTACGCAAAATCTGAGCGAAAAACTGTTCAGCAAACTCCGACCCGGCCTGGCGTTCGCCGGTTGAAGGAAGCACAGGCGAACAGGCTGCTACGTGGTCTGGGCCTAAGCAAGGCAAACAGTAAGAGTGGAAATCTTTATGAGGTATTTGTTTCCCACAAGTTAAACAGTTATTGACTTTTTCTGACATCGGCTGAGGCAAGAAAGAGTCCCCAGGGTACTTAGCTTTTAGAAGTCTTGAAGTAGTATTCGGTAGTAGTAATCTCTGGATCTGACCGACCGGCACTTGCGAACAGCTTCTGCTTCGGGCGCCACGCGGCAAGAAAGACTGAGGAAAATGGCGTCGGCTGATGCCTTTATACCCGAAGACCAGCAGAGATGACGTCGGGTGAAGTGCGACATCAGCCGAAGCCGGACCCGGACTTTGGAGTCTGGCCGACCGAAGGGCTGCCTGACGACAGGACAACCCATTTGTTAAGACTGCAGATGCATCCATGAAGGACATCCTGCCGTTGGGCCTCTGCCCATTGATTTGGGGGTAGGTCTGGCCAACCATTTGGGGTTGGTAGTGTGTGGAAGTGGAATCTGTATCCTTGGGAAACTATGTTCAAAATTCCTTTGTCCTGGGTAATGAATTCCCAATTTTTTGCATGCAGGGTGAGCTTTTCTCCTAAGGGAGCAGGTAGTTGAGCAGGGCTTGGAAGGGTTAAGGTTAAGTCATCGTGCCATTTTTCCGTAGGGGGGTGGCTTACTACTCCCTGCTTTGGAAGTGGGAGCCTCCCACTGCTTAGGTCTGTGCGTAGTCTGAGACTGTAGCCTAGGTGGTCTGCTGTTCCTGGGTTTGGACTGAGAAGGCCTGGAAGGGACTGGAAAGGACCAGTTCTTTGAAGGCCAATGCCTATTGAATCTGGGAGGCTGTACTTGTAGGAAATCTTTAACAGTTTGCACAGATTTAGCTTTTTCCTCCATCCTTTTGAGGACTTCTTCTGCTTTGTTGCCAAAAAGGCGGTCTTGGTTTAAGGGAGCATCCAGTAATTTAGCTTTAACATGATCTGGCAAGTTTTGTTCCTTAAGCCAAGCATGCCTTCTAAGTACAGACCCAGTGACAGCAGCCCTGCAAGATGCTTCTAAAGTGTCAAAACCACATTGCAAAGTATGTTTACCAACTTGTTCTGCAGAATGCATTAAATCTTGAAATTCTTTGCATTCAGCACAGTCAGGAATCAACATAATTTTCTGTTTAAGTAGTCCCATAACATGCTGCTGATACTTTAACATATGAAACTGGCAATTTAAAGCCCTAATGGCCAAAGTAGCAGAAGTGTATACCTTCTTACCCCATCTGTCTAAGGCTCTAGAATCTATCAGAAGGGGTAGGATTTTTGGCAGCAGTAGCCTTAATGCCTTTTGGTCCTTGGGAAATGGTCTCTGGATCTGCAGAAGGATTTTTGAAGAGGAACTTGTGTGAGAGTCAGGTACTCTGTTGTACCTGTCAGGTTTTCTGGGAGCTGGAGGTAAAGTGCCTGGGGTAAGGCTAGATTACAAGAAAGCATCATCTACAATGTCCAGAACAGGAGGGATAGCTAAAGGCCTGTGTTGAGGCAGGAGTAAGAATTCCCTAAGTCTCTTTTTGGACTCAAATAACCCTGGCTTTCCCAGCAGAAATGCTCCCCAAGAGTATGCAAGGTTTCACCGAAATAAAAATCTTCTGGAGGGGACGCAGAGGGAATGGAATCCTCTGCATTAGAATTCTCATAAATAGATAAGGGCAAATCCTGGTAATTAGAAGGAGCAGAAATATCAGATTCCTGATCAGAAGAATCAGAAATAAATTCAGTTCTAGGTCTCTTAGAGGGGGAAGGCTGGCTTCCCCTAATTAAGGTAATAAGGTCTTCAGCCATTCTAAGCATTTGTTTTTGAGGCATATGGGCCTGAGCCTGCGGTTTGGTCATCGGTTTTCTAGGCATAGTGCAAGTTTTTGGCCTGAGGGATTCGGAATTTCTGGAAGGAAATGATGGCATCAGTTTAATATGAATGTCTGTAGGCCTGAATATACCCTCAGAAGCTGGTGCCTGCACAGCGGCTCCGGACCTATCTGAGGTAGAGACATCCACAAGGTTCCAAACTCGAAGAAGCATCTCACGGCATACCGGACTCCGAATAGTCTCAGTACAGGCCTGCAAATCTGAAGTAGTGGGAATCAGGCGTTGCGAAAGCGCCTCACTGAGTACTGGCGGACTGGCAACTAGCTTAACTGAAGCATCGTCGGCAGTTTTGGACCTATGCAGTCTGTCTCTGTCTTTATCCTTATGTTTTTTCAGAAGATCGGTAGTCGGATGGCTTAACGAAGCCATTTCAGAGTACTGAGATTGAGTACGAAAGTAATTGGCTGCAAAAATAACCCAACGATGAATAGTTCAAGGGTTGAACAAGGCACAAAACCGACAGCGAGGGACGTTGTGGTCTGGGCCTAAACAGGGGATGCAGTAAGAATGAAAATCTCTATGAGGTATTTAATTTCCACAGGCAAGACAATTGTTAACTTTTACTGACATCAGCTGAAGCAAGACAAAGGATCTCCAACAGGGTACTTATCTTTTTTGAAGACTTCGGGTCTGAAACTCGAAAATGAAAATTTCAGGAGACGGCTGACAGGCACTTGCGAACTGCTTCTGCTTCAGGCACCGCACAGCAAGAAAGACTGATGTAATGGCGCTGGCTGCATGTTTTATACCCCTGAAGTCATGGAAGAACAGACAGCATCCGACGCAGAAATCCGAAGACTCTGGTATTCAGGCTGGCAGAGGGCTACCTGCAGGCAGATAACCCAAATGTGATGACTGCATCAGTGAAACACGAAGAACATCCTCAATCTCAGGTTAATTAGGGCTTTTATTAGCAGATGTCCATTTGGCACAAATGTTCCAATTAGGGGGGGTTAAACTTCATTATTTGAAGATGTACACAGTTATGTGTGTTTGTATTAAATTATTAGGTTATGTGGGTGTTCTGGGTGTGTGCCACCCCCCTTTTTTTTTTAAACAAAAAAATCTTATAAAATGTGAGTCAGGTTCCAATGTTGATGATAAGACCAACTGTATAAATGGTTAGTCTGCCAAACTTTAATGGGTACATAGGATCATAGGAAGTTACTAGGCTACTGGCCCTGAGGCCCTTACAAGCCTAGCCAAGAATATAGCCCATGTTCCAATAAGTTAGCACCCGATGCTCCTGTCCAGCAGGGACACAGGTGGAATCCCAGGGGTGTATTTTCTGTTCCCCATCCAGTTACCCAGGTTGCGCTTAAAATGGGTTAATGAGGTACTCTGCTTGATGTGGAGCAGGAGTCTATTCCACAGAAGGGTAACTGTCTGGGACACAAATCTGTCCCACCAACAAGTCCTACTGATGTCACAGACCAGGTTGAGGTCTCGCATGCAGGTTACTCGAGTGGAGCTTGACTTGCAGATATGCAGCAGTCCCATCAAGGCGGGGTCTGAGATTGCTTTATATGCCAGACAGAGGTCACCTCTGAGGAGTCTGTAAGAGACTGAGTAGATGAACAGAGACTTTAGCCTATCAGTGTAGGGTAGACGTTTGAGGCCCTGGATTCTCCTGGTGAGGAACCTCTGTGGTCTCTTTGGCTGCTGTATGTGCTTTGTGAGGTAGATGCCGAAAGAGGCATTGTACTCAATAATGGGTATTATAAGGGAAGAATACAGGGTGTTATGACCACCTTCTCCCTGGATGAGACACCCTTACTAATGAGGTGGGCCATGTAGAAAGCTTTCCGTACAACAGAGGCAATATGGTGGTAAGAAGTTAGTTTATCAATCTGGATTCCCAAATCCCTCATGACTGACTGCGTGCTTAGGCCCTTGTTATTAATATGGTAATTTGTTGGGACGTCACTGTCCCCAAAAAGGATGATGCATGTTTTGGCATTCAGTTTGGTGCCATGTTTCTGGCACTAGTCATTTGTTTGGGTAAGACCCTCTTGGAGGATATCCACATCACTAGGGGAATTGATGACAGTGCCCAGCTTGCAGTCATCTGCAAACTTGGTCAGCCATAGCCCACTGGCTTTGGTCTGCATCTCAGAAAAGTATACCGCAAACAACAGAGGCCCAAGACCAAACCCTAAGGTACACTGCTTGTTACGGGTGGACTGCTTGAGGTGGCTTCCCCTATTTTGAGTAGGTGGGTTCTATCAGTAACCCAGTTTGCTATCTATCTGGTAACATACGGATTGATGACTAGTTGAGAGAGTTTATCTATTATACCCAAGTGGGGAATAGTATCGAAAGCTTTGGCTAGGTCAAGATAGACGGTGTGTACCATCTTCCCCTTGTCCATGGCTTTGGTGACTTTCTCAAAGAAGTCAACCAAATTTAACAGGCATGACCTCCCCTTGACAACACCAAACTGTGTGGGATCAAGTGTTTGGAGGTTGCCAAAGACCTTGTTAATGAGGTCCATGTTAATCCGCTCCATGGCCTTGCAGATCAGGTTAGTTAGGCTGATGGGTCTATAATTTCCTGGATTGCTGGACACTCCTCCTTTGTGCAAAAGGATGACAGTGGCTGTCCTCCACTCAGCTGGGATGAAGCCGGTACTCAGGCTTTGGTTGAATAAGGTGCCTAATAGTGCTGCAAGTTCCTGCCTGAGTTCATGTAGGATGCAGCCTGAGATGTTATAGGGTCTCATGGAGGCTGCATTTTTTGCCTTTGAGAGGGCAGTGATTACTTACTTCCTAGAGTTAGGGGAGGGAGGGCAGGTACTGGAGATGTCCTGTTTTACTGATGGGGGGACAGAAGGGTGAAGTTTTCACTAAACATGTCTGCCAGCAGGTTGGCTATATCTACTGCATTTGTGTATGTGGTGTCCTTGACCACCAAGTTCTGAGCAGATCTGGGAGCTTCCCTTGAGATTGCGGGCATATGTGAAGAAAGCCTTGTAATTTTCTTTAGTAGATATGGCCAGTTTGGACTCGAAGTTTGCTTTGGACGATTTCACTAGTGCTCTTATTTGCTTGTTCAAGATAAAGAGAGAATGCTTCCAATTAGGCACTTGCTACTCCTTGGTCCTGGACAGCAATTTTTTTTTTTATTATAGAGTTTATTTATTGCAGATGTCCACCAGGCAGGTTTACTCTTCCTTGAGGAGGAGGATTTTGTCCTGTCGAGTACTCCTGATTCCATGCAGTTATACAATGTATTACAAAAGCTGCAAAGAGACATTTGAAAAAGCTGCCATATATAACAGGCGGGAATAATAACTTCTTACCATAAAGGTGGCACTTTCCATATTATCTTGGAATGTGAATTGTCTCACGGGTATAGACAAACAGGAAAGAATACTGCATTATATTAAGAAATGCAGAGGGCAAACAGCAATGCTACAGTAGATACATTTGGAAAGAAAGGAGCACGCAAATTTGATAAAGAAAGGATTTCTTGATGGATATTCAGCAGAATATCAGGGAGAAAGAAAAAGAGTACTTATATTAATTGCTGGAGGAGCTCGAGAAGTGACAGAATTGGGAAAAACAGATAATACTGGCAGATTTGTAGTAGTAAGGGGCTAGTGGCAAGGGATGAGGATTACACTGGCATGTACTTGTATTCCACCTAAAACTGCTATTTTTGAACTTAAAAACTTTTGGGAGAAATAATACGCTTTCAGCAGGAAGTATTACTTTTAGTTTGGGACTGGAATGTGATTTGCAACCATGAGGATGTATCTGAGGAACCTACAAGGGAAAATATAAAAAAAGAGAGTAGATTTCTGAAGAAATGTATGAATATTTGGTTTGCAAGACTTGAAGTCAGTAGTAGGAACTTGGAGAGAATTTACATTTTATTCCCCAAAGTATAATAACTGGGTAAGACTTGACAGAAATTTTATTTCACAGGAATACTTAATTGAGAACTCTGACACACATTCAATAACTATTTCACATCATGTGCCAATAATTACCAAGATAACAAATCAGGGTAATTAAGTAAATATGAGACATTGGTGCTTCCCCGCCTACCTGTTAAAAAGAGAGTAATTTAATGAATGGGTAGTGGAAATTACCTGGGAGTTATTAAGGAAGATAGAAATTACCCCAGAAGTTATAGCTAGTGAGTGAGATAAAACAAAAGTGGAGTTTAAAAATGGGGTAGAAATAAAAGAAAAAAGATCTGGTTAAGAACTAATAAGAATTATTTAGAGGCTGAAAAGGTTAAAGTATTACAAAATATGAGGAATCTCACAGAACAAGAGGAAGAGCAACTGTAGAGTGCTAAAGAAAAAATAAGGGAATATCTGGATAATAAACATGAGTTTAAAAAGATTGCTGTTAAGCAACTGTTTCTGATGATAACTCCAGAGCACAAAAACTTTTGTCACAATGACTTTGGCAACAGAAAGCAGAATGGGATGCAGCCATACTTAGGCAGCCTATAACAACAAAAACTAACCAGAAGTCCTGCAGAGGTATTAGAGATATTTTGGAAATTTTATGAAAATTTGTGCAACGCAGAGAAGTGGGGAAATGAAAAAGCAGAAATGGAAATATTTATGGAAGACTTAAATATGCCAAGGTTAGAGGCAGGTGAGGCACAACAACTAACAGTTAAGAAAGGAGACCAGATAAAGTGATGTATAACCAATCTACAGAAAACGTCACCAGGAATAGATGGTATTGTCGTGGATGTTTGGAAGCTAGGAGGGAAAAAAAGTGATGGATCTAGGAGGTTTGGTTTAACAGTATTTTAAAAGGAGGGGAGGTACCAACATCTTGGAAAAAAAAAAGCTGTGGTAGCTATAATACCTAAAGACAGTAAGGACCCAGCTTCATATACACTCATTTAAATTTTTAACTACGATTACAATGCGTTTCTGTCTATAATGGCTAAACGAATGGCAAAAGTGAAGCCAAAACATAGATATGGACAAGTGTGGTTTTGTGGAAGGGAGGCAAACATGGGAAACTTTAACAGGACAATGATGGCAAACATGTGACAACTTTAACAGAACAATGATGAACTAGAGGGAAGCAAAACTAAGAAAATACCCCGCGGTTGGGTAGCGTGCGTAAATGGGTGTGCTTTCATTGAAGGTTGGGCATCGAGCTGGCACCTCGGCATTTTGTAACAAAATCTACTGCCAATCATTAGCGGACCGGATTTCCACTGTGGCGACCCCTTACCGGGAAAAAGCCGAAAGACAAACAACAATTGGGGGGCTTTGATGCAGAGAAAGCATTGAACAGAGTAAGCTGGGATTTTATGATTAGAGCAATGGAAGTATTTGCATTTCACAATACAACAATACAATTAACTAGAAGGAAATATGAGGGATCAGAGGCAAAAATCAAAGTGGGAGGGTTCCTCTTTAATAGGTTTGTGTCTGAACAAAGGAACCATGCACGGGACTTGTATATGCCAAGTCCAAAAGGGTAATTTCTTGGAATAGTCCCTTTTCTCCAAGATATGGTGATCTCAGAATTAGCATACATAAGTTCGGGGGGTGCAAGGGGTTAGTATTCCCCCTGCAAAGAAGAAGTTTAAAGGACAAGACTAACATTCATGGCTTACTTTTCATCTGCATTTTCGATTTTTTTTTTTTTTTTGCATTATATCTAGAACTATTGGGACTCAGAAATTCAAGGATATAACTGACAGCTGGCTTTATTTGCAAATGATACTATTTTGTACCTGCCAGAACCAGAAAATGGCATCTCAGTGTTGTGGAATATTCTGAGATAGTTCTAATTTTTTTTTTGTTTGTTTAGGATATAAAATGAATGAAGATAAAACAAAGGCTACATCTATAAATTATGTACCCACACATGAATGGCTCCAGCATTACCCATATTTAAGACGACATGATAAAATGAAGTATTTAACAGTAAGGATTAAAAAAGGATTCAGTTATGGCAGCTAAGGATATGTGGGAGGAGACTAAATAAAATATAACACAAAAACAAAGAAACTGAAAGCTCTTGCCTATAGATATGGATTGCAAGGTACAAGCAGTAAAATAATTTTAGTCTCTTTAGTTTTATACACAGCTCAGGCATACATTTATCAATCAGAGGAGAAGTTGTAGACAGTAATTAATGAAGAGTTGAAGTATTTTATTTGGGAGGGGAAGAGGGAAGGTGTCAAGTGGTACAAGTTGATCCTCCCACCAGAAGAAGGTTTACAGTTAACTGATTTGAAAGGATATTTTACAGCTAAGGCCCTTATACATAACACAAGCAGAAAGCTAATTCAAGAAATAAGGAAATAATTGGATTTTGGGCACAGATCCTTAAGGAGAACAACAACGTACAGTTGCGTACACTTACCATAAATGTAGACGTTCGAGTGTATTCACTGTTGCAGTCATTACATTTGGGTAATCTGCTGGCAGGTTGCCCTCAGTCGGCCTGAATAACAAAGTCTTGGTCCTGCGTCGGTTGCTGTCTCTTCTTCCATGACGTCAGGTCATCGGGTATAAAACATGCAGCCAACACCATTTTATTCAGTTTTTCTTGCCCCAGATGTCAGGTGCCATCCAAATGGGGAGCAAAAATATATATATACATAAATAAACAGAAATATATATAAATGCACTTTTAGCAACATAACTTTACCTTCAACTACTAGCAAATACACCACAAAGGCTTTAGTATACAGTGAAGGAAAGAAAAGGTATAGAAAAAGGGGATGGCGGGTGGGTAACCTGAACTGCAACAGTGAATACACTCAAACATCTACATTTATGGTAAGTGTACACAACTGTACTATGCTCTTCATGTTTCATTGTTGCAGTCATTACATTTGGATAGAATCCCAAAGCTATGGATGGGAGGATGGAGCTAAACAGCATTAGGAGCGGCTATAAGGCCCTGCAGAACTGCAGTGGCAAAGCCTGCCCTGGATTTGGAGAAGAGAGGCAAATGATAATGCTTTATGAAGGTATGAACAGAGCTCCAAGTAGCAGCCTCTAGAATGTCTTTGATTGGAACCCTTCTGAGAAAAGCTGCTGAAGTAGAGGCAGCCCTGGTGGAATGAGATCTGATCCCCTTGGGCACATGTTTACCATGGTGCAGGTAGCAGAAATGAATGCAGTGGCTTATCCACTTAGAAATACTCTGCTTTGATATAGCCTTCCCCTCTGACCCTGCAGCAAATGCTACCAGTAGTTGCTCAGACTTTCTTAGAGATTTGGTCCTGTTCAAGTAGAATCTTAGTTGTCTGTGTACATCCAATGAATGCAGAATCCGCTCCCCCTTGTTCTGCGTATTTGGGTAAAAAGTTGGCAGGTTAATTGTCTGGTTAAGAGCCATACTAGATACCACCTTAGGCATAAAAGAGGGAATGGTCCTGAGGGACACCCTGTCTGGGTAAAATGTAATGAAAGGCTCCACAGCCATGAGAGCCTGTAGTTCTGAAACCCTTCTTGCTGAAATGACTGCCAAGAGAAAAGCTGTTTTCCAGGACAGAAATTTTATATCCGCAGTAGCTGCTGGTTCAAAAGGAGGGAGGATGAGTTTTTCCAGCACAAAATTGAGGTCCCATGCAGGAGTTGGTAATCTTCTGGGAGGCCTTAAATTTTTGGCCCCTCTAAGATACTGTTTAAGCAGAGGATGAGAAAAGAGGGGAGGCTCTGTGTTGTAATGAGCCGAGATGGCAGAGGCATGGATTTTTATTGACGAAAAAGATAGGCCCTTGTCAAGCATCTCAGTCAAATATTGTAAAATCTGAGGAATACTGGGCTTTGCTGTGTCTGTTCCTTGCGCTTGGTTCCAAGCACAGAATCTCTTCCATTTATCAGCATAAGATTTTCTAGTACTAGGCCTTCTGGCTTCCAAAATGACATCCATCACAGATTTGCTGAGAGGTGGTGTTTGAATAATTAAAGGATCAGCCATGCTGCAAGGTTCAGAGTTTGGAGCTGAGTGTGCAGAATTTGATTGTTCTGCTGAGACAGTAGATGAGGTATTTGAGGGAAATACCACAGGGGGAGTTGTGACATATTCATTAGAAGTGGGTGCCAGTGTTGTTGTGGCCAGTCCGGAGCAACTAGGATAATTTTTGGATTTTCCTGTCTGACTTTTAGTACGACCTTGGAGAGAAGAGGCAGAGGGGGAAAGGCATAGACGGATAGGTTTTTCCAACTGAAGGATAGGGCGTCCACTTTCCATGCTTTTTTGTGATGAATTCTTGTGCAGAATTTGTCCAGCTGATAATTTTGGGGAGAGGCAAATAGATCTATGTCTGGGCTCCCCCATTTCCATGTTAACATGCTGAAGATTTGTGGATCCAGATTCCATTCATGTGGTTCCATAAGATTTCTGCATAGGTCGTCTGCCAGAGTATTTTGTTTTCCTGGCAGGAATTGAGCTTGAAGATGTATTTGGTAAGTCAAAGCCGTGTTCCACAATGCTATGGCTAGTCTGCAAAGGGGGTAGGGATGTGTACCCCTGCTTGTTTATGTACCACATAACCATGGTGTTGTTGGTCTTTATCAGTAGTTGTCCTGGATGAAGTAAGTCCTTGAAGGCTGTCAGAGCATTCAGAACAGCTAGCATCTCTTTCTGGTTGATATGCAGATGCATTTGTTTTCAGGTCCATTTGCTCTGAATGCATCTCCACACCAGGTGGGCCCCCCAAGCATAGTCTGATGCATCTGTAGTTAGGGCTTGGGTGGCAGGGGGTAGAGTGAATGACAGTCCCTTGTTTTGGTGACATGTCTCCGCCCACCAAAGAAACTCCTGTTGTAGGCAGGGAATGAGAGGTATCATTGTTTCCAGACTGTGACAATGCTGGCTCCATAAACTTTTTAGCTACCATTGAAGCTTCCTCATATGCAGTCTTGCATACGGAATTAGTAGAATGCAGGATGCCATGAACCCCAAAGCCTGCAGAATTTGTCTTGCAGATAACTGGGATTTTGTTGCCATTTGTTTGAAGTATATTGTCAGTTGCCTTTGTTTGTCTGACGTAAGGTAAGCCCATCTGGGCAATTGTACTCAAGCTTGCACCTAGGAATGTAATTATTTGAGAGGGTACCAGTTGGGATTTATTTTCGTTTATTGTGTACCCCAGGCATGTTAGAAGCCTTTTTACAAATGCCAGATGTTGAAGAAGAGTGTCCTTGTCCTCTGCTTGAATGAAGCAGTCATAGGGATAAGGATAAATTTGTATACCTCTTTGTCTGCGGAATACAATAACTGGTGCCAGGCACTTTGTAAAGACCCTGGGCGTAGTAGATAAGCTAAAGGGCAGTGCAGAGAATTGGTAATGCAAAACACCTGCCTTGAAGCGGAGGTATCTTCTGCATGATTCCCTTATCGGGATATGCAGGTATGCCTCTTTTAAGTCTAAAGTCACTAACCAAGCATTTCTGCCCAGCATAGGCAGTAGCTATTGTAAAGTCAGCATTTTGAATTTTGGAATGTCCAGGAACATGTTCCAAATCGATAAATCCAGCAGTGGACACCAAGAATTGTCCTTTCTGGGTACCAGGAAAAGTCTTGAATAAAAACCTTGTCCTTTTTCCTTTTCTGGTACTGGTTGAATAGCCCTTATATCCATGAGGGACATAACTTGTTTCTGAGCCTCTGCCCACTGATTTTCTGGCAGATCTGGCCATCCGTTTGGAATTGGCAAAG